>NC_058413.1:54215570-54545804 GCF_002201575.2 Neomonachus schauinslandi | reverse complement strand
CCGTCGTCGCGGGCCCGACGGCGGGCCCAACCGGGGCCGCGGGCTCGGCAGCGCGGGCAACCCGGGCCCGCTGCGTCGGCGGCGCGCTGGGCGCAGCCTCGGCACAGCGAGTGGCCGCACGGCAGGGCCGCCGCTTCCCCCGGGGTCTCCAAGCACCCGGCGCAGCCCGACTCCTCCGGCCGCGGCGGTGGCGGCGGCTGCAGCAGCGGTGGCGGCAACACCAGCAGCGCGGGGCCAGAGGCTGCGCCCGGGGCCCCAGTCTTGGCTGCCGCCATCTCGTCACAGCGGCCCCGTCGGCCCCGCCGACTGAGAGCTGCCGCTGCCGCCGCGGAAGAGGCCCGAGTACTCGGACCTGCCGCCGCCATCTTGTTTCCCGTTTGAAGGGAGAGTCCGTTGCGAGGGAGAAGAGTAGAGGGCGGGGCAGTGCGCGGCGGGCGGTGCCGTCTACATATTTATGACGGGGCGGGGCTCCAGTGAGCCCGGGGAACGTTCTCCCCGAGCCTGGTTGGCGGAAGGCGAAACCTCATTAATATTTATGTTTACCTTATATGCAGTCTTCAGCCTCACCCTCCAGTCTTTGCAATTTCTTCTTATTGAGCCCGATGAAGTTGAGGACTGAGAGGATTTGGAAATTCTGAGCGATATTAAACTTTATGAAGTAATTACACGTATTTCTTCTGCAATACCCTGATAACTAAGGCTAACGTGAGTGGGGAATATGGGAATTATCCAGAACCCTCCCTCAGTGCTTCATTTGATGTGAGAGTAGCTGTTGTGACCAGGCCTACTGTGACCAGCAACTAACTACTAAAAATAACAGCTTCTTGTCAGTCCTCATCTCCATATCCTCCCTCTCCACATCCTTCCCGGACCTCCCTTTGGCTGGCAAAACCATACTTTCCTGGTTTTCTCTCAAACCCTCAGCAATTTCTCAGACTCTTTTGAGCCCTCCCCCTTGTTTGGGGCTGAAGTGTAGGTATTCCTCTAGGCTCAAGCCTCAGTCCTCTTCTCTCTTTGGGTGCCACCTCACCCTCACCTCACAGTTTCTTCCAGCTGAAACTCCCAAATTGATATCTGCAGTCCAGACCTCTTGAGTCCAGCCTTGCATATTCAACTGCTTGATGGAAACATTATCTTGGATGTCTGCATTCCTCATGTGTACAAAACTAAAGTCACTGTCTTCCACCCTACTTCCAAAACAGCTTATTTCTTATTTCCCTCATCCTATTAAAGGTACTGTCCTCCGAGTTTCTCAAGCTCTAAACCTAGTGTTGTTTACTTTCCCCTCACCTCCCACATCTGTCAGTTTCTTGTTCTTCCACAAAAATGACTATTTTCCCACCTATCTTCTCCTCTTCATCCCCCTCCTACTGCCCAATTCATGCCTCATCATCTCTCACCTAGATTATTGCAGTAGCTGCTATAGGTTGTCTTCATGCCCACAGCCTCTCTTCTTCTAATCCATCCTCTACAGCTCTCAGAACTGCTTTCCAAAGGACAGCTCTGACCTCGTCATTCCTGCTGGGGCTAATCACCAAGGGAGGTGCTCAGACTTTGATGCCAGGCCCTTTCTGGATGCAGAGAGGATGGAAGAAAAAAAATGACTCCCCTCTGATAGATGGTTCTACTGTAGCAATTCTCCCACCCTTTGCTTTCTTTGCACTAAGGCAGATCTGAACAGGAGGACATTAAGCAAATGGCATTTCCTACTGGGAATCTTTATAGGAAAGCATACATTTTATAAGGAGAGCAAAATCAAAAAAGGAACATAATGGAATGGAAGGCATCAGAGGCCCGGGGTTTCCATGAGACTGCCCGGAAACAGTGTCGGAACTAGTGGTAAGCCAGAGTTATTGGTAGAAGTCAGAGAGCAGGAAAAAGAAAGTCGATTCCCAAGATGAGATCCAGATGGCTAAAGAACAGTCAAGAATTGAAGAAGAGTCTTTGGGGAATTGAAACAAGGTCTTGTGTGCACAGAGGCCCAGTCAGAATCCTGGCAAACAGAAGTATGGCTTCAGCTGGACTGTCCTTTATCTATGGATCCTCCTCATTTCACACCCCAGTTGAGATTCTTGAGTACGCTTTTCCCAGATTCTGACAAGGAGGCCTGTGATCCAGAGATCAAGCCAACTACAATTAGAAATGGGGCCCTTGGAGGACGCCCGGGTGCCTCAGCTGGTTAAGCGGCCAACTCTTAATTTCAGCTCGGGTCATGATCTCAGGGTCCTGGGATCAAGCCCTACATCAGGCTCCGTGCTCACTGGGGAGTCTGCTTCAAGATTCTCTCTCTCTCCCTCTGCCCCTCCCCTGGTTTGCTGGAGCATGGGTGTGTGAGCTCACACGTGTGCACGCACACGCACTCCCTCTCTCTCTTTTTCAAATAAATAAATCTTAAAAAAAAAAAAAAAAGGAATGGGGCCCTTGGTCTGGGCTCAATCTTGACAGCTTGGGGCTCTTAATCTGAAGCCTATTTACTGTTGGAAGAGCTGAACCATAGACATGCAACATGCTTTCTTGGATACAAATAAAGACAGGAAATTTCCTTTTACAGAGGGAAAACATAGCATAGTACTAGACCAAAAGCCAAGAAATCTGGGATTGGTCTTGGCCCCTTTACCCCTCTCATTAACTCGTGTGATTTCAAACAGGTAACTTCTCTGTGGGCCTCAGTCTCCTCATTTTTAAAACAAGGGTATTGGAATTCAGCAGTTCTCAACCCGGGGTACACAGACACACAACACAGAAATGTACACACACACACAACAACAATGAAGTTCCACCTCAGATCTACTGAACCCCAAAACTGAAGATGGAATACCAGCATGTGTATTTCCTCAGTGCCATAGGAATTCTTATGAATATTCCCAGATAAGACCACTACAATAGATCAATTGAAAGGTCTCTTTTAGCTCTACCATTCTAGAAGTCTGACTCCCAATTTCTCCCAGTCTCTTCTTTCCTCTAGGCTGTTGCCAGAGTAATCTTACTAAAACAGTAGCAGGGACAGAAGGCAAGGCAAACCTAAGAAATCTGGAGAGTTATTCACTGTGTGGGAAAATGAGGGCGATGAGGATGATTCTAATGTGTCAAGTCTACGAGCCTGAGATTATGATCACAATTGACAAGTGATGAAAACAGAATAAGTGGAAAGGAAAAGGAAAGATGAGGGCATGGTAGACATTTTGTTTTATTTTAGTTCACCATCAGCACCTCAAGTTCTTCTTACTTGGCGGAAATGCCCCATTCTATGCAGTATTTGCAGTACTGCTAAGACGAAGGAAGCTGAAGCAGGGAGAATATCAGTGGCTAGAACACGGCATATGATCCAGGCTTGGCCACCTGGCCACCCTCTCTGAACTTCGAATCTTCAGGGAATGACACGAGACCTACTGACAAGTTTAGAATTATTCAGAGCAACAGAGACAGTAGGTGTCCAACCACAGTGGGTCTCTCATAGGGGTTGGGAGTAGGGGGGTCCCTACCATAGTAATGGTGGCCATTCCAGATTGTTCCTGAGGCACGAACTTGGTTGTGGTGCCTGCTGCCTGGCCTTCCTAGGTTACAACCCATCTTCCATATCCAACTCTCCAGCCTTCCTGTCAACTCTGTATCCTTCCAGTAAATTCTCTTTTTTCTTGAACTTCTCACAATTTTTGGTGTTTGCATCACAGTACTCTGACAGAAATACTGGTTTGTTGTTTTTGAAGTCACCTGTTGTTTTTGTCACCTGAAAATGGTTGACAAGGAAAACGATCTAAGAAGCTTAGTCTGACCGCCTAGAGTAGAATGAGCCAGAGTTGCATGTGTTCTTGTTTCTAAGCCCCGACCTGGACCACGAGAACACCAAGGCAAGAGGGACTCACAGACTCACTTCGATGCAGTCATCAAAGATGCCAATTGGAACAAATAGCAGAGCCTCCAGACCAACGCTTCCTCTCCAGCTGCTTTTGCTCTGCCACTCCTACCATACTTTCTGGGGATTGCATTGCTGCCCAAATTCCCTGCTCTCCTCCTCATAGTGCGTCAACAGTTCCACGCCACCCTAGCCCTCCAGGACTCCTCATACACATCACTGCAAACCTCCCCTTTCCCCAGCAACCAGCTCCAGCTCCCTCCAGCTGGACTGAAAGACTCAGATGTGAAGCAAGGCCATTCAGCCTCATTCTGTGGGGACAGGCCGTTTCTCCATGCAGGCCCAACAACCCCTTCTTGCCAGCCCAGGTGCTGAGTCCATCCTGAGAGCTCACACATCTAGGAAGGAGAAGGATCAGACCATACCAATGCCACCTCTCCCATAACCTCCTCATCTCTTGGGGTGACATCATCTTCCTGTATTCTTCCCCCGTCAAGCCAGATTTCCCCTTGAGATTTGGCATCCTCCCTTTCGCTTTAAAGATTCTTGCTACATTCTTACTGTTAGTCATCTTCTGTTACTTCCCTTTTGTTTCAAAGGAAGAAGCCATTCTTTTTTGTAAAGCTAACTCTTCTGTCATCTTTCCCGCCTCCTCCAGACTCTTTGTAAACACTCTACAAATACAAATAAGCCTTGGTCCCTGTACTCCTGAGGTCACAGCCTAACAGAGAAGCAAAAGTATAAGTAAATAATTATAACAGAAAAAATTATAACAGAATTGCGTGCCCTGTAACTGAGACACATACAGGGTAATGAAGAAGCAGAAAGCAAGATGGAGTGGGATGCAGGTTTCACAGAAGAGAGGTACATTCGAGGTCTGTTCTGGAGGACAAGGAGAAGTTCACCAGGTAGACAGACAGCATGGCCTTCCTGGCATTCCTGTGTGGGACTGATAAAGAATTCAATGTGACTAGAACACTGGATTGGACATTAGGCTAGAAAATTAGAGAATAAAAGGACCTAGAATTTATTGAGCAACTACCATATGCTAGGAACATGCAAGGCTATGATATATCTATCTCATTTAGACCTAAAGTAACCCTGTGAGGTATGTATAGTATTATCTCCATTTTACAGAGAAACTCAGGATATTGGGGGACTATTGAAAGATTTAATGTTTGGACCAAAGGAGTACTATGGATTTGTATTTTATTAGAGTAACTCTAGGGATGCCTGGGTGGCTTAGTCAGTTTAGCGTCTGCCTTCAGCTCAGGTAATGATTCCAGGGTCCTGGGGATCGAGCCCCATGTCAGGCTCAGGGGAGTCTGTTTCTCCCTCTCCCTCAGCCCCTCTCCCTACTTGTGTTCTCTCTCTCTCTCTGAAAAATAAATAAAAAAATTTTTTTTAAAAAGGGTAACTCTCAATCCTATCATTATCAGTGAGGAATAAAAAATAATCTAAGCAGCCTTCCTCCTACCCCCGTGGAGTTGAGATATCACTGAGATATCATTGGACAGGGCAGGTACCATTCATTTATTCAACAAATCTCTTTTGAGCACCTGCTACATGGCAAGATAATATAGGTGCTGAGAATTCAGCTTGAACAAGGCAGGCAAGGTATGGATGCTGCACCTGTTTGGCAGGGCAGGCTTTAGGTACAGTATTTGGAATGTTCCAGATAATGTGGGATGAATGAACGTTATACCCTTAGTCATGCCTTTAATGTTTAGCAAGGTTCAAGGCACAGTGCATTGTCAGAAAAGAAAAAATTCTGTTTAGCAAACAAGCACATTTGTGGAAAAAAATAATTCTTTAGTTTCCTTACATTTCCTGTCTAGATACCTATAAATCCACCTGGGATTAGCAACTGTCCTCACTTTGTTTCTCTCTGCCCCTCCCTCCCTTCTTCTTGGTTTTTATTCCTCTCTTCCCTACCCTCAGAGTCCCTATTCTTTTTCTTCTTGGCTCTGGCCCAAGAGTCCAAGCAACCAATTCCATCTTTGATTTAGTTGCGGGTTTGTTTTTTGTTTTTTGTTATTTTTGAGGGAATAGAGGTGGCTCTAAGAAGTCCTTTAGGTTCAACATATAGAGAATAAGGAAATAAAGGGGCAAATGGCCCTCCCCAATCCCACTTTGAGTGAAACACCTAAAAGACAGCTCTTTCTCGGCTAGTGTTGATCACCTTTCACAATGTAAATCACATGTCTTATTCTAGCACAGCCTATCTCTTCCCCCCATCTCACCAAAGAAATTCTTCTACTACTTTCACTTTGGCTTATGGCTCTACTCCCGGAAAAGAGTGAGAGGGAGGAAAAAAACAAAACAAAACCATTTTGTCATAAATAAATGGATGGATAGTTATACTGACAGAATGAAGAATTTGCCTCAGAACAGAGCACTGTGATGGGAGCAGAAGAAAAAGTCAGGGGGACTACAAAGCAGCCTCCCAAAGACCGACTGGTTTGGAAAGAAACAGAAATGAAGTAGGTTTAGCTGGTGGCTGAGATCAGAGAGCATGATCTCCCAAGTTCCTCTATTCTGAAGAAGCAGAGGATTCTATACCCATCTACCAGTGACCAGTGAGAAACCTGATTGGTTCTCTTCTAGAATGATCATTGTTCTTTGTTTACAAGGCTTGAGCTCGGCCATCTCCGTCCCTGGGAAAAGCCTACAGCTGTCTCCCCGACTGTGATGTTGCAGAGAGACCACCAGGGGGCAAACCGAGACTACTGAGCTCTGGCCACATCTCTTCACCTAGTTTCCATGGAGCCAAACTCCGAACGTCAGAGCAGGAATCTGGCTTTAGAAATTATCCAAGGCTTCTGATCAAATAAATTCGTTTACAGAGAAGAAAACCAAAGTCTAAAGAAGAGAAATAATGGGGGCGCCTGGGTGGCTCAGTCGTTGAGCGTCTGCCTTCGGCTCAGGTCATGATCACGGGATCCTGGGATCGAGCCCCGCATCGGGTTCCCTGCTCGGCGGGAAGCCTGCTTCTCCCTCTCCCACTCCCCCTGCTTGTGTTCCCTCTCTCGCTGTGTCTCTCTCTGTCAAATAAATAAATAAAATCTTTAAAAAAAAAAAAAAAGAGAAGAGAAATAATGTGTCAAGGCCACATAGTGAGCTCATGGTAAAACAGGAACCAGAAACCAAGTCCGGTCCTATACGTGTTCTACCGCACAAAGCTTTCTCCTGTCTCATACTTAATTCTAGGATACACTGGTTTTTAATGATATTTTTTCCTATGAGAAGGACTTGTATCTCCAATTATATTGTAAGCACTCAGGGCCAGGGACTGTGTTTTGGACCAGCCTTGTACATCTCCTCCTCCAGCACCTAGCACATGGCTCTGCAGGTAGCCTACACCCGCAGATGGGTTTCAACAAATACTGTGAAGCTCCTATGTGACAGGCCCAGCAATGATTCCTGAGAATACAGAGAGGAAAATGTACTGTCCCTGCCCTCAAGGAGCTCTCTACCTAAGGGAGAAGGCAGCTATGTCAACACACAACAATAATTCAGGACACAAGTTTTTAACAGTGGTGCAGGCAAAGCGACAGGGAAGCACAGAAGAGAGACTGACTATCTGGATGGGATGCAAAATTGGGTCCTAAAGCAAGAAAGAGAACTCATCAAAAAAGGAATGGAAGTTCCAAATAGAAGGAACAGCAGAATAAGCCAACACATAGAGATGTGAAGACATGGCGTGCTAAGCAAAGATGATTGTTTCTGAGTAGCAGGAGCAGAATACGTGCAAGAAGTTAGAAGAAGAAGGAGGAATAGGAAATAAAACTAGAAAGGTAGTTTGAGGCTAGCTGTAACATTGATGTATTCATTCATTCATTTATTCATTCATTCATTCGATAAACAGAACCCCATGTGCCACGCAGCACTGTTGCTGATAATGATGGTGGTGGTATGATGATAATGAGGTAATAATAATGATGATAAAAATACTTATGTGGTTAAATTCCAAGGACTCAGAGTCTTAAATCTAGGGTTCACTCCTCACATGAATCAGATAATCGAGGTTAGTATTCTATCCTCCATTTATTTTCATTTATTTAAAAAAACATTCGGGGCAACTCACCTGGCTGGCTTGGTGGGTGGAGCATGTGACTCAATCTCGGGGTCATGAGTTCAAGCCCCACGTTGGGTGTAGAGCTTACTTTAAATAAATAAATAAATAAATAAATAAATAAATAAATAAATATTTTTAAAATTCAGTAAGACTCTACTATGTGTGGGCACTGTCCGAGGAGCTAGGAATTATAACAGTGATCAGGAATTAAAGTCCAGGCTATCACAGAGCTTTCATATGAGCTCATGGAGGAGGCAGACACACAAGTGAAGAAATACATTTCAGATAATGATAAACGACACAAAGGAAACAAAACAAGGCAGTAGAATAGAAAATGACTGGTAGGGGCCATCAGTAGATAGGCTGGACTGGGGAAACCTCACTGGTTTTTGAGCTGAATGAAGTGTCAGTCAGGGAAAAAGCTGAGGGAAGAGCATTCTGAGCAGGAGAAACTTCAAGGGGAAAGACCCTTCAGGGGTCCAGGCAGCCTGGTGCATCCCAGGAAGCAGAAGAAGGCCAGTGTGCTAGAGCATAGGATGCACGGGGGCAATGGCCTGAGGTCAGAGGGTAGGCAGAGGCCAGCTCATGGCAGGATTTACAAAATGTGAAGCGTTTGGGTTTTAATCTAAAAGCAATGGGGAGGTCTTAAGCAAGGAAATGACATTACTTGATTTACATGTTTAAAAGAGAACTCTGAAAAACTAATTAAAGAAAACTGTATATTGCTGGGGAAAAAACAGAGATAACTGGTGGTTCCTCATTCCCGTCTTTGGGCGGACACAAGGCCTGCCACCTTCTGGCTACGGGAGCCAAGTTAGATGGCGTCGTTCTCTGGCACTCTAGTTACATCATCACAGACCCAGGGAGAGAAGTCTCTGAGGACAGACTGCTTTGCAAATGTCCCCCCGAGCATGGAGGAGGCAGGAGCATAAGTCCCATTCTCCTTTGTGCTTGGTTACTGATGGCACATAACCAGAGAGGATGCTTCTGGTTGGCAGCAGAGCTTAGGATCTGGACGAAGGATGTTCCCCCTCCGTGGCTTCCAAAGACACTTGTCCGCACTCAGTTTCCCTCATGAGGGCCCTGTGAAATTAAGGGCTATGTCTTCCCCCCATCCTGCTTTCCCAATGCCTCTTGCCATCAGAATCTCTGTTTGCAGGAGGTTCTGGGAAGAGAGGGCCCACTGAGGTAAAAAAAAAAGACTTCAAAATGTTCACAAAACCACATTAAAAGCCCCTACAAATAAATACAGGTGAGCCTCACATTCATTCTACAAACATTTATTTAGGCCAACTATATGCACAATATCTGGAGATCCAAAGGAATGTGTCCTAAAGTAATAACAGGTCTTAAGTAAATATTTGTTATATGGATAAGTAACTCCAACCTTGCTGAAGAGTGGGAGTGGAGCGGGGATTGTTCAATTTACAAGTAAATTAACTTTGACAGTTCCTTTAAACAAGACTTTCCTCCCAATGTACCTAAACTGGACCGGGCTTCAAAGACTCAATCTGTTCACACCTTTCAGGGCATCATCAAGTAAAGGCAATGTCCTCCAGCTAGCTCTAAGGGCTCAGGGGAGCTGAGTGTTAAATTTTCAGGAATTTTGCAAGCTGGTTGTTAAACATGATCATTCTGAACATTAAATTAAATAAACTCACATATAAACTATATTCAAAACATTCGAACTCTTCAACTCCTAACTATATGACTACATTTTACTATCAATATTCTTGAAATTATTTACATCTATTGGACCTGGTAATGAAAATACTACATAATGGTCCCTATCGTCAACTCCACATTCAGTGATGTCACATCAATAGCTTGAAATGGGCCAAGATGGGAGTATCTACACCATGGAAATTGGCAACTGCTATAAACCAGGGCTTTTTTCCCCTGGAAAGCTGGTTATTACACATTTATGAGCACACCACTGATGTAGAGTCTCTATTATGTAGTCTTACATTCACTCTTGGATGAATCTGCTTTTAGAATCTTACTTACAGAATTAGTGTCTTTCCTTGACGCTAATCTCTCTAATCCTTATCACTATGCTAATTTTACATAATCAAGCAGCCGATGGCCCAGGAGGAGGCCTTAGCCCACAAATAACATGTCACAAGAGGACTATTTGAAGGAAAAAGGATGTTCTTCAACAAACCTTTATTTAGTAGCTACTATGTGCAAAGCTGTGTGAGGGCTAGGGAAGACAGTAGTCTGTGTTCTCGAGGAACTCACTTTAGAGGATGTGACCTGAAGCTGTTGACGACAATATGGTAAGTGGTAAGTGCTCTAATGGAGATACAGAAGCATGGAGGAGAGGGCTAACTCAGACACCACGGAAGAGACTTCAGTGAGAACTTGGCCCGCAAGCACCAGCATCTGTCTTGTTCTCCGCTGTGTCCCTAGCACCTAGCACAGTGCCTGGCACAGGGTTGGACATGAAGGAGGTAACGATTTTGATCCTGGGGAAAATAAGGCTGCCAGAGAAGAGTGGGTAGAGGGAGGGCATTAGTAAAGCACAGCACTGCAGAACATGGGGTGGGGCGGGGGGTGGGGTGCTGGCCAAAGAGCTCAGCACATTTGAAGAAAGAGAAAGTTTAATGTGGTGTGAAGTTCCCGGGGCTGGAACCAGTAAGGATACGAGTATGGAAGAGGGGTTCTCTGTCTCAAATCTCTGCAGAGCTCTCAAGAGATAAAAAGAGTTGGCTTGTTCTGCATAGCCCTGCGGGGGAGAGCTAGGAGCGATGTGGGGAGTCACAGGGAATCAGATATCAGTTAAAGAACTTTCTAACAGAGCTGTCCAATAATGCAATGGGCTGGCTGCCTTGGAAGGCAACAAGCAAGTACCCTAAGAGGGAAGAAACAGGTACCAAACTTGGTACAACAAATTGCTATGGGTAGATACCTTTTTTTTTTTTCTGATTAGATTTTGGAAGAATCTATCAAGTCTCCTTTCTTAAAGGACAACCATCTTAATGCACAACCATCTTCAACACAATTCTACAGAAGACGCAGAGATTTCCCTCAACGGCTTGTTTCTTATGTCAATCACTGACTAAAACCAATGGCAATAGGCATGCTGAAGGCTCCCCCATAAAAGAGTAATATCTTTTTAAATCACAGGTCTCCACTCATTCATGAAGCAATTATTTCTTTGTGTGTCAGGGCCTTGCTAAGTGCTGGAAGTACAGATATAAATGGTAAAAGGACCCTGCTTCCCACAGTACTGAGTAGAAACGCAAAGAAATATTTACTCCAAAATGCAAATACATATTTATGCTCCAGTAGCTATAATACAAAGTGCTCTAGGAAACACAAAGACAAAAAAATTGCTTTGATTGGGGGGGACTCGGGGAAGGCCTCAGAGAGGAAGTCACTCAGCGCTGACTTTTGAAAAGTTAAAAGGAATTCACTAGCTAGAGGAGGAAGAAGATAGTGCAGGCAGAAGGAAAACACATACAAACATATGAAGGTGTGAAAATGCACAGACGGTTTCGGGAAGTGAGTGGTGGAGTGTAGGGTAGATGGTATTGGTAGGTAGGAGTCAAAATGTGCATAGTCTTGAATCCAATGCTACCAATTTTGGATTTTATTCTGTAAATGATAGGAAGCCTATCATTTTTGTCCTGTTATTTATTTAATAAACTTTTCACTTTGGAAAGATTTTTTTTCCATTTTGGAAAGCTTTTAGATTGATAGAAAAGTAACAAAGAGAGTACAGAGTTCTTATCTAAGAAACATATATCCTCCACCCTGCTTTCCCCAATGCTAACATCTTACGTAGCCAAGGAACCTCTGTCCAGACGAAGAAACCAAGTTTGGTACATAACTATAAACTAAAGTATAGACTTGGTTCACCAGTTTTTCCACTAATGTCCTTTTACTGTCCCAGAATCTGGTCCAGGATACCACATTGCATTTAATGTTATTTATGTATTTATTTATTTATTTACTTCCAATAATGGATTTTTTTTAAAGATTTATTTATTTGAGAGAGAGATAGAGTACGTGCTTGCACACAAGAGCACGAGTAGGGGTGGGGGCAGAGGGAGAAGGAGAGAAGCAGCCTCCCCACTGAGCAGGGAGCCTGACATGGGGCTCAATCTCAAGACCCTGGGATCATGACCTGAGCCGGAACTAAGAGTCAATTGCCTAACTGACTGAGCCACCCAGGCGCCCCTCCAATAATGGATTTTAAGGAAAAAGTGATGTGATCAGATTTGTCAGTAGAAACAATAAGCAGAATTCTTAGGGCACATGTGAGGAAAATACATTGGAGGGGCCCAGATTAGGGGTGGAAGCCTTGCTGAGAAGCTGTTGGCAAAGTCCAGGTAAGGGATGACAATGGTCCCAACTCTGGGAGCAGTGAGGATGGAGAGGAGGATAGAGGTGTGTTTGGGTTTCATGGTACAGACCTTTCCTGAAGTAGAACGGGCAGGATATAGGACAGGCCAATCTTCATTCACCTCATCCATCTAAGACATGAATATATGTGTACAGCAGACTTTAAACAAAGATGGAAAAAGAAAATATCTCTGTCCCAGATCCTTGGGATGAGATTATTTCTGCAATTAAGCACTACATTTAATTCTGAGCTCCCTGAAAGCAAGGCAAAAAGGGAAGCATGATGACATACAAAGCTCTCATTATCTGTTAAAATCCAGTATACTCAAGGAAGAGAAAGAGACTGGCCAGATTGGAGTGGGAGATATTAAGTCTGAAGGGCACCTTGGGGTAGATTATGCTTGTCCCTGATTCTGAGAGCTCTGGGGAAGCTCCATCTCTGGGGATCACTGGTTCTTCCCAGTGCTCTCTGTTCTGGAGGGGATAGCCTGGCAGCACATGGGAATGGGGAGCCCAGCCTTATTGTAAGAAGGTATCTTTACAGTCGGCCAGCCAGAAGTGTGAGAAGCTGGAAATGATTCTCTACCAGAGTGGCATGTAGCTCAGTATCCCATCTTACCTCTTACCCTTCTCAGTCTTCTCCCCTCCCCTGCTCACTGGACTTCCCAGGAGTTCTGCAAGAGAAGCAGGGCAGGAAGTTGAGGTCCAAAGCCAGATGGATAAACTTGACCAAAATGGCCCAGCAAGTTAGGGAGAGAGCCATGGAGAAGGACCCTGCCCTTTTGATTTCAGAGCCTGGGTGTTTCTTGTCCAGAAAGCTCAGGGGTCCTACTAATTCATGCACTCATTCAACACAAGGTATGGGGCACTAACCATGGCTTTCCGGGCTGTACCCACAGGGAGTTCACCTTCTGGTGGGAAAGTTGAGACTTTGACAACCAGCTCTCACTGAAGAGGACTGAACTTGGCCATCACTCTCAGGGAGGTGCAGGCCTTACTTGCAGAGACCAAGGAGAGATCACGTCGTGCTTCAGGAGTGGGAGGGGGAAAAGCAGAGGAAGACTTCCAGAGGAAGGGCCAAGAATCCCGCTGGACTGGATTTCAACCTAGGCACGGAGCGTGTGGGTAGGAAGGGGAAGGTCATTCCAGCTGCCTGGAATTATGACCCCTTCTTTTTGAGATGTGAGTACTTTGACGTTCGTTATCCCATTTCATCTTCGGAAAAAATGTGGAACGTATTAGGATCCCCATTTTTAGATTTTGAGGAGGCGTGTCCAAGACCACAAACGGAATTAAGAATGGCAAGTGTCCTGATTTCATCCAGAGTGATGTGCACGCACCGCCCTAAGCGCCTTGCGGTTTCCCTCTCCCACCCCGACATCTCATCCTTCCCCACCCGAAAGTCCCACCTGAAGCCTAACTGGGTTGCGTCCTCCTGCGCTCTGGGCGCCGCGGAGAGTCAGGGGTTAAAGCCCGTGGTCCGGGTGGCCCCTTCCCCCTCCCCAGCCCTCTCGCCTCCTCTCGGCGCCGCGCCTGGAGCGTGCGTCCCGGAGACCCGCACGAGAGAGGAGGGGGAAAGTGGGCCTGTTTCTCGGGTGGCCAATCCACCGAGCCCGCGGTGCCCCAGAGGAGGCGCCAGCGCTAGGCCAGCGCCAGGCCGGGGCTGCCTGCTTCCCGCGGCAAAGTACAAATGCTCCCGAGCGCGGCGCCTGGCGCCCTTGGCGTGCACAGCCGGCCCGCGCTCAGCCAGCCCCCGCGGCCGCCGCGCCGCCGCCGCCGCCGCCGCCGCCGCCGCGGGTACCGCCGCTCCGCCGCGCCCCAGGACCCCGCAGCCCTACCCCGAGCCCACCGAGCAGGGGGCGCCGGCCGCTTCTAGCCCGCGCGCCCGGAACAGCCCGCCGGTCCCGGGCTCCTCGGCCAACGCTGCGCGCTCTGCAGACCCCTGTCCTCCCCGTCTTTCTCCTCCTCCCCTCCCTCTCACCTTCTCCTTTGCTTTTACTGCTTTCCCTTCCTGCCGCACCTTCTTCCATCTCTCCATCTCTCTCTCCTTTTCCCTTGTTCTCTTTCCACCTTCCGCTTATTCCCACCTTGGACCTCCCTTTCTGTCCTCACCACCTACTCCACCCTTCTCTGACTCTCCACTGTAGAGGCAGCCCTCCCTGGGTCTGCGGGTTGCTTTGTGCCCCTGTGCCTCAGTGTCCTCATCTCACTTTCTCCCGACGCCCCTCCCGGCTCAGCGCCCCGCGGCCTGGCCCTGGGAGAAGGAAGGATGTTTCCCGAGGTAAGGGTCCTCTCCTCCTTGCTGGGACTCGCGCTGCTCTGGTTCCCCTTGGACTCCCACGCTCGAGCCCGTAAGTAGGGGTGCTGGTGGGGCTGGGTAGGCAGAGGAGGGATTCATTCGAGCCCCTGGGATGTGCGGGTGGCGGGGAGCAGGGGCAAGTGCCAGGACTCGGGACCTCAAACTGTTCTGACAGCCATCGGGCAGCACCTGTGTAGGGAGAGTGGAGACTTCTCTGTGGACCAGTATGGGCTGATGAGTGTGGGATACTGCGGGAAACTTGGGGAAACTTGGTAAAACTCAGAGCCAAGGGGGCTGCTGCCACGGACCTGAGGATGCCGGGGACTGAGGGCGGTGGGAAAGAGGGCAGGACACTGTGCGTGTGTGTTGGCTGCTGGTGGTGCTTAACGTTCTCAGGAGAGAGCCGGGCATGTCTGGCTGCAAGGGTGTGATGAAAGTGATGAAGATGTAGACCACTGCATTCAAAGGGAGCCCATGGAAAGACAGAAGAGCTAACTAGACAAACCTCATTCTGTTACCCCTTGTGATCCTCACAACACTCCCATGAGGTGGGTATTGTCATTTGCATTTTACAGATGAGAAAACAGGTTGACAGAAGAAACTTGATTAAGTTTACAGAGCTAGTAAGCCATCCAAAGCCCGAGCCCTCCAATTCCAAATCCTATGCTTTTTCCCCCTGCCCCACGGCATCTGAAGGAACCCTGATTTGGAGTTGTAAGACTCTGGGAGGCAGCAAGGGCACAGGGAGATAGACCAGTCTTCACTATCCCAGATCTTTTGAATACCAGCAGGTGAGGGCACCGCTCTAAGCCTCAGTTCCCTAATCTATAAAATGGGAGTCAAAATCCCAGGGCTGTTGTGAGAATTAAATTGGAGAAAATATGTCAAGCAACTAGCACCAGCAACTAGCTGGTACATGGTAGCGTCAGTAAAAATATCAGTCTCCCAAGTCATCCTTCTCCACTTAGACGCAGTGTAACCTCAAACAGTTTATATAATCTCTTTGAACCTCAGTTTCCCCCTACCCCTGCAAGAGGCTGGTGGACCCCCTCCCCATCCCCAATCTCTTGGAATGCTGTGAGGATGGAAAACAAAACCAAAGATTCACTTAATGAGAAGGAAGGAGCTTAGTTCTAACCTTAAAATACCTGATAAAGGACCCGAGGACAAGGAGGAGCAGGGGTCTGCTCCACGTTACACAGCACAGGGACTGGGATGAAGACCCCAGTTTCCCAAGTCCCAGCCTAGCGCTCTGTCCTCTCCACAGCTCAGCTCCCCCTTTCTTTTGCTGCCTCTCTTTTGCACGTGACTTTCTGGAGCTGGTGGGGCTGGATTCTGTTTCATTCTTGTCTCTGCTTGTGAGGGCAGGCTGCATGTCTGGTCGTCTCTGGGCTGCCGGCAGCATGAGACTCACAGAAGTCCTTAGTAATAGGTAATGGAAAGACCTCAGCGTTGGGTTCAAGTCCTGCTTCTGGCCCTCAGCAGCTGTGTGACTTATCATACGTCACAACTTCTCTGAGCCTCAATTTCTTGATCTGAGACACAGACGCACCTGGAACCCAAAGGGTTCTTGGGAGGATTCAAGGAGGTGACTGTGTTAAATTAGCCAGCACAATGCCTAGTACTCAGTAAATGTCTCCTCCCCTTCCTTGGGCCCCGGAGGTTTCCTCCTAACACTCACCTGTTGTTTCTTAAAAGGGACTTACCACAGAATGCTCTCCATGCCTGCCTCCCTTCCTCTTGGCACAGCATTCTTAGCCCCCAAGGCTTTTCTCCAAGCATCACTGCCCTGGATACATCTCTGACAGATAAACCAGAATCAGATCATTGTGCAGGATTGCTGATGTCCTACCCACACCCCTCCTGTCAACCTCCTGTATCTTGCCAGCCCTTCATCACCTTGCTGGGTCACACTTCTTCCAGCAAACTTTCCTTGGCCACCCACGCCCCTTCCATCTCCTTCCTCTGCGCCTCCACTGGCCTTCAGGCCCCTACCTCTCACTGGGTCCTGCCAGAATTCTATCTCCCCTACAGCCTGGAGTTTAGCTCCACACATGCAAGAAAACTACTCAGAGCAGACTTGAATTAAGGTGAGGTGGACTGGCATTCAGAGGGGTATGTTCAGATTCTGGGATGTCAGAGCTGAAAGAGCCTTTGAAAATCATCTGCTTCTACCTGCAATTTTCCTATCCTTATAGTTAAACTGAAGCCCAGGAAGTGGGAGAGACTTGCCCAAGTTCACACCGCAGATTTATTAAAGAAAAGAATACACAGATGTGTCATTTATTGATTATGTGCATTGGGACAAATCACTTCCCTTCTCTGAGCTTCACTTCGTCTAGTGCTGACTATCTATGAATCTAGGAACAATCCTATTCTATAGGCATTTGCCAGGGTCCTATTTGGGGTCTCTTAGGAGGTCTTTGTCTTAGTTCAAGTAAGATTCACCAGGAGATGTCTTATGCACGACAGGCCTCAGGCGCTTTCAGAAGTGATGCCAACAGATGGGAATTCTCAGGTCTGCGTCATGTCAGACTCCTGAGGTGGCTCAGCCCTGCAGAATGCCAAAGGCCTGTGAGCACGCATGGCGGTTTGCTCCTCACGGTGCAAGACTATTCAAACAAAGGTTATTCTGTCCTTGGCTCTGCTTCCAGCCACAGATTGAGTTCAACCTGGACGGAGTCTCAACCCTGGCCAGGTGGAACCACAGACATGCATGATGTTAGTCAGTTTGGTCACCCATCCCTCTGTGGAATGAGAACCTGTGTAATGTCTTGACTCCCTCTCCAGTGCTCTGCCCCTAGGTCAGTGCCTCTCTATTGTGCTCTTCCCTTACTAATTGCTACCCCCACCCCCACCTCCCCTTAAGGTATCTGGCATGCTTCTGCTTTCTCTTCCCTCCCGCTGTCCAATCCTGCTTTCAGGAGACAGTTATCAAGTAAAAACATCAATCTCTCTATCCTCACTCCAAGGGTAATGCGTATGGTAGGAATTGGAGCTTCTGTCCCCAGGTGACAGGATCCCAGACTGCAGAAGTAGAGAGGGGGCAGAAAGGGAGCTCCCGTCGGATGACGTGGCTCGGAGGACAAATTGGAGTCAGAAGGTTCTGACTTCAGCCTGGCTCTGCTAATTCCAGCCGTGACACCAGACAAGTTGCCCTTCTCTGCCCCTCAGTTTTCCCAGCTATAAAGAGAGATGGTTGACCCAAACAGGTCATCACTGAGGACCATTCTGGCTTTAACATCCTGTGATTCTAAGACTCTAAGATCCAGAGACGCTTGATTCTGAGTCTGCTCTGGACTTTGGAAAAAGGAAGTTGGGGGAGTTTAGATCTACAGCCTGGTCGTCCTGCCCTCAGACACCAGGAGAGCGTACCTAGAAGGCCTAGAACAGTGGGTGTGGAGGGAGACCCACCAGTAGGGACCCTGCCCTGCTGTTCAGCTTAGCTGCATCCCCATCTACCCGTCCAGATGTACATGGGGGAAGGGGGCACCCGAGCGAAGGCTTGACAATCTGGCTCCAGGCAGGCCCCTCCCTGGGTGGGTTAGGCGGTTCTGCACCTCCTCCCTCCCACCAGTAGAGGTCTCTGTCTCACTCACTCGCCAGCAGGCGGAGCCCCGCGACAGCTGCACAGGGTTCCAGCTGTTGCACCTGTTCCAGGACTGGCCTCTCAAGTTCCCCCAGCCACTAGCCATGGCGCCGGTCTCTGGGGGAGGGATCCTGGGTCCCTTGGACTCCAAAAGAGAAGGACTGGTGTGAGTGCGGTGCCCCTGGGAGGTGCAGCGCCGAGATCATTTCAGGCAAGCCCTGGACAAGATTGCATCTCGAACCAGAGAAGGCCGTCCGTCCCAGTCTTCTTCTGATACCCGTTCTTATAGCCCGATTCTTCCTTATGGCTCACCTGGATCTTTCTGTTTGCACTTTAAAGCCTCTTCTTCTGGCCCTGCCCCCTTAGGGGAGGGATGAGCCTATAAGCAGCCCCCCAGATCCGAAGACTGCCACTGGAGTTTGTGCTGGCATATATCAATGATCTTAGGCGAGTCCTGATCCCTCTTCTAGGACTCAGTTTCCACATCTGTAAAATAAGGGATTGGATGTCATCTCTCAGGCCCTAACTTTCTAAGATACCGTGAATCTAAGTGTATGTGTCCAAGGCAGAAGAGAATGTAAATAGTCTCATCTCTGCCCCCCTGACGCTTGCCGGTAACAGAGCTGCCCTTCCTGGTTTGACAGTGCTCTCCTTTGAGGTCCTTCTGTGCCCCTGAACATCTGTCATGTGCCAGAGAAGAAGAGTCAGGTTCAGAGAAGTGAGGGCCTTTTCCCTAGGTCACCCAGCTTCGCCCCTGAGGACCTGAGGTTTTCACTTCTGATTCCCTCCCCCATTGGGTGCCAGCGCCCAGAGCAGAGCTTATGTCTGGGATGGAAGCAGGTTTGTTTTTGTGAGCGGGAACCATAAATAAATAAAGTATGGCTGTGTGGGCGCCAGGGAAAAGATGGGAACGTTCTCACATTCCCGCACAGCTGGCTCGCTCAGGTCCTTGCAGGCTGGGGACAGGCTAGCCACAGTCCCGGCCCTCTCTCCTCACACCCCACACCCTCTGGTCCCCTCCAGCTTCCCCTGCAGCCCAGAAGCTTCTTTCTGGTTGTCTTTTCTGCTTCCTCTTGGAAGAATTCCCAATCACATTACCCACTCCTAACTATCCCCTAGGAGGCCTTTATCATAGCATGAGAGTTTCAAGGCAGACTGTGGGATGGCCTTGGATGGGGCAGATTAGAAATTCTTACCTACATGTGAAGATCATGGAATTGTTCATCCTCTTACCTGCCCAGGCCCCTGACCTTTTTGTACATGGTGGTGTGTGGTTTGGGAGTTCAGATGGCAGATGGTGAGAGCTGGAAAGGGGAGGTCAAAGGTTAATTCCTGGTAGGTGGCAAGGCCAAAGTGCTAAGAGGGATTTGGCTACCTTATCACATGATGAAGTATTCTTTTTGTGAAAGAGGTTTCCAGGATTAAGGACCATCAATCACCTCCTCTTCCAGAACCTCCCCTCTCCATTGACTCCGTTCTTTCATGGTGCATTCATTAATCCAGCGCCCAACTCTGTGTAGGATCCGGGCAGAGCACTCGGAGATACACAGATTAATGAAATATGGTCTCTGCTCTCAAGAAGCTCACAGTTTAGTAAGGAAGAAGAATGCACTTAATCAGTACTTCTAATCCAGTGACGGGAGTTGTCGGAGAGGGCTGAACCCAGTTCTGCGGGAGCGCCAAGGAAGGACTGGCCGCTGGCCTGGGAGGGTGGGGCGGCTTCACGGAAAGAGTGGCCTCTGGACAAGCTTTTGAAGAACCAGGCTGAGCGGCCAAACACGAGACGGAGAACTACATTCCAAGTGGAGGAAACAGCACAGGAAGGCGCGCAAGTGTGAAAGAGCCCGGTGGGGTGGTGGAAGAGAGATATTCAGCAAGAGGAGGGGAGGGCCACCGCTGCGAGCACGGCTGGAAAAGCAGGCAAGAGCCGGCTCACGACAGGCTGGGGTGACGTGCCCTCAGTTCAAATTAGATCAACTAAGTCCAGTCACTTTCAGTCAGTATCAAGCTAGGGAAGCGCTTTGGCTGCGGCCTATCCAAGTGGACGCTTCAGGCAAGCAGGGGAGCTAGCCCCCAGCCCGTGCCAGCCACCTGCAGTGAGTGGCCTCACACGAACCACGGTCACCGCCACCCCTGTGCCTTTGCGGGTAGCTCCCGCTGGCTGCCTGACAGGCCCTTCCCCTCTGTCTGCACCTTGTTAACTCCTTCAACGGCCAGGTCCTGCATCTTCTCGGGGAAGCCTTCCCTAAAGCTTCTGTGCTTCCACTACCATAAAACTTGTCACACTGTATGCACAGCTGACCCTTAAGGTTAGGGGCACCAACCCCCGCACAGTCAAAAATCTGCATAGAACTTTTGACTCCCCCCAAAACTTAACGGATAGCCCACTGTTGACTTGAAGCCTTACTGGTAACATACACAGCCGATGAATCCATCTCTTGTATGTTATATGTATTATACAGTATAATCTTGCAATCAAGGAAGCAAGAGAAAACGTTATTAAGAAAATCATAAGGAAGAGAAAATACACATAGAGTACTGTACTGTAAAAAATCCACTAATAAGTGGACCTGCACCGTTCAGGCCGACGTTGTTCAAGGTCAGCTGTATTTTATCTATCCATCTTCTGCATTAGGCTGGGAGCTCCTCAAAGATGGGGACTGTGTCTTGCTTAGTCACGGCCCAGGCCCACCAATGTGCGTAAGACCTGATACACGAAAGCTCAATAGCTGAGTGAACAGCAGGAGGTAATATTGCTATTCCTAATGATACTAAGAAATCATAAGTAATGATAATAACAGTCCCTGCTTGGCGGGTCAGGTGCCCCACGTCCACCTGTGGTTTAGGCCTAAAGCCGCAATCCCATCCTGGACTGCTTCTTTTCCCTCCCCACCCATATCCAGCCTGCCCTACAGCCCACAGCCCACCCACCGTATTTCCCAAGTATTCCCCAAATCTGCACTTGAGCCCGTGGGCACTGCTTCTATCTTGGTCCGGGCTGGCAAGCTCTCAAAACCAGCCAATACAACAGCCTCCCCTGGCCTCTCTGCCTCCAGTTTTGCCCTCCAACCCCTCCGATCAGTGATGGTGGTAAAATGCAAACCTGACCACAGGCATGCCCCAGTTTAAAGGTTTAAAACTTTTCCATGGCTTTCTTTTGCCCTCTGGGCTCTCGAGGCCCCTCATGAGCCTCTTCCTCGCTCTCTGGCCTGATCTCCAGCCTCTCGCCCATCCTGACCAGTTTGATCTCTGTATCCCAGCCTTGAGGTCTGTGTAAGCAGAGAGGGTGTTGGGGAGTCTGGCTTGTGAGTGTGGCTAGGAGAGTGTGGGGAGCCACAGGAAACAGGGTTGGTAAGGTTGTAAATGAGGGAGGTTTGACCTCAGTGGCAGGTACCATGAAGTTCATGCCCTAATGGGTGCCTGGGGGCTGTGCATAGAATTATGGGAGTAAAAGGAATACCATGAGAAACAGACTGTTAGGGAAGTTTGGGGTCAGCACCCAGATCTGCTTTTTGTTTTATAGCCAACTATTTAATTGAGCATCTAATATGTGCCAGGCACTGGGCATATTACATATATTATCTGATTTAATTCTACAATAACCCCGAGAGGTAGAGATTATTACTAATCCCATTTAACAGCTATGGAAACTGAGGCCTAGAGTGATTAAGTAACTTGTCTAAACTCAGGCTGCCGATAAAAGCCAAATCCGGGGCACCTGGGTGGTCAGTTGGTTAAGTGTCTTACTCTTGATTTCGACTTGGGTCATGATCTCCGGGTTGTGCTCTCAGGGCTGTGAGACAGAGCCCGTTGTTGGGCTCCCCACTGGGCAGGGAGCTCTGTCTCCCTCTCCCTCTGCCCCTCCCCCCGCAAAAAAGCCAAATCCAATTTGAGCCCCCACCTATCTGATTCCAAAGCCAGGGTCTTTGGACTATGTACACACCACCACTGAGTGAGGGGTTTTGAGGGGTATGAGACCTGTCCAACTTTAATTTTTCTCTATCTCAAGCCTGGAAGAGGGCCAATTATCCTTTTCAAATGAAAACTTCCTCCACTACTGTCTTTTTCCTGGATTTAATATCACTGCTAGGGGCCATTAACTCCTAAAGATCCCTGAGAGAAGGCCCAGTGCCCCCCTGAGTTGGGCAGAGGGAGGATGGGATGATGCATGGTGGTGGGTGGAGAGGGAAACAGGGCAGGACCAAGGCTAGGACAGGTATGGGAAGGCCACAGAAGACCAAAAGGAATAGATGGGAAAGGAGGGGATGTGAGAGACAGACTTTGCCTCCTTCTTCGTGCCACCCAGGATCAGCCCCACTGGCTCCCTGAACCTTATCCTAGCCCACGTCGGAGCCCCTGAGAACCTGGGTGTATGAGACCATCAATACATCCTAAATCATGGAGGCTTGAAATGATCAGATCTTAGAGCCACAAAATTGTACAGTTCTAGAAGCTTTCATGTTCTCATGAAATGTAGGCTCTTGGAAGCACAGAATTCTCAAATCTTGAATCTTAGAAACTTAGAGTCTTGGAGTCTTAGAATTGTGAAATCATGGATTCATAAGCACTATCTGTGCAGAAACCTTTGGAGATCAAAGTTCACCTTCGCCCTTATTTTGCAGAGGAGAAACTGAGGCTCAGAGAAGGAAGAGTCTTCCTCATTGTCACACAGTGAATTCGTGGCATAAGGAGCTACAGCTCCTTCCACCAGCCATTAGCAAGGATAGGGGCTGATGCCAGGACTGCAGGGATGGAGGCGGCTGCGGCCTGGCCCTTCCTCCCTCTGCCTGGCGTTGGCATGGCCTTGGACCCTCACTTCCCTGGTGTAAGGGGGAGCCCCAGGCAATGCCACCCTTCCTTGTGCCTCTCACCTTGGAGGGCGTGGTAGGCTGGGGTTGTGGCCGCAGGAGGCCTCCTGGGGTCGCGGGACCAGCCTGCCAGGCCCCCATGTTCTCAGCGGCTGCCAGGTCTGTTGGTGGGGCGGCCTGGGCATGGGCTGAGACATTTTCTCTGTCTCCATGCTCTGAGCAGGCAGTGAGGGGGAGGGGTGCCAACTGGCACGGGAGCCAGGCTGCGGGGCCGCCCCAAGGAAGGTGGGAGAGGGTTTCTTCAGCAACAAGGCAGAGACCTAAGGCCGCCCGGTAGTGTCGCAATCGACCCTTCCCTGGTGGGGGGAGGGGACTGAGGAAGAAAGACATTATTCAGTCCTTAGAGAGTTGGGCTGGCTCTGACAAGCACCCCAGCTGGGGCTGTGTCCCGCCCTCTCAGCCAGCAGAGGCCGAGAGATAAACACAGCTCATTTGATACGGGCCAGCCAGGGGGCCTTGCTGGGAAAGGGATCTGCTGTCCGATTCCCCCGCCTCTACTTTGGGGAGCTGGGGAGGGGGCGGGGAGGGAGCTCAGCCGTGTGCTCCTAGGGTCCCCAGGAAGCACAGACTCTGGAGGCCCGAGAGGCTGAGCAGGAGCAGTGCAAAGAGCCAGGGGCAGGCCAGTTTCAGCTTCTTACAGGGGAAAGTTTCTAAAGGTTAGGACTGGCCCTGAGCTCCTCTCCTTTGGAGGCGTGTGTCGGACGGTACCCCAGCCCACCCCCCAACACTGAGAGGGAATTCCTGCCCTGCTGTCCTGCTAGTGTGCTGCTTTCAATTCTCTGCGATTCTATGAGTTCAAACGTCAAAGAGAAAGACCTAGAAAGCAGGCAGGAGGAAGTGTGAAAGGCGACCTCTAGATTCTAGAGGTCTAGGGGACTAGGAGAGAAAATAGGGAATAGGGTATGGTGGCCGCTGAGGCAGAGAGTGGAGCCCCTAGGCCCTGGGATCGGGCACAAAGCCATGGAGAAGGGAGGTGAACTGCAAGGAGCTATGCCCGGGAGTGGAGTCCTGGGTTCCACTCGCTAGGTGGATGGCCTAGGCAAGTCACTCAGGCGCTGGATCCTCGGTTTTTCCATCTCCTTTTCTCTTAATGATGGTAACGATCCCAATAACCCAGCTTAGAGGGACTGGATCACCTATTCAAGATGACCCATCCTGCAGGGTCATTGTTACCACAATTATCATAATAATAGCATTCAACAAGTGTCGGGAACTGGGCTAAGTAAGTAAGCATTTGACAAGCATTATCCAATTTAATGCTCAAAACAATAATGTCAATGGGGTAATTAAGTAATTTATGTAAAGAGAAGATAGTAAATGTTGGCTCCGTTTTCCATAGCTCAATCTCATTTAATTCCATAAACCTTTGTGGACACTTAGCTTGTGCTGGGCACCTCATTTCCACCCTAGAAGAGCTCAGCTTGTTCTTTAGGTAATGTAGAGTTTTCCTGTAAGAATGACAGCATCCCTTCTGGCTTGTAAAAATCACCCACTACCTGTGAGGAGCAAGGGTGGCAGGGATAGGGCCAGAGGCGGGAGGATGGGGCGCGGGGCTGGAAGCCCGACCCGGAGCCCTGAGCCAGGGCTAGGTGGTGGTCCAGTAAGAGGGGAGGGGGAGAGCAGGCTGGGTGGCTGATGGGGTGTGAGAAGTGAGAGAGAGGTGGTTTCAGGAAAGCAGGCTTGCAGGAGAGGTATCTAACCTAATGAAACAAACTTTCCTCATTCTTGAAGCATTCCTTTGCATATTGACAACTGAAACGCAGGTCACAAAAATAGCCAATTGACCTGCAGTCATAGTAGTAGCATTGACTATATTAAGGATATTTAAAAGTCAGCTTTCTAAGAACCTTTCCCTAGGCAGCCCTTGTTTTCCCAATTTAAACCCTTTCATCACAGCTCCCTGAGAAAGTAGGCTGTGAAAAGCAGGGGAGGAGCTCTGAGTGGCTTTATTGAAAAGGTGGGTCACAGGATCCAGAGAGAAGGTGTGCGTGTGTGCGTGCGTGCGTGTGCGTGTGCGTGTGCGTGTGTGTGTGGAGAGAGAGAGAGGGTCAGCAGTGGGAAGGATGTGTGTGTGTGTGTGTGTGTGTGTGTGTTTGCAGAGATGTAGGAAATAAATAAGCAACATGTGACCAAAAGAGAGGAAGCCGGTGTGATTATGAGGGTAGAAGGAGCACTGAACTGAGAGTCAGGAGACGTGGGCTACCATCCCTGCTGGGTGACAGACTTCCTATGTGACCTAAAGGTGTAATTTATCCTCCGGGGCCTCAGATTGTTCATCTAATAACATTTATACCACAATTTCAATCTGTAAGCACTTTCACTGTTTGATCTTCCTAACTGTCCTATGAGAGAAGTGTTAAGGTTCAGAAAGGGGCAGTGACATGCCCAATGTCACACAGCAAGTGTGTAGTCAAGCTGACGGACTCAGATATTCCGGGCCCCTGCCTGGGAGAGCACATCTGGTGGGTTCTCTTTCGCCTATCTGGTCCAGATGACATCCTTCCTAGAGCCAGAGAGAAGGAGGCACGAAGCAGGATCTTTGGGCTGGAGCCTCCTGGGACTGACAAAGCGCTGGTTGGTCTGCCAGGTCCAGACTTGTTCTGCCTTTTCCATGGGAAGAGATATGCGCCCGGTGAAAGCTGGCATCCCTACCTGGAACCACAGGGCCTGATGTACTGCCTGCGCTGTACCTGCTCAGAAGTAAGTTCCTCTGGCCCCTTGGCCACCTGTGACAGGTAGGGCACCCCAGAGGGAGGGTGGGGCCGCGCCTCTTCACCAGTGAGTACTCAATGCGCGGGGGCTCCTGTGCACCTGCCAGAGATAAGGCACACCGCGGGGCAGTGGCTGGACCGGGCTGGGGAGCTGGGCCCTCCATCTTTCAGCCGGCCTTCCTTCCACCTTTGCTGCTGCTGGCCTCGCCTATGTCCCAGGACAAGAGCCTCTCTGTCCTGACCTCCCATTCCTTCCTTTCCTTGGGCCCTTTCCTCCAGCCACCTCTCTTGCCGCCCGGCCTTAGGATGTGTTCTCCCAACGCCACTGGCTCAAATATTGGTTCTTTAAGGCTTCACCCGAATGCAACCCCCTACCCCCAATAGCCTTATTTGATGCCTCACCTGCAAGGGTGTCTTCTTCTGGGATGCCACATAAGTTTCTCTGTCCCTTCCTCCTGATCACTGTTGGCCAAGGATGACAGTTTTCTGTGCCTGTCCATTACTGCCCCTCCTAGATGGAGCCCCTGAGAGCAGATCTTCCTGGGCGCTCACTCAGGCCCAGTTTGGTGTCCTGCCAGAGGCTGACCTACCAGAGGGGCAGAGACCAGATCTTCTTCTTCTTTTTTTTTTTTTTTTTAAAGATTTTATTTATTTGGGCGCCTGGGTGGCTCAGTCGTTAAGCGTCTGCCTTCGGCTCAGGTCATGATCCCAGGGTACTGGGATCGAGTCCCGCATCGGGCTCCCTGCTCGGCGGGAAGCCTGCTTCTCCCTCTCCCACTCCCCCTGCTTGTGTTCCCTCTCTCGCTGTCTCTCTCTCTCTCTGTTGAAAAATAGGTGAAATCTTTAAAAAAAAAAAGATTTTATTTATTTATTTGACAGAGATAGAGACAATGAGAGAGGGAACACAAGCAGGGGGAGTGGGAGAGGGAGAAGCAGGCTCCCTGCTGAGCCAGGAGCCCAATGTGGGGCTTGATCCCAGGACCCTGGGATCATGACCAGAGCCAAAGGCAGACGCTTAACTGACTGAGCCACCCAGGCACCCCAGACCAGATCTTCTTGTTCACCTCTGTCTCCCCCAATCCCACCCCAGCACCCTCCACAGAGCCTTGTACTACCAACTAGGTGGAATAAATAAGACCCCCATGTGGTCCAGAATTCTCAGGCCAGGTATGAGGGTGGAGGGGTGAGGATGGAGGGGGAGTGATTTGGGAGGCTTGCAACACCCTTAGCTCTACTTCAGCTGCCTGGGGCCCAGCCTGGTTGGTGTGAGATCCTTGGCTCTTTCTGTCTGGGTGCTGGTGCTGGGGTGGGGTGGAGGGGAGGGGAGCGGAGACAGGGTACCTACCTGGAACCAGCCCCTTGGTGCCTGTCTTTCCCTGCACAAAGCCAAGAGAGGAATGCGGGAGGCCTGTAAGAGTCTCCCTCGTTAAGACAATACTCAAAGTGGGAGCAGAGAAGAGCTTCTGAAAGACACTGGGAAGTTGGGGGTGGGTGACCAGTCCCCCTCCTGACTCTGGTCACTGGAGTCTCATTCCTCCTGGGAAGTTTCCCTCTGATTCCCCACTCCTTCTCCCATGTTGGCCCGAGGCAGAACACTGGTTCCAGCGTGGACACAGCCCCCCACAACCGCCTCCCCTTGGTTCTCCTTAGCACATATGAGGCCAGTCAGCCTTTACAAAAAGAACTTTATGAAATATAGCCAGACAGCAGAAAGAAAACCATAACAGAAAATTCCAGACATATCATGTGGTCCAGTTGACAAAGTCCCAGTTTTGTGATCCACTGGAGTTAATTCATTTCTCCCTCCCCAGAGTTCACACATGCAGCATTTCCCCAACCCAAGCGACTGTGCGGGTATCTCCAAAACATACCCGGAATCCCTCCACTTCTCTCCACCATCACCGCTCCCCTAATGAAAGCCACCTTCATCTCTCCCTGGGCTGCTACATCAGCCTCCCAACGGGTCTCCCTGTTCCCTCTCTAAGTCCGTCTTCCACACAGCAGCTAGAATGATCTTTTCTGCACATAAAACTGATGGCGTTATTCTACTCTTAAAACCTTCTAATAGTTTTTCGTTGCACCTAAAGTAAAATTCAAATTTCCTGCGTTGGGCTCTGCAGGACCTACCTTCTGCCTTTTTCTCAGACCTCGTCTCCTACCTGCACCAACACTTCAGCCTCAGTCCTACCTGGTTGTTCCTCCATCTGGATGTTTTCCCCCACGAGATCTTCTCACAGATGGTCCCTCCTACTTGCAGTTCATCACATACTTGTGACCCCTTATGAGGTTTCTTTGACAGCTGTTATTAAAATAGTCTTTGATAACTCAATCACATCACCCTGCTTTATTATTATCATAAATTTAACATTTGAAATGATCTTGTTCCTACTTGTTTATTGTTTATCGTCTGTCTCCTGCTCCTAGGATGCACGTTCTGTGAGGGCAGAAACCGCGTTGGTCTCACTGCTATGTCCCTAGAGCTTAGAAGAGGGCCTGGCACCCAGCAGTCACGCAAGAGATACTGAGTGAATGAAGGAGTCCCCACCCCAGCCACCAGAGGTGGCTCAGCATCACGGAAAGTACCCAGATCCAGGAGACAGTGCTCATCAGTTGTGTGATCTTAGGCAACTCAACTTCTAGGACAGAGGCTCTTTCCTCATTGTGGAAGTGTGGATAGCTGTACCTACCCCGAGGATTGCTGAGAAGATGAAGGGACGTCATATATTTATATATAAGATAAAGCCCCTACCTAGTAGCCACTCAGCACATGGTAGTTATGACTTCCCTGGCTGCAAGGCCTGGTCACCTGCCCATCCAACCCTTTGCCTGTCTCCACCTTATTTCTGGCTATAGGTTGCTGATCGTCTCCATCCCTTGGCTCCTCCAAGGCCAGAATCAAGAAAGAGATCCTAACTCTTCAGGTCACACAGTTCCTTGAACTCCACCCTAGTTACTCATCTGAGGGGCTCAGTTCACCCTCTAGACATTCTAAGTACCCAGGAGCGCCAGGCCTCTAGAAGGCCCCAGTTCTGTGGACTCTGGGATGCCCCTTAGTGTTGATGAGTCCTTGAGAGCTGGCCATCTTGTGGAGCAGTGACCCCAGAGGGGCTGGGGGCTCGTCCAGGGTTTTCCGTGGGGCAAGAGGTGCTGTGGGGAAACTCAGTGGGCAGGGGGGCTGGAAGCAAACCTGCCAACTTCCCAGTTGGACAAAGCTGGCTCCATTCATCTAACCAAGAGGCCCTCTAGCACTCCTCTCCTGGCTCTCATTCATTCACTCCCTCCTTCATCCAGACCAGAACAGGCACTGGCTTGGAGCAGGGCCCTGAGCTGAAGATTCAGAGATGAACAGACCAGGCCTGGCCCTTGTTCTTGGGAATCCATGGCTGAAAAGACAAGACCGATGTAAATGGTTCATTACAACACGGAGGGGAGAGTAAGGTGTGGGATGCCTAGGTCGGGCTGACAGACCAAGGGGCAGTGGCCTCTCTCTCTTCAGCTCCTCTGTTTCTGCTCATCCCCTTCTCTCTCTCTCTCTCTCTGTTTCTCTGCCCCATTCTCTTCCATTTGCTGTACATGGAAAAGCGTAAGAACTCTGGGCCCCTCCTTTGCTGGTGCCAGCTCCAAAGCTTCATGTAAGGTTACCCAAACCTCCCAGAGATTCAGGGAGTGGATCATGAAGCCCTGAGTCTTCTCCACATCAGGTTTCTAGTCGTGTCCCCATCCCTGTCACTTGCCCTCTCTTAACCATGAAGCTCAGGCCCAGAGGGAAAAGAAGGAAATCCCCGAGTTAAAACAACAACAGTGAAGATCAACATCAAAATAACTCCAGCCTTTTACTCATATTTCTCAAACACCAGGAAGGGGACACAGGTCTGTGCAAACCCATGCACACTGCACCCTCCTCCGTACTGGGGTGTGCGAGCAGGGGAAGGGGAGGGACTGGGCAAATTGAGTTGATCGCTTTTCTCCCGCCACAGGCATAAAACGAGTGTAGTGTCCCACAGCCTGGATGGGGTTTGGGGAGAGGACGGGTTCAGGTAGGAGGCAATGGTTCTTTGGAATCAGGACCCCCCGCCCCGTGTCCCCTGCAGAGTGCCCATGTGAGTTGTTACCGCCTCCACTGCCCTCCTGTCCACTGTCCCCAGCCTGTGACAGAGCCACAGCAGTGCTGTCCCCGGTGTGTGGGTAAGTAGCCTCCTTCCTCTCCCTTGCCCACTGACCCTCATCCCCATCCCAGTGTGGGCTTCTGGCTGAGGGGGGCCCCTGGAATGAGAGGGGGCAGACTCTAGCCATCAGAGGTTTGGAGGCGGCAAAGGTACTCAGGGGAAGAAACATCGTGGGTCCCCCAGGAGGGCTGGGGTAGCAGCAAATGTCTCATTCCGAAGTAGCTGGACTTGGCAGGAGGAGGGAGAAAATGTGGAAAGTGGCTGAAGGAAACAGGGGTGTGGTTGACCCGTGGATGGCACACTTGGGCCCCAATCCCTCTCTGGCTGGCCAGAGCTAGAGGGAGTGGACATGCCGTGTGTCACTGGATGAGTGAGCAGGGGCTGGGAGGCCTTGTAGGGAGAGGCCAGGACCACCGCCCTGGGGCTGGGAAATGACCAAAGGAGTTAAAGTACGTGGACTCGGAGATTTCTGGTGGTGCTGAGGTTCAGGCATTCTCTGTGTCTCGACGTTAAATGCCTATGATTCTATGATTTTAAGATTCTAAGAGGCTCTGAGACTGGGATTCTAGGAAGTAAAGGTAAAAGAGAGGAGAGGAGAGGCGGGCGGTCTGAGAAGGAATTGGCATAACCAAGTGTATATGTAACCAAATGGCCGAGGGGCAGCCAGTGGGGAGACCAACCCAAGAGGCGAGGAGATGTTGAGAGGAGAATCAATGCTTAGAAGCATCGGGAAGGTGATAAAACGGGGCTCCACACTGTGGTCTCCAGGCTCTGCAACCAGGGCTCTGCTGGTGAGCTGGGGACCTGTGTGTGGAGTATGTGTGTAAAGGGGCTCATTTTCCATGGGGGACCCCAGCAGGGATCCCACCATGGCTCTGACCTGGGTCATAGATATTCTTGGCTCTGGGTCCCCTTGGGGAGCAGAGGCTCTGAGCTTCATCCTGCCCGGTGAGGGGGGCATCATGTCTCCTCCTTGGCAGAGGCTCACTCCAGGAGGTCTTACCTCCCCTTGCTTTGTGCCTTGGCCCCTTCCTCTTTACATGTTCCTCTCTCCTTCTCCCTGCCCCTGCCCTGCCCCTTTGCGCGCCTGGCTCAACGGTTCTTCAGGACTCAGCTCAGCCATCAGCTCCTTCGGGAAGCCTTCCCTGCACAACCCCCAGCTCCCACCCCCGGCTGAGTTAAGGGCTCCTTATCTGTGCCCCCATCCGCCCTGGCCTTACCATACCAGTGTCACTGCTTGTAGAGAATCCTTCTACCCAATTACATTGTGAGTTTCTTGGTGGGAGGGGCTGGGTCTTCCTGGGCATTCCCTTCCCAATGCCTAGCTTGTCGCCTGCTACAGAGAAGGTGCTTAGTAAAGGTGTCTTGAGAGAACGAGTGGGTTCTCTCAGGACCGGAGACTTATACCCCACTACCTGGCAGGATGAGGACTGGCTACTTGGCAGGTGCTGAGGAGTAGGGCTGCGGTGGCCAGTGAATGATGGAGCTTACACCAAGCACAGGGACAGTCTAGATCATTCCAGCTGACATCACTAGGATCTAACTCTGCGTGGGACCTTGTTTTGTTCACTGCTGTCTCCCCACCACCTAGAACAGGCCTGGCACTAGAGGGGATTCATGGATATGCTCACTGAATGGGGAATGAACTAACGCAGGTCCCCACCAAATGGGGCTCAGTGGAGCTGAGGCTTCTGGCCTTGCCTTCTTGCTCTTGTGAGGGCCAGCTCAGACACTGAGGGGCTGAAAGGCCATGATGGGGACCCATGAGAGGGAGTGACATGGTCAGATGTAGGTATCAGCGAGACCTCTCGATTAGCTTATATGGAGACTGGCTGGGAAGGCTGAGGCCAGAACTTGGTTTAAATGCCTAGACAGGATAAGATGCAGAATCTTCAGGAAAGTGGCCCAGTGAATTTTGACAAACTTTTGGAGCAATATGAAACTTCATTTTCTTCTTCCTCTTGCCCCGCCCTCCCCCCCGCGCCCCCCCCCTCGCAGAACCTCACACCCCCTCTGGGCTCCGGGCCCCCGCAAAGGACTGCCAGCACAATGGGACCATGTACCAACACGGAGAGATCTTCAGTGCCCACGAGCTGCTCCCGTCCCGCCTGCCCAACCAGTGTGTCCTCTGCAGCTGTACCGTAAGACCTTCCCCCTCCCTTTAGCCCAGGCCAGCACAGACAGGCCTGCAAAGCACAGCGGTGTGGTCTGGGGGGACAGTGTTCCTCCTGGTCAAAGCAAAGTGAGAGTGAATGGGCTCCGGGGGAAGGGAACATCTGGGGTTTGGAATGTCCTGCCCGTCTCTGGCCTTCCTCGTCCCCCTGAGCTGCCTGTTACAACATGCTTACCTCGTGTACTCACATTTGCCCATTTCTGGGTTCTCCAGTAGACTCTGCACTCCTCAAATGGAGGGAACATGCCCAATTCATTTTTGTATCTTTTGCTGCTCCTGGCCCAGGGCCTGGCACACAGATGTCTATAATGATTGTTGAATGAATAAGAGAATGAGTGAATGATCAGTCCTGGGGTTCAGAGACAGGGTCAGACGGCTCGTTGCAAATGGATTTAATCTGAAGTCGCTTAAACTCCTCCTGCTGTGGTCAGAGTTGGACCTAGGCACAGGCAGAACTGACCCTGCAGTGTTACCAGGGGACAGAGACTGAAGCCAAGCAGGGCCTGATCTAGAAAGTCTTCACCCTCCTCCTCAGTGGGCTCCAGTGTGGCCCTGCTTGAGGCTGACAGGTGGCTTTCAGCCTGTCATTCTTACCCTGGGGCTTAGCTCATCTGTGCATTGGCAGGAGAAACTCCTGCTCTCCTGATCTCCACACCACCTGCTCATCAAACTTCTCCGGGCCTCCGTTCCTCTCTGCTAATCTGAGTTAGCAGTGACATCGGGGTAAGAGGCCTAGATTAGATGCCAGACACCCATGTTTGAGCCATGCTTCCCCGTGTGACCTCGATCAAGTCACTTCTCTGGGGCCTGCATCCCCATCTTTTCAGCGAGAAGATCCTCTCCGTCTGAGATTCTGAATCTTCAAGTATCTGTGCTGCAGAGCGAATAATTTACAAATAATAAAGAGTGACCACTTAGAAATCAACATAGCAATTATTTTTTACAGAGCTTGAGCCTCTTCCGGCAGTCTAATCATATTGTACCTGCCGGTTCACAGAGATGCCTTGTATTTATATACAGCACTCCAAAGGCCCTAAGAGCAGGAAATCACTGTTCTTATTTTTCAGATGAGGAAACTGAGGCTCCGATCAGTTAAGCAACTTGCCTAAGGTCACACAGCTAGTTAAATGGCCAAGCCAGAATTCAGAGGCAGGACCACATGACTCCAAAATTCATGTTTCCTTCTTCCCTGTATTGCACTACTTCCTGTAAAGGGACAAGGGCCCGGATGAGGAGGAGTCTGTGGGAGGGGACAGAAGTGATGGCGTGGCGGTAGGGTGGTGAGAACATTCTTGTGATTCCTTGTCCCGTCTCCTTGGATCCCGGGGTCTCCCCTTCTTTCTCCTCCTCCTTGTTTAAATGGGACTGGCTTGACTCCTGGCCCACTTCTGAGGCTCATGGGAAAAGGCAGAGGGAAAGGACTCGAGGTGATACCACTGTCTGCCAGGTACATCATGCCTTCCAGTTTAAAAAGGGTTTTCCCAACCACTCCCTCATCTGCTCTTCACAACCCAGATGGGAGTGCTCCCATTTCACAGAGGAGGAAAGTGAGGCGCAGAGAAGAGAAGTGACTCCCCAGAGGTCATCTGGCTTCTGATTCCCAGAAGGCCCTTCCCTCTGCAGTGTTGCCTCTCCAGGCTGGTCCTGAAGCTGGGGACCTAGGGTTTTCAGTAAGAGCACGATGAGCCCAACATGTGTCCCACTGATCCCCGTCCTCTCTCTGGGCCCCCTGTCCCAGGCCAGGGGAGGAGGGCGTTCTTCAGCAGGAAAAGCCTGCAGGCTGGGCTCTAGTCCACTCTGCTGGGCTGCGTTTCTGATTTCAGGCAGTTCAGGCCCCCTTCAGGTCCTCCTCATCTGTAGGATGGAAGAACCCCACCTCACCGGTTTGCTGTGAGAGCCTAGGGAGAGACAGGGTCTGAAAACGCTTTAGAAGCTCCAGGATGAATGTTACCTCAGGGCCTGGGGAGGGAGTGGCAAGGGTACAGGGGACTCCTCCTCTGAGCTGGCTGGGCCTTGCCCAGGATGCTCTGCTGCTCCCTTCTTCTCCCACCTCAAGGCCATTTGCCCCCAGGGCAGGGGGCTCTCCTAACCCCAAGGCTGCTCCTCATCGGAGCTCATCTCCCGTTTGCTCTGTCAGGAAGGCCAGATCTACTGTGGTCTCATGACCTGCCCAGAACCAGGCTGCCCCACACCTCTCCCACTGCCTGCATCCTGCTGCCAGGCCTGCAAAGGTGAGTCTGTCCCTAGATCTGGCAGTGCCCACTCACCCCACCCCAGGGACCTAGCCAGGGACTATTAGAGGTGGGGGAACCTCAGCCAGTGAAGGGCAAATGGCTTGAGCAGAATCAAGTGCACAGATGGTCAGACTGTACCCTGTGGGTTGGGGTAGTTCAGGAAAGCTTCCTGGAGGAGGCAGGACTGGGGAAGGGAGTGCTTCATAGTAGAATGCTTCTCTAGACGTTGGCATTGTGGAAGGGCACTGGACCGGGGGCCAGGTGACTCCAGTTTAATCTTGGTTCGTCCAGCTAATTCCTGCAGATTCCTTCCCCTCTTTGGGCCTCAGCTGTGTTTTGTGTGCACTGAGAGGCTGGCCTCGGACTGTCTGATTCCAGCGTCCTTGGTCTTTGAACCAAGAATGCTCGGAGGGAGCCAGACTGTATGTGAGGTGAGGGCTGGAGAGAGAGAATCCCCCTCAGGGCCTTGTGTGCTGGCACCCCACGGGGTGGAAGACAGAGTCCTAGGGTCTTCCAACTGGAAGGACCGAGGTGCCTGAGTGGATAGTATAGACCAAGGCCTGGTGACCTCAAGTGTGGCTGGACAGGGTGGCTCCCCAGGGGGCTGCAACTAAGCAAGGCTGCAGGGATGGGATGCTGGGCCTTTGGGCATCCATGATGGGCACCGAATAAGATGCTCCAGCCCAGCCAAGAAGTTCAGTCCTAACGGTGGCCATGAGGTCAGTGTGGGGAAACTGAGGCAGCAGCCCAGCTGTAGGGAATTTGTCAACCCAAGGGTAAGGACGGGTTGTAATGGGAAGTGGGAATAAGGCACCACTGGGGCAGAGGGACCTGCTGGTGTGCAGGGACTAGGCCTGGGAGGCTGAAGGCCTGCAGGGCTCCAGTCAGCAAGGCTGAGGAGATGGAGGCTGACCCAACTTCCCTTTGGGTTTCCAGATGGGTCAAGTGAGAGATCAGCCGAAGAGGACACCACGCAGCCACAGCCTGGGCTGGTGAGTGCACAGCTTTACTGACAGGGTGCGGAGAGGTGGTGAGGGCAGCTGGTAGCCACGGCCTCGAGCCCCAGTCTCTGGGGCAGTCAGTACCAGTTACTGTCCTCACTCCTCATTTGTCCCCTAGGTCGGCAACACGAGCTCCACCCTGTTCCAGCCCCTTTCTTTCCCTAGCCTCGTGGCTGCTAGGTCCACAGGGGCCTGGGAAAAAGTACCATGCCATACAAGAGCAGGCCCCAAACTTCCGCATTTCCCTCCTGAGAAACACTGTCACGCTGTTCTCTCCAAAGCCTGTGTCTGTCCTTAGTTCCGGCTGCCTCTGGGCAGCACATTCCCCTCCGAGGGAATGGCCTCTGTCTTGGCCCAGCCGTCCCCACCCAGCCCCTGAGGTACTGGTTCTTTGTTTGGGGGCTACCTCTCTGTCCTCCCCTCTGTCTTGGCCCCTCTCCATCTTAGTCTGGACTTAGGATGAGCTAAACTGCCCAGCTTTCTCTGGTCAGAGAGGAAAGAGGTAGGAGGATGGGCTTACACACTGACTCAAGTCCCCATCCCCACTCTGTGCTATGTCTACAATGGGAACAACTCCACCTCCTCTTTCAGCCTGGGTCACCTGGGCCCCGGGGGACTGGAGGCTGGCTGGCCTGCCATGCTCAGGGACTCCCCAGGGGTCTGAACTAGCAAGCTCCCCCTTTTCCTCTGCCATTCCATCCTCTCCCTAGGAGGCAGTGTGCTAAGCAAAGCTCACCCAGGCTCAGTTCCAGGCCCTGAGCAGCTACTTACTGGATGACGTGAGCAAGTCCCATTAAAGGGTTGGGCTCCTCGATTCCATCTTGCCGCTATTCCACTTGACAGGCATTTCCTGGGAGCCTCCTATGTACCTGGGCCTCTTCTGGGGCCTGAGATAGTTTCCTGGGTGCTCTTGTGGGGTCAGTCTGGCCAGTCTCTGACTCAGACACTATCTGAGCAGGAAGGGGCTGTAGGAGAAGGAATATGAGTGACTCGGTATCAGCGAGGGGGGTAATAAGCCCACTTGTTCCTCTGCCATGGCCTGGAGCTGCCCAGTCCTCTAACTATAAGCTATCATGCCCCTGCCCCATTACACCACCCTCACCACAGACCCTTTTCTATCACTGCCAGTCTGCCCAAGGCCTGGTCTAGAGGGGCAGGGTCTCAGGATCTTGGATTCCAGGGGCTCAAGAAAGGGGGCTCTGGAGACCCAGGGTGTCCAGATGGGGCCTGCTCTTAGTCTTCCGCCCTGTGAAGATTCTGGGGCCTGGTGAGACCTTCAGAGGCCCATCCTCTTCTCCCATCACCTAAATCTCCTGACTCTCATCCTCACCACGGCCTCACCTTCCATTTCTTAAATAGGAAGTTTCCTAGGTCCCTGATCGCTGTGTCTCCCAGATCAAGACCTCAGTACCTTTGTTCACTCCAGCCCCGAGGCCCTGGCTCTGACGGGCCTGAGAAGGGCTTGGTGGAGGCAGGATTTCCAAACCACCGTTCTGAGAGTTTTCAAAGATCCATTGTCTGAGAACGTCTTAGGCCGCATCCAGATCTTTCCATCCCTGACATGTGCCTCTCTTTACTGGGAAGTCCTGGTGGTGTCTAGCTGCAGGCCTCACTGCAGCCCCTGTCTTGCGGCTCCCCTGCTGGTACTGGCCCATCAGTGATCCCCATCCTTCCTGCCATTTGCAGAGACGTTCCCAGGATCTGTGTTCAGGGGACAGTGGGAGAAAGAGAGGCCTGGGCACCCCAGCCCCCACTGGCCTCAGCTCTCCTCTGGGCTTCATCCCTCGCCACTTCCGACCGAAGGGGGCAGGCAGCACGACAGTCAAGATTGTCCTGAAGGAGAAACATAAGAAAGGTGGGGATGGGAAACCCCTCTGATCCCTGAGGTGGGAAAAGGGGGCCCCCAACTGCCCCCGCCTCCCATCCCTGTACCCACCGCTCAGTGCCCTGACCTCAACTTGGCCAGGAGCTTGTAGATTCATAAAGCATCAAAACTGAAGGTGTCCTGAAAGGGCACCGAGGTTCGATGTACCGAGTGAGACAGAACCAGCCCTCGAACCAAGACCATGGGGCAGCATGACAATATTGTCTGAGCCTCTGCCATGTCTTTGCTGGGAATCGAGGGGCACAGAACAGAAAGATGAAAAATGGTCCCTGTCCTCTAGGGGCTCCAGACATGTAAATAAATACTATGATAGAAGGAAGGGTGAGAGAAAGTTGTGGACAAAGGAAGGAGGGAGCAGAGGAGGCTGCGGGCAGGTGGTCAGGATGCAGCAGGGAAGGAGCAGGGGAAGGGGAGGAAAGCAGGCTCCGTGCAGGACTCCCACTGGTGTGGCAGGCACAGCTGGGGAGGTACCTGCTGCGGCCCCTTTGGGACCGATGGGACACTGAGGCTAAGAAAGGGGAAGGGACCTGCCCGAGCTCACACCGCCAGAGGTATGAACTGGGTCTCAGTGCTCCCCCTGCCAGAGGTGCCTGTGAAGGGCAGGGGGAGGACTCTCCATCTTCAGCAAGAACGTATTGGGCCCGGGTCAGCCCTGAGTGCTGAAACGGGAGAAGTCAGGGACAGGGGACCAGTTTTATACCCGGCCTCCACTTTGCAGGCCGTGAGGCTGGGCCAGACCGCTGGAGCAGGGCCTCCCTGAGTTCCCGCCCCCTCCCATTCCTGGACTCTGGCCCAGGTCTGCAGCACTGACCCTCCTCCCTTCCCGCCCTCCTTGGCCCAGCCTGCGTGCACAGTGGGAAGACGTACTCCCATGGAGAGGTGTGGCACCCAGCCTTCCGCTCCTTTGGACCCCTGCCCTGCATCTTGTGCACCTGTCAGGACGGCCGCCAGGACTGCCAGCGGGTGACCTGCCCCACTGAGTACCCCTGCCATCGCCCTGAGAAAGTGGCCGGGAAGTGCTGCAAGATTTGCCCAGGTACGAAGAGGATGCCGGGGGCTGGGAGGGCACTGGCCACAGTGGGCCCAGGGTCCCTCTCCCCAGGGCACAGGTACTTGGAACATCTCCGACACGGATGGGGCACGGACTCAGAGCCACAGGCTGCAGGAGTTTTAGATGCACTGGAGTGGAAAACGCCCGGCTCACAAAATATTTGCCTTAGAGAACATCTAAGGCTCTAGTGGGTCGATTCAGAGACTCTCGCACATATACACAGAATTAATCAAATAATGTTCCGGATTCTATGAAATCATAAGATCGTGGGATATTAGGACTTTGCGGAGGGGGGAAGAGCCAATATTTATTGAGCACTTACCATGTGCCACGTAGGTATTTTGCATGCATGAATTCACGGACTCCTCACAACACACAGACAGGGCAGGACTATTTTTCTCCATTTCACAGACCAAGAGAAGATAAGTACCTTGTCCAAGGTCACAGAGCTCGAATGGCAGCTGGAGTCTGAGCCCCGGACTGTCTTGCTCCACAGACAGTGCTCTTGACCACTGCTGTCGTCCTTCAACCCTCACGTACCTGTGGGAAAAGAGAAGGGATTTTCCGAAGTCCCACAGCAAAGTGGCGGGGGATCTGGAGTTAGAACGCAGGCTTCCAGACTAGCCAGCTGAGTTCTTCCAGCACTGTTGTGTGAGCCTAGGATTAGTGAGCATGCAGAAGCAAACATCAGAGTATCTCGTGGGAAGAACAGCCTGTGGTTGTCAGCAGGAGCTGTCGTGAGGAGCAGGCCCCTTCCCTCAAGGCTGAGCAGGTGGGGTAGAAGGCGCGGGCTGATTAGCCAGCCGGGTCGGCAAAACCAAAGGGAGAGGAATAAGGAAGACAAAAGGGGAAGGAAACATGCACCGAGAACCTTCTAGTGCCAGGTATTTTACTGTGATTTCACATAGTTCACGTACTCCTCACCTCTCAGATAGCTTACAAATGAAATGACAGAGTGGCTGCAATCATCCTAAGTCTCCACCTACCTCAGGCTTTAACGTCAGGAAGGGTGCATCCACTTTAGCTCGCTTACCAACTGACTTCCTAACTTATTCTTGTGAGCTTAGACAAGTGATTTTCCTTTCTCGAGCCTCAGACAGAGTTGAGGGAAAATGTTTCATAAATTGCAAATCAAAATCCAAACATAAGGGATAGCGTCGGAGTAATATGCTACTGGGAAAGGGTCAGAGAGGGAGCATGACGGGGTGGTACCGGAAACACATGAGCGGTAGGGGTTCACCTTGAAGTCTCTGGAGCCTGGCTGTAGCTCACTACTGGGCTCCTTCACAAACACAGACCTCCGTCCATTTTCCCTTAAAAATATTGAGACTGTAGCCTTACCACTCTTAGCGGGACATCTCAAAGGGCTTCATAACTAGGAAGAGTTTCGAAGGAAGTGTGTATGTGTAGGGACTTAGTCCTTCAGTCCCTGAAAAATAGGGAATGTTGGTACGTGGAAAATTCTGGAGAATGTCCTTGGAATTCCAGCATGTTGAGGCTTTAGGACTGGATCCAATTTGGGACCAAAACCCATCACCACTATCACCAGCATCCCCCCACACAACCCAGCGCGCTACTACAGTGGGATCATCATCCCCTCCACCACCTCTCCCACCATCAACAACCGTGATCTTCATTGTCGCCCTGATCACCTCACTCCTCCCACAACTTTCATTCTGTGTATGTTCGTGAGAGCCTGTGCTTGGTGGTGTGGATGACTCAAAAGACAGCCTGTCCTTCACCCGTAGGTCGCTTGTAAGAGGAAAACATACCCGAGGGAGACAATTACAAGGCAATGCAAGGTAGTGAGACCAAGGGCACGAGTGGGAGGCATAAGCAAGAAGGGTTTTAAAGGCTGTGAGTGGGAAGAAGCAGGGTAAGCTACACTGTTCCAAGTGGGCTGCCTGGAGGAGGTGGAAGAGGAGTGGGGTGCAAAAGGATGAGAAGTTTTCTGATATGCTGATCAATGGGAGGTGAATGGGAGAGGCGGCCCCTCTCTCTGGTACCAGGGCACCAGAACTTTCCCAAGGACCTTAAAGACCTGAGGGGGAAGTCAGACTAGCGGCCTGGCTCCCTGGGCCTACCAGGCAGGGGTGGGGGTGGGGGTCAGAGTGTTCACGAGCTCCTTGTCTTCCCCAGAGGACAAGGCAGACCCTGGCCCCAGTGACATCAGGGCCACCAGGTGTCCGAAGGTGCCAGGCCGGGTCCTCGTCCACACGTCAGTAGCTCCAAGCCCAGACAACCTACATCGCTTTGCCCTGGAGCATGAGGCCTCTGAGCAGGTGGAGGTCTACCTCTGGAAGCTGGTAAAAGGTGAGCATTGGCCTACTCCCAGCCGGGCTTACCTCTGGCCTGTCCCCCTTACCAGGGGCCTTAGGGGCATTTTGTGGATCAAAGGCCTCTAGCCCAGGAAGACCTGCCTCTGGCTACCCTTCTAGATTTAAGTCTCCAATTCCAAGGTAGAGGGAGACAGAAATTCTGTCTGTGATTCTCTGACAGTTCTGATAAGCTCATCCACGGGGTGACGCCAGGGCCTCGAAGTGCTCCCTCTCCTGGGAGGAAGGGGTTGTTGCACTTGCGAGGAGCCAGGAAGGGTAATGCCTGTGCAAAAGCGTATTTTGAAGCAAAAGGCATTTTGAGGCAAAAGGCATGTCTACTGGTAGAACGTCAGCACCCTATGAGGGGAGAGCTTCCCAGGCAGAAGGGCCTTCACGGCATCCTCAAAGCAGGAGGGCCTGGAGACTAGTCTCATTCAGCCTTTTCTGTGTGGTGGATTCTATCCCTCCAATAAGTGGACGTCAGAACATAGTTCTCATTCTGTGCGAAACTCACCAGATGCAACAGGATGCTCAGATCACCAGCTGAAGGTCAAGAGGAGTTGTCATTGAGAAGGGAATTGCTGAGAGTTGGGCTTTTTGGCTCTTCTTGCCTAACATAGATCCCCGGGGTAGAGTAAAACAAACTAAACCCTTTAAGTGTGAATTAGCTGTGAGGTCACTGTTCTCTCCCGATGGGTCTGGCTGGAGTGGGCAGGGGTGGAAGAGGGGATGGTCATGATAATGATAACCAGCGTGTGGAGCACTTTAGAGTTTACAAAGTGCTTCACACTCATTATCTCATTTGATTCTCAACGATCCTGAGAGTTAGGTATTATTATCCCCATTTTACAGATGAGGAAACTGAGGCTCAGAGAGGTGAAGTACCTGGCCCAAGGCCACACAGCCAGTAAGTGGAGGACGGGAGCTAGAGCCCATGTCTTGTGACGTCAGATGCGGCTCTTTCCCTGCTCTACTCTGCCTCCTGTCCTAGGAGGAATGGACGAAGAAAGCGGAGCCGTTCAGCCTGGAGAAGAGAAGACTCAGGGGGACAGGACCATTGGCTTCCTGGCTCTGAAGGACGGCCCCAGGCAGGGGGAGCGGTTGTGTTCTGAGTGACTACAAGGGTCAAAACGACAAGCAGGGGCTTTGAGAATCAGACAGACCTGAGTTTGAATCCCGGCTCTGCTCTTTCTTAGCTGTGTGGCCTTGGGCAATCACTTGACCTCTCTGGGCCTCAATTTTGTCTTCTGTTAATTGGGAAGGAGGGTTTTGGGAGGATTAAATGAAATAACATGGGTACAGCCCTGACCTACAGTAGGTGCTAACATTAGTATCTTCATCCCACCTCCTCAGTTAGAATTACAGAGAAGCATGCTTCCACCAACGAGAGAAAGCACTTTCTCATACCTAGACCCTTTCTGTCAAAGAAGCAGGGAGGAAGCTCAGTTCACAGGGATGTGCAAGCAGCGACTGGGCGGGGGCTCTGCCACAGCCGAGGAGTTAGATTCAGCAGCCCTCATCATTGTTTTGTGCCGGGACAGGTGCTGGTTTCCTCCAGACCCCCCACCAACCCCACCAGGTACTGGGACCACAGAGAGTAACAGGTCCCAGTCTCTGTCCGTGGGAGCCCAGGACTTAGTGACTTGGATGCAGTAGGAGCTCCCGGGGAGCTGAGCTGGTCAGGCTGGAAGGCTTCGTGGAGGAGGGGCCTGCGGCTGGACAGGCGTTAGGAAGGCAAGAGGAGCGCTTTGCAGGCAAGGAAGGGTGGCAGCGACAGCCTCAGACCGGCCCCGGAGCCTCTGCTTCCATGCCCTGTGCTCCGCCCCGTGACTGGTGTGTAGTAGCCCCTGCTAAAGTGTTTCATTTCATCCGTAGAAGAAACCTGAGGGATATGCATTAATGCACCATCTTGCAGATAAAACTGAGTCTGAGGGGTAAAACGACTTGCTCAAAGTCACACAGTTCAAGCACTCAAGCAAAGATTCAAACCCAGGTCTGAGTCTCCCCAGAGCTGCTTCCACGGAGGCGACCTAATGCTTTCAGAGAGGTGCCTGAGCAAGGCCAAGGTGTGCCCAGGATGGCGCAGACTGGAGCGCTGTAGCTCAAGGCCAATCTCAATACCACCAGGCCCAGCAGAAAAGGAGCAGGTGGTGGGGACTCCTCAACTTCACGGTGCCAGGCCCTACCTTCCTGTCACTGGCAAAAACCCCCTCCCCATCTCCTGCCCCGCTGGGCTGCCTAAGTGCCTCCCTGCCCCACACCGTGGGGGTCAAACCAAACACTCCCGAGCTCGGACTGTCAGTGGGAAACCCTCTTTCTTCATCCAGAGGAGCAGAATCAGCGGGCCTCAGGGGCAGGGAGAGGAAGGGGAGAACTGGCCTGGAGACACCGACACCCGGACTCGGGCCCCAGAAGCTGGCTTACTGTTAAGAGCCTTTTCGATTCTGGAGTTTCAGAGTGGAAGGGACCTCAGGGGTCCTGATTCCAGCCCCTGTCTAGGAAGGAAACCCCTTACGGCCTCCCGGATGGTCTCCTGGATGGCCTCCAGCCCCTGACTCCGCATGCCCCCACCCCGCCTCCACTGTGGATGGCTCCACCTAGAAAGGGTTTGTTTTCGCATTGAGCTGAGCCTCACCTGCTGGTACTGTCTCTGCCCTGGGGGTTCACAGAGCCCAGCTGCCCTCAGACCTGGCACACCCTCCAAAGGCATGGCCATGCTCCTCAGGCTGGCTCTTGATTCCAGGTCCAAGAGCTCAGTTCTTAGGATCATGCTTTACAGGCTACAGTGGGAAGACCCTCCCTCGTCCCTGTCACCTCCTCTCCATTTGCGTTCTGGGGTGTGTGCAGTGGCAGGCCTGGGCAGAAGGACTTATCGCCATCTCAGGCTTGTGATGTAGCCTGGGCCTTTGGAGCGAGTCTCTCCCATATCCTGGTCCTTGGCATCTGGACTGGGGGTCCTGAGAACGATGCTGGACATTCCCAGCCTCCTGGATCTTAGTGCTGACCGTTCTCCTCAGTGGCCTCCTACTCAGATTTCCATAAGCAAGGCCAATTCTTCGTCTTCTTGGGAGCTGTGCTGGGTGGCAGAGGCCTTGCCGTCACACCTGTTCTTTCTGGCTACAGACCCGGGCGGTCACAGCTGGTGCAACTTCACAGCCCGTGTGCTCGGGGTTTCAGTGCCTTGTGTGGTACCCGGGGCCAGCTCCCCATGGGACGCAAACATCAGGAGATCCAGCTAATGCCTCATTCCCTTTAGGGCCCGGGCTAGATTGGGTACACATATGTTTCCTTACCCATCCATTCATCGAGGGATCATTCACTCGTTTGTTCATTCGTTCACTTATCCTAAATGACTAATGTGGGCCAGGCGCAGGGGAACCAGAGAGGAAAAGCCCTGCAGAAGTAACCAGGGGAGGCAAGAACAGACACAATGATAGCACAATGGAAATAGGTATAATCATCAACAGCAGCTAAGAGCTTCTGGGTGCCCCAAGGAGGGGAGATCAAGGAAGACTTCCCAGCCAAAGCCTGGAGGATGAGTAGGAGTCTCTGGAGGCAACAGGAGAAACAGAAGTCAGTAGGAGAAGGAGTTGCAGCAGAGGGGTGCCCTATGTAAAGGCTTGGGCCCCTCGGGGGACTTTAAAGTAGTCGGTTAGGGCTGGAGCACAGGAAGGCCGCCCAGGGGCTGGGTGAACAGAGCCTCGCACTGAAAAGGGGCCTACCACTCTGACACTTGATGTTCTTGGGAGTCCGATAAGCACGCCTATTGATTTTTATCACACGTCCTATGCCCAGAAAAAAGCATGACCAGTCCATATGGGCTTCCCCCCTCCCCCCGACCCCACACTGTGGACAGGTGAGTAGTGTGAGAGCAGGATGCTGAGGGTGACAGCTGGAGGGTCAGCAGAGAGGTGATGAGAGGTCAGGGAAAGGGAAGGACAGCTGAGGTATGGTTTCGAATGACTGCAGTTAGGATCACAGATTGCAGGGGGAGTATGAGGGGTCAGAAGTCTAGTGTAGTGACCCAGGCAAGATGTGATGGGGCCTGAATGGGGAGATTGGCTGTGGAGATGGGAGGGTAGGCTCAAAATACTGAGGAAATCTAGTCCACAGGGTTTGGTGTCTGGTCGGAACAGGGGAGGGGAGGGGTGACTGGGTCCGGGCTGTGTCTAAGTTACCCAGTTCCACTGACTGCATGGCCCCACCTTTTCCTGCTCATGCCCTTGCCTCTGCCCTCAGGAATCTTCCACTTGATTCAGATCAAGAAAGTCAGGAAGCAAGACTTCCAGAAAGAGGCACAGAACTTCCGGCTCCTCACCGGCACCCATGAAGGTGGGATGTTAGGCCGAGCAGGGGGGCCTGGGAAGAGAGCCAGGCCAGAGGCCAGGGGCCTCTTGGGGAGCTCCCGGCCGCTGGTGCTGGGAGGGGGGCGGGGTGGTTGTCAGCCACAGACGGGCAGTTCCCGGCACAGGAATCCAGTGGGCGTCGGGGCCAGAGATTTCTCAACTCAGGGCGCCTGGGAGCGGGAAGGTGAAGCAGAACCATCTGGATTTGGTCCTGGGAGTGGAGGAGGGAAGCCTGAGCCCCCAAACCCTGACATTGCCTACCCCCTCTCTATGGGAATATTTCCTACTGAAAACTTCCTAAGCACTTTCCTTCTGATGCCCCTTGATTTTCCCTACACTATACTGAGGAAGATGGACCCAGGTGGGGCTTGGGGTAGGGGGGTGGGAGGGGGAGAGGAAGTCACAGATGGGCGTGTCACCAAGAGGTGACACCTCCAAATGCTGGTTGGTTGAAGGTGGGGGTCACGGGCCAAGAACTGATCGGGATAGGGTTTTGTGATGGAAATACCCATCTCCTTCCTCCTGGGGACTCCAAACCCAGGCTCTCACCACCCTTCTTGTCCTAAGTTTTTCCCACCCCAGTCACTCTGCCTCTCTTGGGCACATGCATGCACACACGCACACCCCACAGCCGGCCCCCACCCCCACACCCCTCTTCTGCTTTCCTCTATCCAGGTCACTGGAACGTTTTCCTAGCCCAGACCCCAGAGCTGAAGGTCACAGCCAGTCCAGACAAAGCAACCAAGACCTTATAACAAAGACCTAAACAGTTGCAGATACGAGCTTTATTGTTTTTGTTGTTATATATTAATAAATGATAAGTTGCATTACCCCTCAACCCTGCCTGCTGAGTTCATGTCCAGTCTGCGTGTGTTCCCACAGGGACTGCAAGGCAGGCCTGGTTATGTCCATTTTACGGGGTTAGAGACAGATGCGGCAGGGGTAGAAGCTGGCCCCTGTCCTCGGGGCAAATTGTCCCCCCAGCCTCTCTGCCCAGGCCTTGTCTGCCTCCGGGGCCTCTCCCGGCTCTGCACTGCCTCCGTCCCTGGCCCCTAGCTATGGTTCCTCCTGCTGTTATGGGCGCCCCCCTTTCTGGAGCTCACTGGCCCTGAGCCTAGGAAAGGGACTGACTCCAGTTAGCCAGTGGAGGGGGAAAGGGAGCCTCGAGGCACTTTCCCCAGCGAATCTTCCAGGGATCCTTAGAGTTGTCAGCCACGCTCCGCGATGAGGAAACTGAATTTCAGGAGGAGCGGTAATTTTCACGGAGCCTCGGGGCAGGGCAGTAGCAAAGGCCGAGCCAGTGCCCGGTCTCCTGCTCCAGGCTCGCACTCCTGCCCCCGTCTGCGTCACGGACGGTATAAGCACCACAGTCTGGGAAGAGAGCCTAACAGTTATAATTCAAGACAACATCAATAATTTCTCCTGCCTACACGTACGATTACTTGCAATTTCAAAGATGTTTTAAATGCTCGCAATTCCACTTAAGATGAACAGCGTAGGAATTACCCCGCTTTTAGAGAAGAGGAAACAGAGGATCAGGATGGGCCAATGTCTTCCCCAAAGCCTCACAGCGACAGCCAGGGAGGCCAGGACTAGAACTCAGGCCCGTCGCCTCCCAGACCCGTGCTACCCCTCCAGCACAGCACTGCCCTCCACCCCAAGCTGGACTGGAAGCTGTGGAGGGGCGGTGTAAGATGGCCTAAGGGCTGGAGTTCTGCCACCTGCAGCCACTTAGAGGGCTCTGACTATTCTCCCCTGAGCCTCGGTCTCTGTACCCGGGTGTCTGACGTCTGGGAAGTCTGCGAAGCTGCCTATCAGTGCTGCCCTCCCTGGGCAGGGACGAATGCCACTAACTCCCTCCGCCAGCTCCCAGGGGCCTGGTTTGAGAGGCTGGGGTTTGAGAAACATGGCTGGAATCTCCCCCTCCTCCCCTGCGACAGCAGGGCCGTGGGGAGCACAGGCCTGCCCAGACGGAGGACACTTTAGCTGGCTCTGAAGGATGAGGAGGATTAGAGGAAAAGGCGGAGGGACGGGGGGAAGGGGGTCGGAGATGCCACAAGAAGAGATGGTACATGGGAGATGGAAAAGAGCATGTTCTAGGGGGAGTCACACACGGCTCACTGTTGCTGGACAGTATAATTTGAGGCAAAGAGCGAAGGGAGGTGAGGCTGAACGCCCAGCTGAGAAGCTCTGGCCTCATCCTGAGGGCAGCCGGGAGCCCTGGAAGGGTTTCAGTGCTTTGGTCAGATCTGCAGGTTAGCAAGCCGGCTCTGCCTGCTGGGTGAAGAACGGCATGGCCGCGTGTGACAATGGCCGGGGCAGGGGAGAGGCGATGGGCCCAGAAGGGAAGGCAGCACCGACGACGGACTGGACACAGGGCCGAGAGAAAGCGAGGAGGGTAGTGCGCGGTGTCTCATGTGCTGACTGCGGAGAGAACCCAGAAGTTTCAACTGAGCACACGTTGAGTCTCAGGAGATACCCCTGGCTCTTGGGGTACATTATGGGTCTGGGGAGAAGGTCGGGCCAAAGACAGGGGAGTCTGGGGGGGGCTGTTGGCCTACAGGTGGTAACTGAAGCCAGGAGTTGGGTGGCACTGGCCTGGAAGAGTCTGTAGAGTGAACCCCAGAGCCTCAGCAAAGGAATCCCCGCGGAGGCAAGAGAGAAGCCAGGAGGGTGTCGTGGCTGAGAGTCCAGTAACACAGGGTCTGGGAAGGGTCCCCCCCAGGGACCAGGAGGCTTCTGGTGCCTGTGGCAAAGGTCACTGTCAGGAGAATGAGGAGGCGGGAAGAGGTTTTGGGGGGCTGAGGCGGTGTCAGGGAGGTGAGGAAACAGACAAGTCTTTGAAGAACTTTGGTGGTAAAGGAGAGGGGAGAGGCAGGCAGTGGCTGGCGGTGGACATGCATGGAAGAAGAGGGTTTTTCAGACGGGAGAGATGTAAGCAAGTCTTGGTGATGAGGAGACCTCACAGGACAGGGAAAGTAGAAGAAGAGGAGTGAGGATGGAAGAGGGGAGGTTTAAGGACAAGTTAAAATCCATTCTTCTTCAGCCACCCTGCTGGTCTCCCCATGAGTGTGATGAGGGAGAAGGAGGGGGTGGTCTCCCAGGGCTGCCCAGCTCTTCCACTCCCAGGGCTCCCCGAGACTCCAGCAGGGAGTCCTACTTGGTGACCAGGAGGCACAGGCTGGGCTCTGGAAGAAACAGGGCATCCCCTCCCACAAGCCGGCCATTAGTTAACAAGGCACGTATCTGATCCCTAGGATAACATGTGAGGTGTGAGGTGGGGATTGGCAACCACATTAAGAAATGAGGAAACTGAGACACGGGGAGAGGAAGTGACCTAATCAAGATCACACACTGGTAATTGGAGGGGTTAGATTCTAGCTAAGGTCTGCGATTCTCTACCCCGATGGGTCCTAGAACACTGAAGGGGCCAGGTCCTGCGGTGGGGCAGGTGCAACCAACCTAGGCTCAGAGCCTCCACCTTCCCATGTAGCTTCCTGGCACCCAAACCTGATCTTCCTATTATGACGCCAAGCCTGCCCTCCAGGTTTCCTGGGGAGGCTTCTTCCTCCCCCAGTAGCTCTGAAGCCACCTCCCCCTGTCCCTCCACGAACCCTGGGCTCTGGGAAATTCAGTATTTCTGAGAAACAGGACGTGGCCTGTGGTTTGGGGCTGTCCTGGGGGTAAGGGAAGGCCTGGGGCCCCACCAGGCACAATGGCATCTCTCTGCAGGGCAGGCCCAGCCACCCCCTTCCCCGCACCCTGGTCCCTGGAAGACAGCCTGCCTGCCTTCCCCTGCTGCAATGCCAGTTCATGGAAGAGGAACGGGAGGTGCTGCAGGAAGCTGACTGATGTTGGAAGGGGGTGGGGTGGCATGCGTTTCTGTGGACAGGGAGCTATCTCAGACCTTCTAGAGTGGGAATTAGGACCTGGATCTCTGCCCCAGCTCAAGGCTGCTTGAATGACCATAGTACATCTGATGTCTCTCCCCAGTCCTACCTTTTCATCTCTGACACAAAACAGAGCCACAAGATTTGCCCAAGGTCCAATGTGGCCTAGAGTTGGCCCTTACAGAGCCCGCAGGGTCTGACTTCCATGTCCACACCCTCTCTTGCCCTCTGATGTCGGGGCTGGAGGTGAGATCAGCCTTCTCACCAGCTCCTCTGCTGCCACCCCTGCCCCCTGCCACTCCCTTCCCAGCAAGTCTTGCCTGCTGTCCCAGAGTGATCTTCCAGAAATGCAAATCTTACCCTGTTTCCCCTCATTAAGGCCCTTCTTCGATGCCTTCCCTCCTGGCCCCTCAGGATCTGCTGCCTCTTTGGCCCCAACTCCCCATCGTCTCTCCCAGCAGCACTCTGGGATCCAGTTTGCTGCTCTACCTGACCAAGCTGGGATGGACCTGAGCTCCAGGAAGACCTGGACCACAGGCTCTGACCCCATCAGGACATTCTCTGTTGCGCCCTGCACGCCAGTCTGTTCTTCCCAATCAACTCTTTCAGTTCTCAACTGCTCGGGCTCCTAACAGCTCTCAATCAGACAGGGGAAAAAGGAGCTGCCCTTCCAATGCCCATAGAAAGATTCTGGGGAATGAATCTGGTTGGTCTCTCTTGGATACATAATCCAGCTTAGGTGATCAGGGATGAGGTATTAGAATCATGATTGGAGTGGGAGGCAGTTTCCTCAGATAAGGAGGTGGGCAGCACACAAACGGTCAGTAAAGGGATCCCCATTCCTAGCTACAATCACTACAACTTCAGACCACTCCTGAAACCAGTGTCCTCTCCTCCACACCTTAAAGATGCTGTTCCCTCTTTCTGGAATATCTTTCCCTGGTCTCTTCCTGTAGTACTCCAGCTTATGCTCCAAGTCCTCCTCAGAAAAAGCCCTCCCAGGGCCTCCCTCCTGCCCCAGCATTATATGATCTTCTGTAACCAAACACATGCTTTTGGATTGCAATGATCTGTTCCTGAGCCTTTCTCCCACTGGTCGGTAAGCTTCTTGGGCCAGAGACCATATAGCGGTCATCTTTGCATTCTCAGCCCCTCATCCACAGGAGGCATTCAATGCATGCTTGTTGAAGAAGGACATGAGGGAAGGAGGAACGACATTGATGGTGAAGACAACAGTGTGAGACATGGTTGACTGCCGACACAGAGTAGATGTTCAGTAAGTGGTTACTGAGCCTTGAATGATCACTGCTACTCCTCTCCCCACCATTACCACTACCATTCTCCACTACTGGGACCACCCCTCATATTGCAGGGCCCCGGATGGAAAACAAATGGAGACTGCACATCATATCCTAAATATTTAAGTTTTAAATCCAACTAACAAACTATTAAATAAATATGTTCTATCTTCCTACCTTGGAAATATACCTTCTTTTTTTTTTTATTCTTATGTTAATCCCCATACATTACATCATTAGTTTTAGATGTAGTGTTCCATGATTCATTGTTTGTGCATAACACCCAGCGCTCCATGCAGAATGTGCCCTCCTCAATACCCACCACCAGGCTAACCCATCCTCCCACTCCCCTCCCCTCTAGAACCCGCAGTTTGTTTTTCAGAGTCCATCGTCTCTCATGGTTCGTCTACCCCTCCGATTTCCCCCGCTTCATTCTTCGCCTCCCGCTACCTTCTTCTTCTTTTTTTTTTCTTAACATATATTGCATTATTTGTTTCAGAGGTACAGTTCTGAGATTCAACAGTCTTGCACAATTCACAGCGCTTACCAGAGCACATACCCTCCCCAGTGTCTATCACCCAGTCACCCCATCCCTCCCACCCCACCCCCGGAAATATACCTTCTTAATGACTTAGAAGGCTAAGTTCAAACTTAAAATTTTCTGACTTCTTCTTTGCCAGAACATGGAAACACACAGAGAACTAACCTCTGGCGCCTGACTTCCTGCTCTCAATCCACCTCCCTTCTCATTTCAGCTCTGTCCTAGAGTGTGAAAGGCCTCGTACACACATAAGTAGACACCCCAGTTTGCATGTCTTTGGTGGTTTTAGAACACGTCCAGAATGGCGACGCCTGGGTGGCTCAGTTGGTTAAGCATCTGCCTTTGGCTCAGGTCATGATCCCAGGGTCCAGGGATCAAGCCCCACATTGGGCTCCTTGCTCAGCAGGGAGCCTGCTTCTCCCTCTGCCTGCCGCTCCCCCCTGTTTAATGAGATACTTGCCCTTGGCATCTGGAACCAGTATGTAAGAAGGCTAAGTAACTCTGAGGTCGCCATGCTGTAAGGAAGCCCAAGCACCTAGAAAGGCCACACAGAGATACTCCAGGGGACAGCCCCAGCTGAGCTCCCAGCCAGCTACCAGCATCATCCGTCTGATCACTCCTCCCAATGATTCCAGCCCCCAGCCCCTGAGTCTTCCCAGTGGAGGCCCAGACATGGTGGAACAGAGAAAGACCATTCCCATTGTGCCCTGCCCAAGTTCCTGACGCACAGAATTCATGAGCACTAAAAAAATAGCTGTCGTAAGCTGCTCAGTTTGGCGGTCATTTGTTACCTAGTGATAATAGCTGAAACAATGTCCAAGCTGCATCCAAACCCACCTCCCACCTCCCCACTCCCTGGGCAAACTATCCTTTCTGGCTTAAAGGACAGACCTGGGGAAGAGGACTACATGGTCCTGGACACAGACTTGGGCTACTGAGGCAGAGAATTCCAGGATCCTGGGTTCGCAGAGTGTGGGGAAGGAGGGTGGGGGCACACATCCTCTTGAACCCGTGGACTCCTTGTACTATGGGTCGGGTTGCAGCTGAAAGAAGGTCAGAGTGGGGCCTGGGTCTGAGAGTTGTCCTGCCCTCCACCCTCACCACCATCACTATCACCACCTGCTACTACCAGCACGGGGGATGCAGCTGTCCTGTGTGTCCCACTGGGCCCTCAGAAAGATCCCCGTCTGGTGAGGGAGAAAGGGACATCCACAATGATGACTGAGCGACAAGTGCTCTGCCAGAAGAAAGCACAGGGGCCGTGAGAGACCATGACGGGGGAGAGGAGTGCCAGAGAAAGTGACCTGGAAGAGGGGGCCCCAAATGGAGGCTTTAAAGAAGAAGCCAGGAGACGTGGAGAAATCATGTTCCAGTCCCGGGAAACAGCATGTCCAGGAGCCTGGAGACAAGTGGTACATTTGGAGAAGGGCAAGCAAATCAGGCCGGCAGGAGAGTTGTGTTGGCCCAGTGCAGGCAGGGAGTGGGGGGTGGGAAAGACAGTCTCTAGAGAGAAGCCAAGAGAGGTAGGCAGAGGCCAGGTCTCCTAGGGGCTCTTAAAACAGGGCTGATGCTCAGGGCAGATGTGCCGACATGGCTGTCAATGTTGGTGCCTATTCTGATTGCCCAGGGCCTACTCCAAGCCAGTATTTACGCTGAATATCACTACCGGCCTGCACCCCGCCATTCTTCTTGAGCCTGGAAGGATTTTCAGCAGGGATATAACTCAATCGGATTTGTGTTTTACAAAGATCCATCAGGCTTCTGTGGGAGAAAGACCTAGAGGGAGCCAAGAATGGAAGCTGAGCGGTCCATGAGTAAGCTGTCCCAGCTACCAGTGAGAGAGGTGGTGGCAGTCTGGACTAGGGTGTGGCAACACAGGGAGAGAAACAGATAGGGTTACTATTTAGAGGGTTGAATCAACAGAAGCAAGGGTGAGCCAGACATGGCCCCTGCCTTCAGCGAGCTCAGTGCAACAGAGAAAAAACAGTGTGGATGAACACAGCAATTAAAATCAGCTCATTTCATCCTCACCACAAATCTCAGAGGCAGGTACCAATATCCCCCTTTTGCAAATGAGGAAAAGTGATGACTTGTGGCAGACACTCTTGGGTGCCCTCCCAGCCGTCATTCCCCTACCTCCTCCTTACTCACAGAACCCCATCTGGATGGGGTCTCAGCAGCTGGGGTGAACCCCTGATAGAGCTAAGACAGCCTTAGCAACTCAACTCTCCTCTGCCGGTGACTGACTGATCTAGGGCTGGGTACATGATCCAATTCTGATGAGGTATCAAAGGAGAGGATTTTCCTCCTCAAAGGAGAAAGTCACATGAGGAGAAAGCCTTTAAGCTCGCCCTCTTTTGCTTCCTACTTCAGATGCTATCAGCTAAGCACATGAGATATGGGGCTGCAGCAGCCATCTTGTGACCATGAGGCTGAGGATATGAAAGCCAGCAGTGCTGAGGAAGGCTGTAAGGAGCTGAGTCCTCCATGACATCAATGACTCACACTGAGCCAATCTGGGGACCACCTACGTTTCTTGTTAAGCAAACAACAGATGTCCTTATAGTTTATGCCACCGTGGCAGCGCTGCCAATGACCCTCTCATCCCTTTAACATTTTCATACACACCGGCTCCCACTGTGCTTTCCCTCCCAACATGCAGCACCTGCTTCGCCTTGTCAGAGGATGGCCTTCAGGCTGCTGGAGCCCACTCTATGAGCATGGAAAGCCAGAAGAGCCTGGGAATTTACACCCCTGCCCTACCCGAAAGGAGGCCCTTAACCAATGACAGTTGGGTATGGAGGTGTCAGTCCTCCAGCTGCCTTGTACTCACTGATCTGGCCAGCTCTGAGGAGTGATCTGCATTGTCCCCAGAGCTCCTCGGCAAGATGGAGCCAAGGTTGTGGGACTTGGCTTGATATCACATTCCCCCTCCAGTCCCACTTCTCTACCTCCCTACTAGTGGTTTGTCTTGGAAACACTTCCTAATACATTATTTTCACAGGATTCCTTGCCTTAAGTTCTGCTTCTAAGAATCCCAACCCAAGACAGCCACTATTAGTCAGGTTTTCAGTACTTACAGCCTAGAGCATCCTAACAGACGTAACCCAGCAAGGGGAAGGTCTCCTAGCAAGTTTGCTCAAATGTAGTAGTTTTCTGGCTTGCAAATCCTATGGTTTTTGTAAACACATTAATAAGCTGATTAAAATTTATTTTTGTAAAGTACTGTATTGTAAATATAATAACAATGGCAGCTAATGACTACTGAGTCTCTCCTATGAGCAAGTACCAAGCCGTTAGCTTTGCCTCAGTGACCTCATTTAATCTTTACCAGAACCCTATAAGGTGGATACTATCTGTATTTGTTTTCTATGCTGGGTAACAAACTACCACAAATATAGCCGCTTAAAGCACATTTATTATCTCACAGTTTATATAGGTCGGAAGTCCGGGCACAGCTTAGCTGGTTCTCCGCTAGGGTCTCAACAGTCCATCTGAGACTCAACTGGGGTAAAGACCCACTTCCAAGCTTCCTCAGGTTATTGGCAAAATTCATCTCCTTGTGGTTACAGGACTAAAGTCCCTGTTTTCTTGCTGGCTGCCAGGCCAGGGGCCACTCTCAGTTCCTAGAGACCACCAGCTGGTCTTACAACAGAAGCTTCCTTCTTCAAAGTTAGGAACAGGGTCTCTGACTCCAGGGAGGGTCCAATTCCTCTTTTAAGGGCTTTTACCTGTTTAAATCAGGCCCGCCCAACATCATCTCCCTTTTGAGCGACTCAAAATCAACTGATTTGGGACCTTAATTCTGCAAAATCCCCTCACCTTTGCCATATTCCACTGGCCAGAAGCAAATCACAGGTTCCACCCACACTCCAAGAGAGGGATTATACAAGGTGTGAACATCACGGGGACCCTAGGACTGTCTGCTACACTATTATTACCATCCAAATGGTAGAGTTAGGGAAACTGAGGCAAAGAGTTTAGTAATCCTACCCAGAGTCATACTGCCAATGAGTAGAGGTAGAATGTGGTTCCAAACCTATATACTCCAGTTCAGAGCCTGTACTCTTCACCATGACCTTGCACTGACTAGTAGTACTTTCCCTTTCCTTATGTCCCACTTCAGTCGTGGTGCTGGGGAGATGGGAAGGATTGCATTTTTCTTACAGAATATGGCTCCTTCATCCTTTGCAAATCCCACATTCATGCACCAGAATCAACATAGAGATTGTTCAAAATGTGGATTTTGAGGCTCCAAGCCCAAAGGTTCTGATTCATCAGGTGTGGAGTGGGGCCAGGTTTTGGCATTTTCAAGAAGCACCCCAGGCGGACCGGAAGGTCCGTCCGGACTACCCCTTTAAGAAGCCCTGAAGAGCCTAAGGGTCAAAAATTCGGACTTGGAGCACTATACACGACGCAGCCTCCTCCCTCAAGCCTTCTCCCCCTCCCCATGCCTCTGGTGGCTGCTCGGCCGAGTCAGACCTGAGCAACCCTCCCAACAACATTTTAGGGGCCGGCTGCCGGAGCCGAGTGCTATTATTACGGGGGAAACTGAGGCTCGGGGCGGCGATAACATGCGCTGTGAAAGGCGCGATTCGAACTCGAGGTGGCGGCTCCGGGAGGGCTCCACTTCTCGAGGCTGCCAGCAGGGGTACGCGGAGCCTGGGGATCCGCAGGCAGGAGGCGGGGGTCGGGGCTGGGGCGCTGGAAGAACGGGGGCTTTGATTTCCATCTCCCGGCGCAGACCCAGACACTAATTAAAATCGCCTGGGCCGCGGGGGCGGCGGGGCGGGCACAAAGCCGGCTTTGACCGGGCGGCGGCGGCGCTGGCGGGCGCGGGGCCGCGCCGCACAGGGGCCGCTTGTGGGACGTGTTTGTTTTTGCTCGTAAAGCGCGGCAGCCGAGCGGTGCCCGGGCGGCGAGGGGGGCCGGAGCCGGGAGAGGGCCCCTAAGGCCACGGCCGTCCGCCCCCGCTCGGCCCGGCTGCGCGCTGCTCCCCGCTCGGCTGCCCTCGCCCCCCCGGGGGGGGGCTACCCCTGCCCACCGGTTCCTTCCCGCTCCAGGCCTCAGTTTCCCCGTGGATCACGTGGTCATGATGGTAACCTAGTAGCATTCCTGAGACTTAATGTTTATTGAGCGCTTACTGTGTTCCAAGCCCCCCCCCCCGGCTGAGGCTTTCCCCACCCGACTTCGTTTTATTTAGTCCTCCCGACTTCATTAATATCCCCATTTTGCAGATGAAGCCTGGAGAGATTGAGCGCCTTGCCCAAGGTCACAAAGCTCTAAATGTGAAAGCCAAATATTCCAAGCCTGTGATTCCAGGAGTTATAGGAGGCTGTCTTCCAGCAGAGCAAGGCTAGGGCCAGCTGGGAACTCAAAGGTTTCAGCTGGAGGAATTTTCCTAGTCAGAGCTTGCTAACTCCCTTATCAAGGTGTCCATGAGAATGAGCTCCCCAGCACGGGGGTATTCAAGCAACGTCCTAACACAACCAGTGGTGGCTCTCTGAGGTCCCTTCCAGCCCTGATCTTTAGGATCCCTGGCTATGCACAGTGGCACTGCCCTCCAGAGGATGCACCTTCCATCCTGGGCTGTCTTGGGCATTGGGGGTGGGGTGGGGTGGAGGTCTGTGTGGATGGGTGGGGACCAGGAAAAGATGGGAGCCTCCTCCTTGGAAGCCCCTGTGGTTGGAGGGATCCCCTGCATCCATGGTCACAGAATCACTGAACCTTGGGCTCCGGCTCTGGGCCTGTACATTCCAGCCTCCCGTGTTCGGAATCTGCTCCAGCCATATGGATCTCACTTTTTACCTAATTGCTGCTCACACTTTAGTTGTCAGCGCAGAGCAAGTTCTACTTTCTCAGCGCCCACTATTTGTCCTTTGGAATACCCATCACAGTGGTAATAATGTGCTCAATGTCCTTGCCATCCGGTCAGATCAGATCACCCCTCAAGGGTGGGGCTATATGGGCCTTGCTTACCTCTCTGCCACCTGCCAGTCAGTCGCCTCCCTTGATGGACTGGGCCAGGAAGATGCACTGGGATCAGAGCTCAGCCTAGGTCAGAACAGGCTCAGTTAAGTCCTGTCGGGGGAACTTGGGGTGAGGGTGGGTGTCGCCAGAGAGATACCCTGGTGGGGGCTCAAGTTCACTGCTTAAGGTGGTGACAGACCGGGCAACTGACAGTGCCCATCCAATGACATGGGCACTGACAGAGGTGACCTGCGGCTGGGGGTCCTGCCGCCCCTCTGAGACTGGACTCTAGCAACCTGAGCTCTAAGCCTCTGCACCTTCCTCCACCCCTACCCCTTCCCTACCCACCATGTGCATGGGTCTGCCCACAGATGGCTGTCCCCCGCTAATCCCAGCCACCTGTGGGGAGGAGAGCGCGAACGAGGGGGAGGTGAACAAGGAGGGAGGGTTTCTCTAAGACTCTCTCCCTCTCTAAGTCCTGGGAGCCAGGGCTTGGACAGAGACACTATTAACACAAAATTTGCAAACATGGCTTCTAAAAATAGCTCCGGCTGGCAAGGCCCACCTGGCACCAGCTGCACCTTTGCGGCTGCTGGCCTGCTCCCCTCGGAACACCGCCTCAGTGTGTCAGCAAGCATGTCACTCTGCCCTCCCCCACCCGTCGTGAGGGCGGTCACGGCTCTGGGTCCAATCCTGGGGAGAGAGACCCAGTGAGATGAGGCCTGTCCCATTCTGAAGGGGGTGGGGATGGGCAGGCAGAGGGAGAAGACAGTCTTGCCTATAAGAGGGGCGGGGGAGACAGTGCTGCCCATAGGGAGATCCCCCAATTGGGGAGGTGGGTGGTAGGGTACATATGTACAGAAGGCCAAAGCAGCATTTAAACTCCTGCAAGTGAAGATAGACGAATCAGAGTAAAAAATACCAAGAAGAAAGAAAACACAAGGGGAGAAGGGCAGGGCCAGGAGAGTGGTCCCATGGTCACCATGAACCCAGATGGGGTGAGCACATGGTCACCCCCAGCAAATCCTCAGGACCAGAGCACCAAGAAGCTACCTGAGAACTCCTCTTGTCCAACCCTTTCATCGAACAAATGAAGAGGCTGAGGCTCGGCCTGGTGATGTGACTTGCCCCAGATTCCTCAGCAAGTCAGTGGCAAGACTGGGCTAAAACTCAGGTCTACTGACCTGATGCCCTTTTCAGAGGCCTGCCTCTTTGCTGGCTGATGGAATGACTGTCATTAATAATGAGTCTCAAAATGCCCCTTTTCCATTTTTGGCATATTTAGAAAAGATTTACTGAGCAACCTATTGTGTGCCCGACACTGGGTACACAATGGTAAACTGGACAGGTAGGCCCTGATTTCTAGTAAATTCTATTCCAGTCTAATGGCAAGAACCGTTCAGGTATGAACAGAAGTCTGCATTTAAGGTGCTTTCATGTAAACTCACAAAACAGAAAACATATTGTGTTCTCCAGGTTGTAGCTGAGCAAACTGAGGCTCAGGCAGTTAATAACTTGCCTGAGGTCACCCAGTAGAGTTGAGACTGGAGCTTCCCTATGTTGCCTCAGGAGGCCGTGGGTTCCTTCTAAATCAGTGGGGATAACTTGAAGGAGGCCAGTTGCTCACTCCTGGAAGCCTCCTGTTCTGAACACCCCCACGGATGAGAGCTAAGAGGGCACTGGGAGGCCCATGACGAGAAACACCAGATTCCCCTGTCGTGTTTGGCTTTTGATTGGATTCAGTGGCATCCCCTGGACACATGACATAGGTAGATCCTGGCCCTCACAGAGGTATGGGAAGCCTGGCTGCTCCCTACTGGGTAGCTTCTACCCTGATCTCCCTAGCCCTCCCCATGGACCCATCCAACCGCATACGGATGCTCACTCCTGCAATGGGAAAGTAAAGCAAGAGCTGTAATTTTCCTGGCCTTCACACAGGCCCCATTCAGGGTTCATAGCAGGGAGGGGTCACCTCCTTCCAAGGAGTCCTGGCTGTGCTGGGTCCCTCACAACAGCCCCTGGGCATTGCCCCCCTGTAGCCTCTAGATCCCCACGCTCACCCGGGGCATGGACCTGGCTACCATTTCTTCCTCTTTTGATGACACAGTGAATTCTACTCTGTGATGGGCTCATTCCAGGTGAGTTTATCTGGGGCCCGCACGTTCACTCCAGCCATTTCCCCCATACCCACGGGGGTGCCTCATCACATCTACATCTTTCCACTTGCTGCCCAGAACTTTCCATGATGCAATGCTTGCCTTGAGTCCCCATTTATCACACACCTTGTGGGCTGACAGGGCTCTGACCGTGGGCCCAGGGAATAAACTGGCTGTTCTACTCTGCCCGCAGACTCTGAGATCCATCTGGAATAGAGAGGCATCCCCTGCCTCAGCCAGCCTGCTACCCGCACAGTGCCTTCTGATGAGAACGGCCACTTTGGACCCATAAATTGCCAGCTTTGAATTAAATGCCCCTTCCACCCTAGCCACACTTGAGGTAAAGGCGCCCATCTCTAGAATAGATCTAAGGGAGACTAAGTGCTCTAAGAGGTGGCCTGGCTCAGGTATACTGCCCCCAAGGGGGACTCCAGGGTAAGTAGAGGCAAATCCAGTCTGAAGGCACTAAGGATATTCGCAGCCCTGCCTTCCCTGCCCAACATTTTCTTGTGGTGAAACAACTATGCTACCCCCACCCCCTTTCAAAGAAGCAATGTGGGCAAGTGTTTGCACTGGGGAGGCCACCGATGAGACCAGAGGTAGGGAGAGCACCAGCTCACAGCTTCCCTGGAGCCCCAAGGTGGTCTCTGGGAAGAGTCTGTCTAGTGAGGTGATCAGCTCACCGGTGGTGAATAGCTCAGTCTGTCTGAATGCTCCCTCCAGGGGTCTGGCCTGGGACCTGCCATGGCAATGGGTGGATGAGAGTGGAGGAGGATGGAGTGTTGGAGCTGCGTTGGTGTCTGAGCCCTCCCCAGTTCCGGGCCATGTAGTTCCCCGCCCCCCACCGCCGACCCACCCCCACACCCCCAGAGAAGGAATCCTAAAATGGCCTTAGAGAGCCTGTGGTCCTTGCAACCAAAATGCTTATCTCGGTAATAGATTCTGTTTCTTAGGGGGCTTACATGGGAGGCCTAGAGGGTGGGCAGAAAAGAGTACAGACGAGTGGGAGGCTGAGTCATGGGACCAGGAGGGCCTAAGTTGGGAGCTGGGGCTGCCAGGCCAGCAGAACTGCAGGTTAGACCCTGATATCAAAAAGGCTGTGTCGCCTGAGAAGTCCTCTTGCCATCCCCCATCTCCCCACAGTACCTCAATGGGTCTCTATTCCTTGCAACCCGAGCAGCCCAGACTTACCGCTGGACTCCTGCAAAAACCCTTAGGCTGGAAGGGCGAAGCCCCAACCATGCCATCGATTTCCAGGTGACCCAGATAAGTCACTTGGCCTCTCCCAAACTCAATTTTCCCATCTGGAAATTGGGGAGACCAATTCCAGTTTCTCCAAATCCTCCCACAAGACACGAAGTTGGCAGGGGGCAGGGGTTGTGTGAATAAAATGAGATCACAAATTGGAAACCACACCGAGACTCAGCATCCAATTACACGTGATTCATCATTTATGACCTCACCCGCATGAAAACACCAAATGGCAAATCCTCGCCTTCTTCCCTCACTCAGGTTAGCAGATGATCCAGTCATTTGGTCAATGGATACAGATAAAGCCCCAGTTGGGAGCCTGGCACAATTTGGGTCTTGAGAGGCAAAAACAAACAAACAAACAAACAAAAACCACCCCACATAGCCCTCTGAGGGCTCACAGTCTTTCTGGAAGGTGAGATTCACACAAACCCTAATCACCACCATTTTGGGGAGCCCCTCTGCCCGCATTGAGCAGTGTGCTCTGTACATGATGTCTCATTGAACAGATCACCCGGTCAGGTGGGTGATATTAACCACCGTCCACAAAAGGGGAACCTGAGATTCAGGGCGGCTGCTGGGGAGGCTGGTCCAATACCATATCATTAATGGAAGTGAAGCATCCACACCGTGGTCCTTGCAGTTTCCCTGGCTGCCTGTGGATGCTGTTTTAGAGGGGTCTGCGTGCAGCGGGAGGTGTTGCCCATCGTCACCCCCTGAAGCCTGCTCTGGCCTGGCCCAGTGCTGGGTACTGGCATCCACAGCAGAACTTTGAGCTTTTACTGAAAAACACGTGGTCTGGCCAGAACTGCATGTCAACCCCACATCTCCTGGTGCTCCCTCCCAGTATACCCACCCCTACCCTGGCACACGTGACCCCTCGCTAGTAAGAACTGCAGCTCCTGGGTGTGTATGCAGCTAGCTCCTCAGAAAGACTGGGTGCTCTATGTTTGACAGGGTACAGAGAACGAATCCCCCTCACCTTTGACCCTCCATGGGGTCAAGCCCCGGGTCTAAGAGATTGGGTCTTAGCAACAGGGGCCCCGTGTGAGGCCAGGATGTCTGCAGGAGTCACACAGCTGCCATTTACCGTGGTTAAATGTGTGTGCCAAACGCTGTGCTGGGTCGTTGCCCTGCATTGTCTTATTTAATCTGCACATGAAATGTTATCGCCATCCAGTTTTACAGATGAGGATATGGAGGCTTAGAGAAGTTTAGTGACTTGCCCAAGATCACACAACTAGTAAATGATGGAGCCAGGCCTCGATCTTGTCCCCTGACTCTGTACATCCAACAGCAGCCTTTTGGGTAAAGATCAAATTTTCCCTCTGGCATTTAAAACTTTTAGCAGGATGACCTCAAAACCATCAACAAGAAGGGTCACCCGCCCCACTGTCCCCACGCAGGCCTGCTCCTTCCCGAAACACCTGTTCATACCCATCACCACCTGGAGCCCTCCTCTTTCCAAGGAACTCTAGCACATAAAGGATGGGGGGGAATGGAGGCTGAGGAGAGTTAGGAGGGGAGGGAAGGGAGCAAGGGGTCTCCGAAAACAAGAAAGGTGGGACACTCGGACACAGGAAGAGAGGCCGGCATCTCCTCAGGCCCCGCGGGTTTCTTTCTCCCCTTCTGCATGCCGCTTGGGCAGACAGACACTCGGTGCAGTCGGTTGACCGAGAGCCACAGACTGTGAATGTTACCCTGGGCAAAGCGCAGTCCCGCGGAGCCCCGCCCCGCCCCACCCCTCCCGAGAAGGAGTGGGCTCCGGAGGCCTCGCCAGTTCCCACGCTCTGCCCCTCCTGAATGGCAGCTGCCGGGCCGTCACCCACCCTGCTCGTGCTCCTGCCACGGGTGCTCCCTCGCTCCGAACAGGACAGTGGCACTGACCGACACCCCCGTCACCCACACAACACACCAGTTCTCTGGAAGCAGGGAGGGGTCCAGCCTGGTGGGTGCTACGCCCGTGGGAAGGGTCTCAAGAGCAGCGGAATGAGGGGCGGGACCCCTGGGTTCTGGTTCCACTCTGCCTAGTGATGCCAGGCAGACTGGTTCTCTTCTCTCAGCCTGTCTCCCCAGCTGCGAAGTGGGGGTGGGGGTGGGGGGGTAGTCTCTAAGCGCGCTTCCGCTTCCGGTCCTGACAAGGAAGGAGTTAGCGGCCGCAGAGGAATCCCAGGCTTGGACGGGGGTGGCTGGGGGGCAGGCGTCACAGCCCTTGGGCAGCAGGACCTCGGGCACCCGCTGCTCTTTCTGCCGGGGCGGCTGCTGGGACTGGCTGAGCACCATGGAGAGGAGGGAAGGCCAGGGCCTCGATGCCGGGGCCGAGGGGATGGGGATGGCAAGGGAAGAGACTGACAGGAGAAGGCTGAGCGGGAGAAAAGGGAGAGGTGGAGGCAGAGCGGGAGGATGGAGAACACGCTGGTCAGACAGGTGGGTTAGGAGGTGGGACAGGGGCCGCATCAGGTCCCCAGCTGCACACAGGGAGAGGAGGCACCAAGGGTGGAGTGCAGGTGGAGCCAGGGCTTGCTGTTGTTCATAAGAAAAAATGGGGGAGCCACCAAGTGTGGGAGCGTTAGGGACCTCCTGATGTCTCTCCTGAACTCTTCTGCTACAAAACTGTAAAATCACACTGACATCGACCAAGTAAAAGCGATACGCATAGAGGAAAGCCTGGAAGGACCTCTTGTCAGGGAGGGAGGGAACACAATGGGGAGAAGTTACACCAGACACCAATTTTATATGGAACCACATGTTCTTAAGCGGGAGAGCAGGTACACAGGTGTTGACATTATTCCTATACTGTTTCCTACGTTGACATGTTTTATTAAGAAAAAGTCCCCGTAGGGGAACTTGCCGAGGTCTCAACAGTGGTTCTGTGGGAGAATGGGATTATCCCAATTGTTACTATCTTCTTTTCACTTCTGGTATTTTCCAAATGTTCTACATGGAGCAGATATGGAAAAAATAACTAAACCCTTTAAAATAAACTCTTCCTGCTAGGACCATAGTTTTTGTCTTCAGTGCAAATTAAACACAACTGTCTGAGCCACCTCATCCTCAAACCCTTTCCCTCATCAGTTCACAGGCTCAATAAGCCAGCAGCACCCCTCCACATTCTCCCTCCCCACCCTTCAGTCCATGCCTCTCCAAGGCTCGGCTTCCAGCCCTCTTAGTTCCTGGAGCCCAGTAACGCTCTAGGTAGAGAGGAAAAATTATTAGGTTTATAATAAGAAAAGGGCTTGAGACTTTACTGGTGTGGGCACTTGACCACTCTAAATCTTAGTTTCCCTATTTGTAAAATGACCCAAGATTTTTGTGAGGACCCAATGAGATAATACCTATAAAGCATTCAGCATTAATTAACAGTGCCTGGAGCATAGGAAGTATTTAATAAATTCATTTTCATCATCATTGATGACTGCCTACCGCTTCCTCTAGGAAGCCTTCTTGACTTGACGAAAGAAATATTTCAGTTTGAAGGGGGCACCAAGCTGGCCTTTTCCTCCTGGCAAAAAATCTGGATCCTAGTCCCAGCTCTGTCAGTAGCTATGTGACAATGGGCAAGTTCTTCCCTTTCTGGATGCCTTAGTTTCCTCATCTGCAAAATGGTAGGCTTAGACTTCCTGTTCCAATAGTCTATGCCTAGGGTTACCATATAAACTAGGATGTTTTTGAGAGAGAAAAGGGCAATATCAATAATCATTTCAGGATGACAGCTTTAAGGCAGAACAATCCCTGGCACACTGGGAAGTCCGGTCATTCCACCCTTAACAGATCCACTATCTCCTTGCCCACCAGTATGGTAGGCAAAATAATGCTCCCCCTCCCAAAGATGGCCACTTCCAAATCCCTGGGAACCTGAGGATATGTTAGATCACAGGGCAAAAGGAATTAAGGTTGTAGATCAACTGACCTTGAGATGGGTCACCTGGATGATCTGGGTGAGCCCAATGTAATCTCAAGGATCCTAATAAATTAAAGAGGGAAAGAAAAGAGGGAGTGCCAGAGTGACAGAATGTAAGAAAGGCTTGACCAGTCATTGTTAGCGTTGAAGATGGATCCAAGGAATGCGGGCAGCCTCGAGATGCTAGAAAAGGTAAGAAAATGGATTTTCCTCTAGAGCCTCCAGAAAGGGATACAGACCTGCTGATGCCTTGATTTTAGCCCAGTGAGACCCATTTTGAACTTCTGACATCCAGAACTGTGAGACAATAAATGTGGTGTTCTCAGCCACTAAGTTTGTGGTGATTTGTTATAGCAGTAATACACCTAGTGTGGCTCAGTGGGTCCCTTTGGCTGGCTATTCCGTGAATGCTGTCCTTGGAGCATAAGAGAAGTAATCTAAGCACCAGCAGAGCTGCATTCTAGTCCCTGCTCTGATATTAACTCACCCTGGGCCCTTGAACAGGTCAGGTAACTCCTCTTGGGCCTCGGTTTTCTCTGTAAAGTGGGGGATCACAATCCCTGCCTCATCTGTCTTGGTGGGGGGGGGAGGTTGTCCCACATTCAGTGACTTATTCTATGCTCAGCTCTATGCTGTAGGCTACAGCACAAAGATGAACTAGACCTAGTCCAAACCCCATCCCTGCTCTTGGGATGGGTAAAGAGACAGACGTGTAAGCAGGTAATCAAAATACAATGTGATGAACATTGTGAACAATGCGATGAAGAGAGATTATTATGAGTGCACACTGAGAAATATATAGGCCCACCTGCTGGGATGGGGGTGGGAGGACGGTCAGGGCAGGCTTCCTAGAAAAGATGATGCCAGAGCTGGGTCTTAAAGGACGAGGAGGAGAAACCAGGCAAAGCAGACAAGGACAGGGAAAAAGGAAGAAAGAACAATCTGGACAGAGAAAACAGCAGAGAAGCAAGCCCCCAGAGATGTGAGTCAGCACGGCACGGGGGACAGAGGTACGAGCAGCTTGGTGGTGTTGACTTGGAAAGCCTGAGTGTAAATGGGATGCTATGAGGGAGGATTAAGTGGAATGACGGGTGAAGGCGTGACGTGAGCACAAGGTTGCATTATCAGTCTGTGTGTCCTCCAGACCGGTGCTGGGTCAGGAGACCATCTGTAACAAACAATTCCTCTTGACCTGGCTTGAGTGATCTCTTCTGGTTGTCTCATCCTCACATTCCCCCCAGACATGTGCCAAAGGCCTGGGAGCTGCCCCAGCCTACTCGGGCGTGGGGTGGGGGACGGGGCCGTGCAAAATTACAGCCACTGAAAGAGGCCGGCGTGACCTCAGGAGCTGGGTTTCATCATTCTGAAATCATGCTCTGGGCCTTAGTCAGAGGCAAAGAGGTGGGGAGGAAGGGTGGGAAAGCAGAGCGGGTGGCAGCAGGTTTGGGCAAGGTGCCGGGGCTGAAGGAGAAAGCAGCGGGAACCAGCAGGGGGTGAGACTCTTGGATTATCTCCATCATGCTGTGTGACCTCAGGCCAGATCCTTGCCCACGCTGGGTCTCTCTGGGCAGGATGGGTCCTTGGTGCTCTTCCCAAGGCCTGTCCCCACTGGAGCCTCCCGTGGCACTGTGGATGTGGCTCTTTGTGGATGAGTTGGAGCCTGTCCCAGGCCTGTTGGGGTTTGGGGCAGGGCTCCAGCAGGAGGCTGCTCAGTAGCATCCACATTTCCAGCAGAGCCATGCCTTTGTGAAACACAGGGAGCTAACTGGCTTCCATCAGGGCCAAACCTATAGAGATGTCTCTAAGCTTTGGGTTACCTAGCTCACACTACCCAGATGTGCTTCTCATTTGCATTCCGCATCCTTGTCCAGTTCTTTAAGCAGTAGCTTCTGGCCAAGGCGGAGTATCTTAATTTGCTAGGGCTACTGTTACTAAGTACGGCAGACTGAATAGCTCAAACAACAGAAATGTCTTTTCTCACAATTCTGGAGGCTAGAAGTCCAAGATCAAAGTGTTGGCTGGGTTGGTTTCTTTTGAGGCATCTCTTTGGTTTGTATGTACGTGGCCACCCTCTCGCTGTGGCTTCTCAGTCTCTCCTCTCTCTGTCTGTGTCCTAATCTCCTCATAGAAGACCACCAGTCATATTGGATTAGGCCTACCCTGTGATTTCATTGAACTCAATTACCTCTTTAAAGACCCTATCTCCAAATACAATCACATTCTGAGGTACTGAGGGGTAGGACTTCAACATACGAATTTTGAGGGGGACACAATTCAGCCCATAACACTGGGCTTTGGAATTGCTAGTGGAGCTTTTCTAAATACAGATGTCTGGGCCCGTCTCCCGAGACTCTGAGTGTAAACGCCATGAAGGCGGGCCAGAGGCTTTGCCCCTTGCTGTATGCCGACTGCCTAGAACTGTGTCCAGCGCGTGGCATATACGCAAAAATATTTGTGGAATGAAAGGATGATTTAATAAGCTTGGGATGGGGCCCACATGTTCGTCATATACAAAGTTCCATAGTTGATCCTGATTCATCTAGGGGTGAAAGCCCCTGAGAGATGATTGGGTTTCATCTTCCCTGTTGCTGAAGGGGAAGCCTAAGGTTCAGTCAGAAGTGATCGCTTCGGCAGCACATATACTAAGGTTGGAACAATACAGAGATTAGCATGGCCCCTGCCCAAGGTTGACATGCTAAGGTTCAGTAAGGAAAAGAAATACCAGGCCCCGCACTCCACAAAGAATGTGGGCTCGCTGGGTCTGCCCCAGCGCCTCTCCAGGACGCCCAGGACTAAAGGGAAAAGGGAAGGATGGACCTGATACTGCCTTTTGTACCTCTTTATCCAGCTATTCGTCTATATTCTTTATACTATCCTTTATACTAAACTGGTAAACAGAAGTAAATGCTCCTCTGACTTCTGTGAGCTGCTCTACCAAATAATTGAACCCGAGGAAGAGGTTGTGGGAACCTCCAATTTATAACCAATTGGTTAGAAGCACAGGTGGGGGCCGGCTTGTAGGACGGCCCCCTAACCCATGGCATCTGATACTATCTCCAGGTAGGCAGCATCAGAACTGACTTAATGGCTTGGTGGTGTTGGAAAATACACATTGGACCTGCCTTCAGCACCCTTCACATATGGCCCCTGCCAATCCCCAGCCTCACCCACACTCACCCCTGCCCAGCCTAGGTTTTAAGCCACATGAAATCCAGCGCCATTCCCTGATCCTGTCATGCCGCTTATCCTCCCATCTTAGTGTGGGCTTCCCGGAATGCCTTTCCCCACCTTCTTGCCTAGGAAATGTCTCCTTGAGCTGCACTGGAGCTCGAGGCCTTCTCTGACTGCCCAGGCTTGGGGTAGAGGGGGCATCTCCTGGGCTTCTAGAGTCCTCCGTGCTGCCCTCATATCCTATGCTGATCACCCTGGGGGCAAATGCCCATTCTGGTGCGACCTCCACCAGACTGGGAGCACCTGAGTGCAGGGCCGAGTTGGTAAGTAGTATCTGTGCCCTGATGCCTTGCACAAGCAAGGCCCTGAGTTCAAGTTCTCAGCGAGGTTTCAGGGACTGAAGAGTGTTTGCTGAGGGGAAGAACAAAGGTAGCCAAAGGAGGGATATGAGAAGCTCCAAAACAGGGTCTCAGTGCTCGCACATAACCATTAGTAGCTGAACTGGACCTGCTTTTGCAGCTCCTGACCTCACCTTGCCCCCTCCCCCGGCCCTCATGCCCCAGCTCCACTGCCCAGGGAGCATCTCTGAGCAGCCAGTGAGCTCTTCGAGCTGGCCAGTGCAGAGCAGAGGCGGGGAAGCAGAATCTTAGCCTCAGGTGGAGAACTCAGGCCGGCAGGGCTGGCCAGGAAGTTCAGAGAGGTGAGAGGGCAGTGGTCCCAAGGAGAAGAGACTGGAAAATACGAGTAATGGGAAAAGAAGGAGAGGAGGTGGGGAGGAAGACAGCTGAGAGGCCAGAGACTCGATTTCTGTTCTCAGCACTGTTGTTCGGCCTCAGAGAAGCTCCCCTGATCTGACCTTTCAGCAAGTTCCTGCCTCTCTGGGCCTCAGGTTCTTCAACTGAAAACGGGGGCAGGCAGGCTGGACTAGATGGTCATTAATGTCTTCTCTAGCCTTGGCCAAGAAAATCTGAGAAAAGCGTGGCTGCCTTAAAGGTACTATTTGAGAGGACTGTCTCTAGGCTGGCATATAAACCTCGGGGGCTCACCTCTAGCCAGGCATTGGGGGAACGTGTCTCTGGGCCTGAAAAGAACTGGAAGCAGCCTCTCCACGCCTCCTGCGCTGGACTTGGCCCGCAGTTCTGGCAGGCCCAGTGCGGCCCTGAGCTCTAATGAGGCTGGCCACCTGGGGAGCCATAGAAACTCAGCCTGGCCTATTTTGTGGTGAAGCCATGGTCACTTCTCTGCCTAACCCTGAGGTGATGCTTCTGAATGTGGCCTGGGGGCTGGCAGCACCCTTCATGGGCCACCTGGGACTCTAAGGAGTACATCTGGTTGGGCGGGGACTGAAGGAAGCTCCAAGCTGCTGGGGCCCAGGGACCAGGTCTCAGGCCATGTGGACAACCTTTGTTGGCCCCACAACCCCTGGGTACCGCCCCCAGGACAGGGCCTGCTGTCCTGGGCCCTTGCCTGCAACTATTCCCTGAGCCGTGATTTCTGATTCAATTGGTGAAGACAGGCCTCCTGGGATGAGCCAGTTGGCCCCTCTCTGTTATTTGCTTCTCAAAGTTGGAAAAACTACGTTGTGCACCTGGCAGTACTTGCTGCTGCTGGTTTTTCTTTTTTTAAGAAACAGAAAGTAACCCCTGTACTTACTGCAACCAAATCCATTTTATTGGCCTTCTGCATCTCCCACTGCAATAATAATAACCCGTTATATTTGATGAGTCTTTTACGGTTTACAAAGCACTTTCTTATGCATTCTCCCTTTTGGCCCATGCAACAGTTTTGGGAAAGAGGGCTGGGATTATTATCCCTGATTACAGGTGAAGAAAGAGCCTCAGACAGGAAGATCAGCTGCCCGAGGTTACACAGCAAGATGGAGCTAAAGCAAAGAACCTGGGTCCTCTGACTCAAGTCTTCGATTCTTTCCCCAGCACCACATACCCCTCATGCCACTTGAATGCCCAGGGTCTCAGACACCCTCTTCCAGAAACAAGGGCAAAGGGCTTAGCTGTCCCCACCCTGCTCTTATTTCTGAACTTCTTCCCTTGTGAAATTAACCATTACTCACCTCCCCCAACTTGTCACCTCCAAGTCAAGGACTCTCACATCTGTGCTCTCCTCTGGGACTTGAGTTTCAGATCCTACCCTGCCTCTCCCGGTCTCTTTAATGTTCCCACCTGCCCCTCACTCACCCAGCTTAGAAAACTCAGCTTTACCGTAGTTTCATGTCTCTTTCACCTTCTAAATCCAATTGGCATGGGTATTTTACTTAATTATTAATTCATTCATGCATCCAGGAAGTACTAATATATGCTAAACTTTATAGTCTATTCTGCATCTCGTTGTTACATTATACTTAGTCTTGTGTGTCTGGCTTCTATCCCTTAGTATAATGTTTATTGGGTTCATCCATGTCGTAGCATATATCAATACTTTGTCCTTTTTATTGCTGAATAATATTCCATTGTACAGATATACCACTTTTATTTAACTGTTCATCAGTTGACGGATACTTGAGTTGTTTCTACTTTTTGGCTGTTATGAATAATGCTGCTATTACAATTTGTGTACACGTTTTTATGTGGATGTATGCTTTATTTCCTTGGGGTATATACCTAGGAGTAGAATTTCTGGATCATATGGTAACTGTAAACTGCCAAACAGGCTTCCAAAATGGTTGCGCCGTTTTACATTCCCACCAGCAAGATATGAGGGTTCCAATTTATCCATGTCCTCACTGACACATGGTATTGTCGATCTTCTTTATTATAGCCATTCCAGTGGGCATAAAGTGGTTTCTCATTGTAATTTTCATTTGAATTTCTCTAATGACTAATGATGCTGAATATTTTTTCATATGTTTTTTTGGACATTTGTACATTCTCTCTGGAGAAATGTCTGTTCCAATCCTCCGCCTGTTTTTCAGTTGGATTATTGTCTTTTTACTATTGAGTTGTAAAAGTTCTTTATGTTGTCTGGATCCGATTCCCTTATCAATCACATAAACGATTTGCAAATATTTTCTCCCATTTGGTAGGAGGTCTTTTCATTTCCTGAGGGTGTCCTTTAAAGTCCAATTTACCTACCTTTCCTTTTGTCACTTATGCTTTTGGTGTTTAAGAAGGCCTGGTCTAATCCACGATCACAAAGATTTACCCCTGTCTTCTTTTAAAGAGTTTTATAGCTTTAGTTATTACATTTAGGTCTATGGTCCATTTTGAGTTAAACATTTTTATTAAAAAAATTTTTTTTGATTGTGGTAAAATATCTGTAACATAAAATGTACCATCCTAACCATTTTAAAGTGTACCGTTCAGTAGTGTTAAGTACATTCATGTTGTGCAACCAATCTCCAGAACTTTTCATCTTGTGAAACTGAAACTCTATACTCACTAAAGAATTCCCCTTTCCCCCTACCTCTAGCCCCTGTTGAGTTAATTTTTATGTGCAATGTAAGAAAGAGGCCTACCTTCATTCCTTTGCATGTGGATATCGTTGTTCCAACATCATTTGTGGAAAAGATTATTCTTTTCCCATGAATTGTCTTGGCACCCTTGCAAACATCAATTGACCACAAATATAAGGGTTTAGTTCTGGACTATCAATTCTGTTCCACTGATCTATATGTCTGTCCTTATGCCAGTATCAGACTGTCCTGATTACTCTATCTTTGTAGTAAGTTTTTTTAAAAGATTTATTTATTTGAGAGAGAGAGAGAGACAGCACATGCACGTGGGGGTGGGGGAGGGGCAGAGGGAGAGGGAGAGAAAGAATCTCAAGCAGACTCCCTGGTGAGCATGGAGCTCGACACGGGGCTGGATCCCACAACCCTGAAATCATGACCTGAGCTGAAATCAAGAGCTGGACGCTCAACCAACTGAGTCACTCAGGTGTCCCTCTTTGTAGTTTAAAAAAAAAAAAAAAGCCAGCTTGGATATTTTTTTTTCAATAAATTTTTTTAAAGACTTTTTTTTTTAAAGAGAGCACACAAGCAGGGGGAGCAGCAGAGGGAGAGGGAGAAGCAGACTCCCCACCAAGCAGGGAGCCCAACATGGGGCTCAATCCCAGCACCCCAGGATCATGACCTGAGCTGAAGGCAGATGCTTGACTGACTGAGCCACCCAGGCGCCCCCCAGCTTGGATTTTGATAGAGATTGCATTAAATCTGTAGATCAATGTAGGGAGTATTGCCATCTTAACAATATTAAGTTTTTTGATTCATGAACATGGAACATCTATTTATTTAGGTCTTCTTTCTTTCAACAATATCTTGTGGGTTTCAGAATATAAGTTTTGCGTGTCTTTTCTTAAATTTATTCCTGTTCTTTGTGATACTATTCCAAATGAAATTTTCTAATTTCTTTTTTTTTTTAAAGATTTTATTTATTTGAGAGAGAGAGAGCAAGAGCATAAGCATGGTGGAGGGGCAGAGGGAGAAGCAGATTCCCTGCTGAGCCGGGAGCCCAATGTGGGGCTTGATCCCAGAACCCTGGGATCATGACCTGATCTGAAGGCAGACACTTAACCAACTGAGCCACGCAGGCACCCCTAATGTCCTTTTTAGATTGTTCATTGCCAATCTGTGGAATAGAATTGGTTTTTGTATATCGATCTTTATCCTGAAATCTTGCTAAACTTGTTTATTAGGTCTATTTTATTATTATTTATTATTATTATTTATTAGGTTTTTTAGTGGATTCCTTAGGATTTTGTACATAGGAGATCATGTTACATGAATATAAAGCTTATTTTACTTCTTCCTTTCCTTGCGTCTCTTTTATTGCTTTTTCTTGCCTAATTGCCTTAGCTAGAACTTCCAGCACAATGTTAAGCGGAAGTGGTGAGAGGAAGACAGCCTTGTATAGGAAAAGCTTTCAGTCTTTCACCATTAAGTGTGATGTTAGCTGTGGGTTTTCATAGATATCTTTTATCAAGTTGAGGAAGTTCCCTTCTATTCTTTTTTTAGTTTTTTAAATCAAGAAACAGTGTTGGACTTTGTCAAATGCTTTTTCTGACTCTGTGAGATGATCATGTGGTTTATGTCTCTTATCGATAAGGTATGTTACATTAACTGATTTTCAGATGTTAAACGAATCTTACATTCTCACTTGGTCAGAGTGAATAATCCTTTTTATATGTTGCTGGATTCAGTTTGGTAGTATTTTGTTGAGGAATTTTGCATCTGTATTCATGAGAGATATTTGTAGTTTTCTTGTGATGTCTGTCTGGTTTCTAGTGTCAGAGTAACAATGACCTCACAGAATGAGTTGAGAAGTGTTTTCTCCTAATTTTTGAAAGAGTTTGTGAAGCATTCGTATTAAATCTTCCTTAAATGTTTGGTAGAGTTCATTCCTTTTTATTGCTGAATTGTATTCTATTATATGGATATCAGTTTGTTTATCCATTACCTCTTGATATCTGGGTTGTTTCCAGTTTTGAAATAAAGCTGCCATGGACATTAGTGTATAAATCTTTCTATGGACATGTGTTTTCATTTTCTTGGGTAAATATTTACAAGTGGAATTGCTGGGTCATTTGGTAGATGCATGTTAACTTCATGAGAAAATTCCAGAATAATTTTCAAAGTGGTTGCATCACTACACTTTACACTCCCACCAGCAATGTATTTTGCTTACTCCACTATCCTTACCACATTAGATGTGACCAGTCTTTTTGATTTTAGCCATGCTAGTGGGCATGTTGCGACATCTCAATATTTTAATTTACATTTTGCTGATGAATAATGATTTTAACATATGTTCATATCTTTTGCCCATTTTTTTAAATTGCATTTTAATTGGGTCTTCTTACTATTGAGCTGTAGGTGTTATGTACATATTCTAGATAGAAGTCCTTTGCCAAACATACAGACATAGATAAAGAATATTTACTTTCCTACTCATTTTCTTAATGGTGTCTTCTGAGACGCAGAAGCTTTAAACTTTAAGTTTTGGTGAATTCCGTTTTATTGATTTTTCTTTTATGATTATTGCCTTCTGGGTTCTAAGAAATCTTTGCCTATCCAAAGATCATGAAAATAATCTTCCAGAAAAAATTTTCATAGCCAATTCTTTTTAGCACTGTGTGTTGAACACACTTTTCTTTCCACATTAAATTGTTTTTGCTTTTTGGATAAAATCAGTTAAACACTATTTCTAGACTTACCATTCTGTCCCATTGACTTATCTTTCCTATCTTGTGCCAGTACCACAATGTCTTAATTACTGTAGCATTTTTGTAAGCCTAGAAATCAGGTAATGTAAATTCTTCACCTGTTTTATTTCAAGACTGCTTATTCTAGATCTTTTATATTTCCATATAAATTTTAGAACCAACTTGTCAGTTTCTAAAAAAAAAAGTATGACTAGAAACTTGGTACTGCTTTGAATCTATTGATCAATTTGAGGAAAACCGACAAGTTAACAATACTGTGTTCTCCCAACCCATGAGCATGGTATATTTTTCCATTAATTTTGAGTTTCTTTAATTTCTCTCTTCAGTATTTTGTAGTTTTTAGTGTAGAGGTCCTGCACATAGTCTGTTATCTTTATGTTTTCAATGCTATTTTTTTTAAAGATTTTATTTATTTGACAGAGAGAGACAGCAAGAGAGGGAACACAAGCAGGGGGAGTGGGAGAGGGAGAAGCAGGCCTCCCATGAGCAGGGAGCCCGATGTGGGGCTCGATCCCAGGACCCTGGGACCACGACCTGAGCTGAAGGCAGATGCTTAACGAATGAGCTACCCAGGCGCCCTGTTTTCAATGTTATTATAGATAGTATTAATTTTTAAAAATTTTCCAATTGTTTATTGCTAGTATATGTAAATACAATTGATCCTTATATGCTGACCTGATATTCTGTCACTTTACTAAATTCATATATTGCCTCAAGTCAGGTGTTTTTTTTTGGAGTAGATTTCTTAAATTTTTCTATTTATTTGATCATGCTCTTTGAAAATAAAAATTTACTGGGGTGCCTGGGTGGCTCAGATGGTTAAGCGTCTGCCTTCGGCTCAGGTCATGATCCCAGGGTCCTGGGATCGAGTCCCATATCGGGCTCCCTGCTCCTTGGGAGCCTGCTTCTCCCTCTGCCTCTCTCTCTCTCTCTGTCTCTCATGAATAAATAAATAAAATCTTAAAAAAAAAAAAAAGAAAAGAAAAATTTACTTATTTTTTTATTTGAATGTCTTTTAGTTACTTATCTTATTACACTGGCTAGAACCTCCAAGAATATAACATTGAGTGAATTGATGATAGCAGATATCATTGCCTTACTCCTAAATTTAGTGGGAAAGTGTTCAATATTTCACTATAAAGTATCATTTAGCCATAGAATTTTTATAGATCCAGCTTTACAGACTGAAGATGTTTTGTTCTATTTCTAGTTTTGGGAAAGTTTTTTTTTTTTTCTTTTTATCAAGAATAGGTGTTAAGGGGTGCCTGGTGACTCAGCCCTTGATCTTGGGCCTGTGAGTTTGAGCCCCACATTGGGTATAAGATTACTTAAATAAACTTAAGAAAAGAATAGGTATTAAATTTTATAAAAATACAAATGGTTATCTTCCATGCGTACTTAAAAAGCACAAACGTTCTGCAGTTATTGAGTGTCCTGTTTTGCAAACGTCAATCAAGTCAAATTGGTTAAGGTCTTTTAAGTCTTGTATATTATTGTTTTGAATGCTTTTTTCCCCAAATATGGGTCATAGTTTCCCGTTTCTTTGCATATCTCATTTTTTGGTTTTGTTAGATATGTTCTAGCAATTCTGAAGTCGGATATTTTCTCCTTACAGGCTGTTGGTTGCTTAGTAACTTGCCTGGACTAGATCTGTGGAACCTATAATGTGCAGTCACTGGTCCTTCTTGTTTATTTTTTTTTCTTTAATTCCTGTCTTTATGTTTACATCTTGCTTCCTTGCCTCTGTATCTACATTACTAAGTAGTCAGCCAATGATTGGTCAGAGGATGTGCTCAAATACATTGAGCCCATAAGACTTAACACCTTCTTCAATGGCTCTGTGATAAATCTAATGTGTGTGTTAGAGAGTACATTCAAAATTCAGGCAGTTTACAAGTCTGCGACAGCTTTTGCTTTCTGTTGGGCACTATTGCATTCCTCCACCTGTCTGCGTGGCCTCAAGTTCTACCAGGCATATGTGGCTAGCCAGAGCACTCTGCTCTCCTGCTCATGTATGTGCTTTGTCAGAAATATGTGGGAACTTACCAAGACCCACTATGATTGTATCATTCCTTGTATAACCCTATAAAATTTCTGTCCTCTTGCTTGCCCCAACCAGGACCTCAACCTCAAGAACCTCAAGCTAGCTGAGTTGTTGGCCTTCCTTGTTTTTTGTTTTGTTTTGTCACTGAGATTGCTACTGTTTCTTTCAATGCCCCTGGGCATGGGGTTTTTCAAATCAAGTGAGCACCTTCCCAAAGCAAAGATGTAGTTTTCCATGACTTGCCTCTCTATGTAGAACAATTACTGTGGCAGCTGAGCTAGGGTGGTAGTGTGGGGGAAAAGGGTTAGGAGCAGCCACAGGCTAGGACGTCAGAGACTGCCACTGTTCTTACCAAAGGTTCAGCAGTTTTTCATGAATAAATGTTTCTCGATTTGTTGTAAGCCTTTGGTCACTTTTGTTTTTGACAATTTTGTACAGTTTTAATGTTTTGGGTTTTTGATTTTTGGTATTTTTTAAAGAGGATTTTTTGAGTTCCTTACTCTGTCATTCCAGAAATCCTGCCTCCATCATTCTATGTCCATCTAAATTGTGGATCTTTCTACTTCTTTTTTCAGTTCTGCTAGTTTTTAATTTAATGTGTGAATAAAGCTGCCCTAAACATCCAGGAACAGGTTTTTGTGTAGACATAAGATTTTTGTGTGAACATAAGTTTTCACCTCATTTGGGTAAATATCAAAGAGCGCAACTGCAGGCACCTGAGTGGCTCACTCAGTTGAGCGTCTGCCTTAGGCTGAGGTCATGATCCCAGGGTCCTGGGATTGAGTCCCACGTTGGGCTCCCTGCTCAGCGGAGAGTCTGCTTCTCTCTCTCCCTCTGCCTGCCTCTCTGCCTACTTGTGCTTCTATCTCTCTGTCAAATAAATAAAATCTTAAAAAAAAACAAAACCCAATTGCTGGATCATATGGTAAGACTGTTTAGTTTTGTAAGAAACTGCTTATTTTCCAAAGTGACTGTACCATTGTGCATTCCCACCAGCAATGAACGAAAGTTCCTAATGCTCCACATCCTTGCCAGCATTTGGTGTTGTCAGTGTTTTGGATTTTGGCCTTTCTAATATGTGTATAGTGGTATCTCATTGTTATTTTAATCTATAATTCCCTAATGATGAATGATGTAGAACATCTTTTCAAATGTTTATTTGTCATGTGTATTATCTTCTTTGGTGAGATGTCTGTTTAAGTATTTTTCCCATTTTTAAAAATTCGGTTGTTTCCTTGGTGAGTTTTAAGAGTTCTTCATATATTTTGAATAATAGTCTTATATCAGATTTATCTGTTGCAAATATTTTCTCTGAGTCTGTGACTTTTCTCATTCTCCTAAGTATCTTTCACAGAGCAAAAGCTTTCAATCTTAATGAAGTCTATCTTACCAATTCTTTCTTTCATTGATTGTTTTTGATGTTTTGATGTTAAAAAGTAATTACCATACCCAAGGTCATCTAGGTTTTCTCCTATGTTATCTTCTAGGAGTTTTATAGTTTTGTGTTTCATATTTAGGTCTATGATCTATCTTGAGTTAATTTTTTGTGAAGGGTAGAAGGTCTGTGTCTAGATTTTCTCCCATGTGAATGTCCAGTTGTTCCATCACCATTTATTGAAAAGACTATTTCTGCTCCATTGTATTGCATGTGTTCCTCTGTCAATGATCAACTGACTATATTTATATGGGTCTACTTTGAGGCTCTCTATGCTGTTCCATTGATCTGTCTATTCTTTCACCAACATCACACTGTCTTGATTACTATAGCTTTATAGTAAGTCTTCAAGTCAGGTAGTGACTCTGAACTTTGTTCTCCTTCAATATTGTGTCAGCTATTCTGGAGATCTTCTAACTCTCCATACAGACTTCAGAATTTAGAATTGGTTTGTCCATGTTCACAAAATAACTTGCTGGGATTGTGATTGTGATTGCAGATCAAGCAGTGAATTAAAAAAAAAAAAAGATTTGAGAGAGAGCGAGCGAGTGTGGGGATGGGCAGAGGGAGAGGGAGACAAGCAGATTCCCTGAGTGGGGAGCCCAGCTCGGGGCTCCATCCCAGGACTCTGAGATCATGACCTGAGCTGAGATCGAGAGTCAGAGGCTTAACTGACTGAGCCACCCAGGTGCCCCAAGCAGTGAATTTTTCAAAAATTATTACATTTTTCAATTCTATAATTTCTATTTGATTCTTTTTTGATAATTTTTGGTTCCCTGTTGAGATTCCTTATTTTTCCTCATTATGTTTATACTTTTCTTTAAAGACTTGAACATGTTTATAATTAATTTAAGCTCATTGTCTGTTAATTCCAAATATTAACGTCATGTATGGATCTGTTTCTACTACATTATTTTTCTGATTATGAGTCACATTTTTCTGCTTCTTTGTACGTCTATTAATATTTTATTTTGTGCTGGACACTATGGATGCTACACTGTTGGGTGTGGATTTTGTTGTCTTCCTTAATGGGGTGTTGCGTTTTGCTCTGGCAGGCAGATAATTTAGTTGTGGATGAACCTGATCCTTTTTTTTTTTTTTAGATTTTATTTATTTGACAGAGAGAGAGACAGCGAGAGAGGGAACACAAACAGGGGGAGTGGGAGAGGGAGAAGCAGGCTTCCCGCAGAGCAGGGAGCCCGATGCGGGGCTCGATCCCAGGACCCTGAGATCATGACCTGAGCTGAAGGCAGGCGCTTAACGACTGAGCCACCCAGGCGCCCCGAACCTGATCCTTTTGAGACCAATTTTAAAGCTTGTTAGGGTACACCTAGAGCAGCCTTTACTCTAGGGCTAGATTAGCCCTACCCTTAAGGCTTGGAATTTCTGAGAGCTCTACTGGATGCTTGGAGTACTCAATGAGATACCCACATTCTGGCTAGTTATAACTCAAACATATCTCAGTTTTCCACATACAGTGGTAGTTGTTTAGCTCAGTAGTTGTTCTCTGCTTGGCCTTATGGATTATCTACCTATCCATGTGTAGGGGATACCTATGCATATTTCTGGAGCTCCTTTTCTATACCACCTTCATTCTCTCTGAAACACTGACCTGCAAATATCAGCTGCCTCAGTAATCCTGAACTCTGATTTGTTTCCTCATCCTAGCAAATCCCTGCATCAGGATCTAGAAAATGCCTCCAAACTGGGTGATAATGAGGCACATCACATTTGTTTTATTTCTGTTGGGGATCATATTCCTACTCTGTCTGTTGTCCAACATCTGAAAACAATTATTTCATATGTTGCATCCAATTTTACAGTTGTTTGTGGGAGAAGAGCGAATTTAGTGTCTGGATGACCCTCTTATCATTTTTTAACTGTGTGATCTTGGGCAAGTCACTTAACCTCTTTTAGCCTCAATTTCTTCACGTCAAAATCAGGCTAATAATAGCTACTTCAAAATATTGTTATTAAGGTGAAAAGAAATAATATACGTGAATTCCTGATAGTGTCTGCACTTTCACAGAAGCTCCACAAATGACTGCTGTGTATTACTGCGGTTATGGTGTAATGTGTTAAAATCTGTATTGGGCGGAGATGATTGAAAAGGCTAGCAGGGAAGCAACACAGACAGGTGAAGAATCATACCTGAAGCCACAAGGTCTCACCATTACACACAGCAAAAAATTCAGCAGCAGTGGCATAGTCTGTAGGCTTTGGATTGTCCTAACCAGCTATTGACATGCCTGGCTAAAGATGGTGTTCTTGGAGCCAAGGACCAGGTGAAGGCATTGTCACAAGAAATGAAAGTGAGAGCATCAAGCAGTAGGGAGGCAGTGGGATCTAGTGGAAAGAATTCACAGGCTTTGGAGTCAGACAGGCCTTGATTTCAATCCCAGATGTGTTATTTGACTTTAGGTAGGCCACATAATCCCATCTATAGAATAGGGGATAATAGGGCGCCTGGGTGGCTCAGTTGGTTAAGCGACTGCCTTCGGCTCAGGTCATGATCCTGGAGTCCCAGGATCGGGTCCCGCATCGGGCTCCCTGCTCAGCGGGGAGTCTGCCTCTCTCTCTGACCCTCCCCCCTCTCATGTGCTCTCTCTCTCCTCTCATCCTCTCTCTCAAATAAATAAATAAAATCTTTAAAAAAAAAAAAAAAAGAATAGGGGATAATATATACCTTGCAGGGTTGTCCTGAAAATAAGAGATATTATATGTAAAGTCTCTAGCATACAGCTGACATGTAGCTCTTTCATCTGACTATATCACTTCCTTGCCTAATAACTTTCCTTGGTTTCTTATTTCTCTTACAAAAAAATCCAAATTCCCTAATAGGCCTTAGAAGACCCTCCTTGGCCTGACTTCCTTTGACCTCTTCAGCCTTGAATCTTGATAGTCTGTGCTCCCTTGACTTTGCTTCAGCCACAACACTTTCTTAATCTATCCAGGCCTTTATACTGCCTTTATCTCTGTATGAAATATTATTCCCATCCTCCACTTGGCTTACCAATTTAGACACCACTTTATTCATTCATTCCTTTGTTGATTCATTCATCAAATGTTTACGGGGGACCCATCATATAGCAGGTACTGGGATACAGCAATGAATAAGGTATATATAGCCCTGTCCTCATTGAATTTACCCTGTATCCTTACTATATCCACCAAGGCTAGAGATGGGGGTCCACTGCTATATACTTTCATGGTACCCTGTACTTCTCCTCTCCTACCCCTTCTCTTAGTATTCTGTAATTGCTTATAACTTGTAGTTAACCATCACCAGATTGGAAATTCTGTGGGGACATGAACCATGTTATCCTAATCTTCATTTCCATTGCCTGGCACATTAGATATTTGAATGAACAGCAAATTACTGTTAACTCGGCTTGGCTCTGAAACATTCTCAGAACACCTACTCTGTGCAAGGCACTGTAGGGAGATAAAGATACAGGCCCATCACACCAGCCCAAGGGTAGGTAACAACCACCAAGATCTCTGACTCTTAGGTCTGCATCCCCACTTGCTGAGCTAACAAAGCCCATGCTGATACTCTCTTGATTCTGCTGGTAGTCATAACTCACCGTTGCTCTGCCCACCAACTCAGCTTCTGCTGGAAAAGAGTTTCTTCTTTCTAGGTGCTTTTAAGAGTTCTTTCAGCTTTAGAGACCCTACTTATGTCGCCAGAAACCACACCAAGTTCTGAACTTCCAGCAACTGCACACGCAAGAGTGCCTCCTGTCAGTGAATGACCAGACTCCACAGGAGGTACTTCCTGGCTTCCTCCTAGGCCTCTGGGAGTTTCCTGCTTCCCTTGGGTACTATCTCTATAGCTTCACCTTTTTCCCCAATTAATATTGTGAAAGCCTAGTTGTATTTCCTGTCTCCAACTGGAAACTCAGCTTTATGTAGCTTTGCTGAAGAAATCAGATTGGCTTGAAGCAGTGAGAAAGTCATTCTCATGTACTGATGATGAGTATCAAAATTAGTACAACCTTGGGAGGGCAATTAGGCAGTATGTGCCAAGGGTTCCTTCAGAATTCATATCCTTTGACACAGTAATCCTATTCCTAGGAATCCTTCCTAAGGACAATTAAAAATGCATCAAAGATTTGGTTTTAGTTACCCAAAATGCAAGCAGGAGAAACTGCTCAGGAGAAATTTGTCTCTATCAGACTTGCATAAAAGTTGCTTATGAGCCATTCAATTTTCAGATGAGAGTTGTTATTACAAGATATTTAGGTCTAAAATTTAGCCATTTGGAGGATTTGAGAGGGGAAAAAAAGCTCTAAATTCTATAAATGTGGTAGAGTATTGAGAGAGGTGGACAAAATTTCAAAGGTTAAGCTCCACCTCTGACTTGCAAGATCACCTAACCTCTCTTTCTTCATCTACAAAATGGAGTAATATCTGCCCTATCTGCACGGGACAGGCATGTAAGGAGGGGATCCAACTTTCTCTTTTGTCTGAACTAGTGAGCTCTCCATAATAATAGGAATTGTCTTTATTGGCTTCCCTTTGCCTTTAGAATGACAAAATCCTTCCCACAGCCACAAAGTTCCCAATAGTCTGGCCCAGCCTACCTCTCTAGCCTCATCTTGGGCACAACCTCCCTGTTGGTCACTGTTCCAGCCACACTTCTCCCCAGGGCCTTCACATAAGCCCTTTCCCTCTGCCTAAAATCCTGTACTCCTTTCCCCTGGCCAACTCCTATTGATCTGTAGAATCTGAGCTTAAATGTCACCTTCATCAGGCCATCTTCCCAGACTACCCCCAGCATGGGTAGGTTCTCTCTATTAATTATATCCTCTCGCAGTGCCCTCTGCAGATGCTTTGTAAGGCTTATCACAGTGGTCCTTAAATACATGTTTACCCCATTATTTATTTGGTTGCCTCTCCCTTTCAAAACTCCATGAGGGCAGGTTCTGTTTCTGACTTGTTCATGACTTATATTTTCAGGGCTTGGCAGAGTGCCCAGCACAGACACCCGAAGTAATTTGTTAAATGAATGAATCCTTATTATCTTAGAGCACTAGAAATAGAGATCTAATGCCTTCATTTTACAGCTGACAAAACTAAGGCCCAGAGAAGATAAATGACTTTTCCAGGATCACATGGCCAGTAAGTAAACAAGGTAGTTTTAGAGTTCACCCATTCATTCAATAAATGTTTTCTTAAATCTCTGTTTCAGAACACAAATGGCATTTTCTTTTTTCTTTTTAAAAGATTTTATTTATTTATTTGTCATAGAGACAGAGAGAGAGAGAGAGCACAAGCATGGGGAGTAGCAGGCAGAGGGAGAGGGAGAAACAGACTCCCTGCTTAGCAAGGAGACAGACATGGGGCTCAATCCCAGGACACTGGGATCATGACCTGAGCTGAAGGCAGACGTTTAACCAACTGAGCCACCCAGGCATCCCAATAAATATATTTAAGATTTACTTATTTATTTGGGAGACAGCGAGCGAGCGAGCGCATGGAGGGAGGGCAGAGGGAGAGAGAGAGGAAAAAAACCCCTCAAGCTGACCCCCTGCTGAGCACGGAGCCAGAGCAGGGCTTGATCCCACAACCCAAGATCACGACCTGAGCCAAAACTGAGAGTTGAACACTCAACCAACTGCGCCACCCTGGCGCCCCTCAATAAATATTTTCTAGGAACCTACTATGTTCTAGGCACTGTCCTAGGTGCTGGAGTTAGAATGATAGCCAAGACAGCCCCTGACTTCCTGAAATTTGCATCGTGATAGAGGAAATGGCCAATAAGCAGATAAACAAATAGCACTTATCACTATCTCAGACATTATAAATCTACAAAGAAAGAGGTGCTCTGAAGACAAAATCACATAACCAATGAGGACCCAAACCCATGTTTTCAGCTTCAAAGTGCAGGGCTCTTTCCACTACACCACGCTGCTTGCCCTGAGTAAACAAACAAAACCATAATTTATGAGGCTCCCTCAGCTGCCTGTGTGTGTGCTTGGTGGGATGAAACCCTCATGCTGTCCATGAAAAAGGGCCAACATCATCAGAAGCAGCAGCTGACTGGCTTGCCTGCTAAAGCAGGTGTCACAGCGTTAGCCAGCCTGGCCTCTACTGCCTTGAAACTTCACATCTGGCACCCAAAGAGAGGGAGAGTGTTTAAATAAGACAGCTATTGACCAAGTGGCTTGAGGAGGGCTGGAGTTGGCTGGTCTCTGGGAATGATGCAAACCACAAGGGGACAGTACTCAGGAGGTGAACAGAGAAAACAGATGGGCTCAAACTACAGGCGTGACTATTGCCTGAGCACCCCATACATCATTGGGGGAGGCAGGAGGAGGCCTCATCCCTGCTGGAGATCTGTTTATTTTTTCATTTATAAAGGTGCCCCCTGATGTCTGTACTTGGGGAAACAGAATGGACGCTCAGACCACTGGCTTTCCTCTAAACTGTCTCAAGTAGAAATGTGGTTGAAATGAAGAGTCCAGGAGGCACACGGCAGCCCACCTGAAAAGTAGGGGTGCTGGGAGATCAAAGGGGAGCTTGGACAGGTGAGCAGAATCACGAGGAAGCCCACCAAAACATTGGGTCCATTAGCACCTCCCCCTTGCTTTGTCATAAATTAGTTTTGATAGTTCAAATGTGTTGACTATAACAAAGTGGACACTCCAAGAAATGACTGTTGAAAATAAACGATGACAACTCATTTTTCTCACATAGGATAAAGCCCAAAGCACTGCTTTGAAAAAAATAATCATTATCATTTACTTCCTGACCAACCACTATAAACTGGGCACTTTATTATAATCTCTAATCCTCACAACAATCTTAAGGTAGCTAATACCCTCATCTTTCAGATGAGCAAAGTGAGGCTCCGAGAAGTTAAGTGACTTTGTAGATGTCACACAGGTAGTCAATAGGCACTGAGCTCCAGTCTGTTCAACTTTATTTTTATGTATGTATGTATGCTCCAAGCCCAGCATGAAGCCCAACGAGGGGCTTGAACTCACAACCCTAAGATCAAGACCTGAGCTGAGATCAAGAGTTGGACGCTTAACAGACTGAGCCACCCAGGAGCCCCTAGTTGGTCCAACTTTAAAGTCCAAGTACTTTCTACAAAACCAGCAAGTGACGACCACTTGCCCGATAGCAAAAAGCAACTGTCCCTAGCTACTCCGCTGCTTCTATAAGCTGGGAAGCCATATAACTCATACTGTGAGCTATGCACAATTCTAAATGAGGGTAAGGGGGCTTCATGTAGCTTGTTGTGAGGATTAGAGATTATAATAACAACAGTCTTCATGTAGCTTCATTCAAGATAGCTGTTCCCTTACCTTAGGGGTGAGCTTTGGGGTTTGCAGCAAAAAACTTACTGCTAGAAATAAAAGCATATCACTGACCAGTCCCAAGTATAATGGCCATTCAGTGAGTGACTGATACACACCCTAGTGTGATACGCAACACTGCTTACTGTGCTCCACACTGCTGGAAAAGAACTCAGGTCAAGAATGGACAGTGATAGGCCACTCAGTCTGACCCTCAAATCCCAGCTCTACCATGCACTAGCTGGGCAGCCTCTCTGCTACTCAATTTCCTAATTCACAAAATTGGGCTGATAGCTACACCTCACAAAATTATTAGCATTAAATAACAAAAAGTATCTGGAAGCACTTGGCATAGAATAAATTTATAATAAATATGACTTGGGATGAATTTAGTTGACCATTCTGGGACTATGGGTTATTTTGGCCCAAAGAATTCCAGGGAGATGCAGTAAGTTCCAGGTCTAAACCAGAGTTTGTGTTTGTGCGTCAGAGAATGGCCTACATGTATCCTTAGTGGAACTGTGGAACCAATCCCATCTCCATGGTTTAACTAGGACAATGGCTCAGGCAAGAGCCAGAGGGTTTCCAAGCATCAGATGACCTAGCAAAAGGCTAATCACTCCAAATTTGAAGTTACTCCCAATTCTCTCCTGTCCGGAGTTTCCAAGGAAATCAAGAAGTCATTTGCCTAAAACTGAACTAAATCCAACTCCATAATATTTTCTCCTGCTTGCTTTATTTCAAGATGCACGTGCAACTTGGCTCTGACTTACGACCTCCTTCATACTGGTAATTCCCTCTTTAGGCTACAAAAGGTGTACAATTCAGACAAGTTAAAATTCCTCAGTGGCTTCCTATTAGAGTGACCTCAAACTATTTAGCAAAGACCTCTGTGATCTGGCCTCTGCTCACGTATTTGACCTCACAGCCCACTATACCACCTCTCCTCAAACCACTTATAATCTCTAAACACTCCATGCTTTCTCTCATGCCTGTGGGCCTCTTATGCCACATGTCCGGTTCCTTCTGCCTGGGATGCCCTTCACTTTCCCATCTGGCAAACTCCTATTCTCAAAAACCTCAGTTTAAGCACTTTGTCCTCTGAGTCCTCAATCCCTAAGGCAATCACAGACAGCCCACCCTGGGGCCCACACCAAGTTGTGGGCACATACCCTCTTTACATAGAGGAGGAAGGACATGGTACAGTAGAAAGAATACAGGCTGCAAGTCAGAAAGCCTAGCATTCAAATCTGGCTCTCCAGGGCAACCAGAGGAGAACGAGCCTCAGTCTCTAGCCTAACGTATAGTCCACGGGCGTGGTTTTCCTTATGTAAAGATAGAAGCAGGGCATCATAGCCAAGAGTCAGTGACTTGAACCACTGGCAAGATCATCCCATTCTGGGATCAATAATTTTAAAGGTGCAATTCATTTTACTTCTTTTGTTCACTCCCACACCTATCTGACAGGGAGTCAGCTTCCTATACAGGTTTGCTAATCATAATCGTTCAAGTATTTCAGTTCCTCCAATTTTTCATTATAAATTTATTATTAAAGACACATATCGGGGCACCTGGCTGGTTCAGTTGGGGGAGCATTTGAGTCTTGATTTGAGGGTTGTACCCATGTTGGGTGTACAGATTACTTAAAAATAAAATCTTTAAAAGAAGAAAAAAGAGGGGCATCTGGGTAGCTCAGTTGGTTAAGCGTCTGACTTGATTTCATCTCAGGTCATGATCTCAGGGTTGTGGGATCGAGCCCCACACTGGGCCCCGCGTTCAGCGCAGTCTGCTGGAGATTCTCTCTCCCTCTGTCCCTTCCCAGGCTCATGTGCATACTCTCTCTAAATGAATACATAAAATCTTTAAAAAAGAAAAAAGATACATCTCACCTTTGCCACTTATTGGGCAAATCATGTAACTCTCGGAGACTCCCTAACTTCGTTTGTAAATGAAAGTGTTGTGAGGATTAGAGAAAGTGGATTTAGATATCTTGCACGAATTTGGCCTTTGGTAAGCAGTCTTAAGTATTATATTAGTATTATAGCACATTATAATTACTTGTCTACATCTCTCCTCCACTAGATAGTACTAATTCCTCAAGGGCAAAAAATTCATCTTTGTATCCCCAGCATCTAGCACAACAGTGCTGGGCACGTAGTAAACTTTTAACAAAAGTCTGTGAAATGCACAAACATGCACATGTTTGCCTTTCCAATGACGGTCTGTCCCAGGAAGGCAGAGAATGTGTCATGTGCTTCTCTTCTGTCTTCCACAGCAGCCATCCTGGCTGTTGGGCACATCAGGAAAATGCTCAGGAAGCATTTTCAAAGCACACTTATGAATGGACCAATACATTCTTCTTACTAGAGGTGGAAGTCACACGATGTGAAGTCTGAAGACTTAGGTCTAGCCCCGGTTCACTACCTTACTGAGAGATGCTGGGCATACTAACTAAGCAAACTAGGCTTGTTTTCTGCAAAATGGGGAAGAGAAAAACTTTGCAGCTTATCACAAGGATGAAATAAGATAAAGCACTCATATATAGGTAGAATATAACTAAGAGATATAATGGAAACACACTCCTATCAGGCTTTATGGTTTGCAGGAAAACGGTTCTGCTTCCTGTACATCCCACTCCAGGATAGAATAAAACATAATACCATGATTATGCTGTTTATATATTCTTCACACATCTTTTAGAAAAACCTGTTGTTGTTTTTGTTTTTTTTTAAGTTGTATTTATTTAAGTAATCTCTACACCCAATGTGGGGCTTGAACTCACAACTCCGAGATCAAGAGTCCCATGCTCTTCCAACGGAGCCAGCCAGGTGCCCCAAACCTGGTTTTGATATTCAAAATGGAAAACACTGCCTTGTCCTACCCCAGTACAATCAGTAAGCAACAAATGTTCAGGGGCTACTTCTCCACCTGTGAGCCTGCTTAAATAGGATAAAAAATGCCAAATTTCTTCTTGATTTTCTTACAAGGTTAAGCCAAAGGCAAGGCCACGAATTGGACAATCTTTTTTCAAAGAAAAACAGTGTTCTTAATTTAAACCAAAACCAACTAAATGCATTGCTTAGAGAACTATGCTCTATTTAGAAGAGTTTCCTGGTGATCTTAAATTAATCAGAAAACTTTATTTTATTCTAGCCTCTCTTTAAACTCTTCTTAACATTTATTAGTCTACTTATCTAACTTGGTAATTTAGTAAGCACGGTATACTGAGCATAATGGAATCTTTGTTTATAGATTCAAGACCACTTGGCAGCAATACTGTAGAGAGGACTAAAGCAGCAGATAAGTGGTGGAGTTAGATAAACATTAAGATCGCCTTCACATCTCACAATCTGGAAACTGAACAACTAGTTGTACTTTCACTTATAAAAACGAACATCGGGCGCCTGGGTGGCTCAGTTGGTTAAGCGACTGCCTTCAGCTCAGGTCATGATCCCAGAGTCCTGGGATCGAGTCCCACATCGGGCTCCCTGCTCTGCGGGAAGCCTGCTTCTCCCTCTCCCACTCCTCCTGCTTGTGTTCCCTCTCTCGCTGTGTCTCTCTCTGTCAAAAAAATAAATAAATAAAAATAAAAATAAAAACGAACATCAATCATCACTGGGCAGTATCAAAGTGTGAACTAATACAGAACCAAGAGCAAGATAGCATATTGGTTAAGACTGCAGGCACTGAAGCCAAATTGTCAAGATTTATATCTTGGGGGCACCTGGGTGGCTCAGTTGGTTAAGCGACTGCCTTTGGCTCAGGTCATGATCCTGGAGTCCTGGGATCGAGTCCCACATCGGGCTCCCTGCTCAGCAGGGAGTCTGCTTCTCCCTCTGACCCTCCCCCCTCTCATGCTCTCTCTATCTCATTCTCTCTCTCAAATAAATAAATAAAATCTTAAAAAAAAAAAAAGAACTATTAAAAAAAAAGATTTATATCTTGGCTCTGTGTCACCTGCTAACTCTGTGACTTTGAACAAGTTACTTAACTTTTCTGCCTCAGTTTCCTCATGTGTAAAACTGGAATAAAAGTACCTATTTCACAGGGTTGCTATGAGCATTAAGAGTTAACACTTCTTAACATACCTGAACAGTGTCTGACACATAGTAGGTGCTCAAAAGCCTGTTATTCTGTTTTGTGTGAGTTTAATATATGTCCAAATACTAGGAGCTACCTATGGAGTATTTCATTAAGGCCTTAAAACCCTTTAAGGTAGGTGGTAGCTCATTGTAAAGAAGAGTAGGAGCACCTGGTGGCTCAGTCAGTTGAGCGTCCAACTCTTGATTTCAGCTCAGGTCATGATCTCAGGGTCATGAGATCGAGCCCCTCATTGGGCCCCACACTCAGTGTGAAGTCTGCTTGAGATTCTCTCCCTCTCCCGCTGCCCCCACCCCTGCCCCCACACACGTGCTCACTCTAAATAATTAAGTAAAAAAAAATATTTTAAAAAATAAATAAAGATGAGGAAACAAGTTCTTGGAGGATGAGTACCTTACCTAAAGTCAGTGCCTTAGAGTTTGAATCCAGAGCCCTCTGCCTCCCAACCTGTGCGGTTTCCATCAAAGCACCCTGCTTCCCCAGTATGCCAAAACTGAGCATGCACAAAACTGAGTTGAATTAATGCTAATCCAATATATATCCCATAAACTGCCTTTGGGAATAATCCTTGGTACCTGCTTCTTTCTTGTCAATATTCTCATTCTTGGGGCACCTGGGTGGCTCAGTCTGTTAAGTCCCAGGATTGAGCCCCATGTTGGGCTCCCTGCTCGGCGGGCAGTCTGCTTCTCCCTCTCCCTCTACCTCTACTCCTGCTCCTTCTTTCTCTCGCTCTGTCAAATAAATGAATAAAATCTTTTAAAAAATTCTCATTCTTAAGATAGGACAGAAATAACTCCATTAAAGGTTCATTTAATTATGGAGTATTTATACCATGACTGTGTAAATGATGAGTGACATTCAAACAGCTAAATAAAATCCACTAAAATGGTGAACCTTCCTTAGCCTGTGTCCTGAGTTAAATCCTCTGTTGTTCTTACAAAGGACTATGAACTGTTGCCCAATATGATTATCCTGGTTCTTTTCTGAATTATTAAGTCCCTTGTCACCACTCCTCTAAGCATCATCTCCACTGCTACCTAATGCTATTTAGTGTGCATGTCCTGCCATTCCAAAACGGTAACCTCTGAGCTCTTGCAATCTCTAAAGTATCTTATCCAGGAATAAACATAACTAGCATTCAACAACTGCTTGACACTTTGGATTTGAATGATCCAAATCAGCTATTAAACAACACGGTTTTTCCATTCTTCAAGAGCAGTCCAGTAAAAGATGTGAAAGAACCTGAAGAAAGCCTGAAAGACGAAAACAAAGAAGTCAAAGAAGGACTAGCTATGAGGAACTTTTGAGTATTTAAAAAAAAAAGGGGGGGGGGGATAAGCCAAAGCGAAGCCTCAAGAAACAAGGAGTCTGGCAAGAGCAAATGAGAAAAAGAGAGGGAATGGTGTTGGGGGAGCCAGACAATATTTAGAGTTTGAAATGAAAGGGCAATTCTATAATTAAGGTGGGTTTGGATCTGAAGCCTTACCAAGTTTCTCTGGCTAAAGAGCCTGGGTGGCAGTCTGTGGGTGGCCCACACTTAAGAACACACACAAAAAAACTGGACACAGATACAAGTGGTGAGAAGTGTCATGCAGCAGGGAGTGGCAAGAGTCAATCCTAAATGCAGTCATTTGGGTACAATGTGCCCTTCAGAGAGGGCATGGTGACAGCATGGGCTAATTTACAGAGCCGCCAGGGCAATAACTCAGAAAGCAATACTGCCTTCTCACAACAAAACGAGGCAGCCCCAGAATGTTTCATGGTGGTAAAAAGCTGCATTACAGCACACTGAGATCCCGGAACCAATGAAAGGAGACAAGTTTACCAAAACGAGTCTTGACACAGAGTACGTTTCTGGCAAATATGTTATTATGCACTCATTCTACTCTTGTCCTGGAGAAACTATTTAGTTTCCTTATATGGCCCTTCTCTTCAGCTCTCTCCTATAAAATAACTAATGTCTTCTTAGAGAAACAAAGATAGAAAAGAAATAGAACTGTTCCACTCGTCCCCCCCTCCCCTCCTCAGTTCTTTTCAGGGAGCTGAGGAGAAGCACACATCCTTGAGAGTGTCAGAGAATGACCCAGTTTTTGAAATCAGTTTTAAAAAACTGAAATGACTTCTAGAGAAATCTGTATTGATGGGGGAAGACAAGGGAAATACTGCAAATGTCTACACTGGCTGCCAGAATTAAGCAGCCTCGTTTTAACACTGACATTTTTCTTTAATCCCATTAAAACTTTAATTTTAGTAGTACTAGAACCAAGATACAATGTGCGTGCGTGGGTAGACTCTCTACATGGCATACAAAAATCAAAGAAAATACCAGCTGTCTTCTTAAATGACAGTCAACTTCTAATGTTATTCCTCTTCTTAAAATTCTTAATTGGCCCTCACAGTCTTCAAATAAAATCCAAACTCCTTAGCAGGACCCCAGCTTCATTTCTCAATACATTTCCTCCCTACTCCCAAAGTCTACCAGCCATTTCCCCCAAAGCCATGCTCCTCTGCCTAGAAAATCTTCTCCATTCCTCTTTGCTTGGTAAAATCCTACTCATCCTTCAAATATCTGCTTAGCTTTCTCTCTTCCAGAAAGAAAGTCCAGCCTCCTGAGCTCTCAGAGAACCCTGTGCTTATTTGTCACTGCATTCACCACAGGACGTTATAATTTCATTTTTCTGGCTTGTCTCTTCCACTAGATCCTGTAGACAAGCATAGAACTCTACTATATATAGCCTCTTGTGCCCAGGTCAGAGCCTGACACATAGTAGATACACAAACACGTTTTCATGAATAGTAAATACAGCCAAGGAATCTCACTTTCTTTCAAAAGAAAAGTATCTATTCTCTAAAATGTTTCATAAAATTGGACAATTATCATCTCCGTTTGATCACATTTATAGCCAGAATGATGACTTTGAAAGAGTCTAACATCTGGCTCATATCCTTGATAACATTTCGGAAAGCTGGTAGCTGACTGCGTCATTTCTCACATCAGGAAGGCAGCCACCAATTATAGAGCATCTACGTGCTACTACTTGTATACCAAATTTATGCTACATATATACACATTTCTTCAGTCTTGACAATCCATCGTACCTCGTTTTAGCTGTATTTTGACAAAGAACCCGAGGCTTAGAAATGTGCCCAAGGTCACATGGCTAGCAAGTGATGAAGCCAAACTAATACAATGTGCAAGATCAGGACTACATTTTCTCCTAAACGAACTAAAAATTGATGTTGGCTGAAACTAAGATTTCCCGTGGGGTTGAAAAATGATGAAGGCAGCAAATAACTTGTTCATCTCAGACTACGGGTGTGCAGTTTTAACAATATAAACTGAAAACCAGCCTTGTTCCCGTTCAGAGTTGAGATAACTGCACACACTCCTGCCATCCTGTCAAGTAACAGCCTCAGCAGACATTCCATTTGAAGCACTCTTTTAACACAACTTCTCAAATTTATTTAACTCCTGTGGAGAACATGGTAGGGTTTTGTATAAAAAGAAAAAAAAAGGCCACCACTCTACTCCTTCCTAAGCCTGGTAGACAGCTCAGAGTTTAGGCAGCAAACTGGGTAGAGTGATCACAGGATTTGCATCTTCCTTTCAAAGGTGGAAATCCGACCACCACCAGGCATTTTCCAATTCAAAATTCAGTTTTACTAGAGCTGCCAGCATAATTAAAAAAAAAAAAAAAAGACTAGACTGATGCTTTTTCTTTAATTTTCCATTCTTATTTAGAAAAAGGACTAGAGGCAATGACAAAAATAACCATTTAAAAAAGATCACTCTCTTGGGACGCCTGGGTGGCTCAGTCGGTTAAGCGTCTGCCTTCGGCTCAGGTCATGATCCCAGGGTCCTGGGATCGAGTCCCGCATCGGGCTCCCTGCTCCGCGGGGAGCCTGCTTCTCCCTCTCCCTCTGTCTCTCTCTGTGTCTCTCATGAATAAATAAATAAAATCTTTAAAAAAAAAATAAACAAATAAAATAAAATAAAATAAAAATAAAAAAGATCACTCTCCAGAGGTTTTTTTGTAAAGATAAGTCAAGGCTTTCCATCCTTTTACATTTTAAAAAGAAAGGGCTGTGGAATATGTCAACCTTTACTCTGCTTGCTACACAAAGCTTCTGCCTTCTCAAGTCCTAGACATAATGCCAGGACTCATCTCCCAAACTTCTGGTCTCAATTAAGTCCACACAGTGCCTGGCCGGAGAGCCCTGGGTGACGACTGCTGAAGACATTCACGTGAATCCAAGGTCAGTCGCAATCCTAACCTTAAACAGTGGACGGCTGACTGCATCATGACATACGCAGGCTAAGTTAAACAGTCCTCGTCTGTCAGTCGTGAGTAACTCCAGCAGCCGAGCCTGCGTTCCTTCGCCCGGAACTCACTGTGCAGGATTCACCACCACACCCCCTCAATCCACTGAGCTCACTATCCAGCCATAATGAAAACTGCTTAAAAGTTATCACTGGAATAGATGATTTTCCATAAGTAACAAACGAAAATGTTTTACTTGCTGTTTAGTCCTATTAACAACTCTGTCTCTCCATCTTTTCTTGTGGCAGCCCGTATTTTTAGGCAAATAGGAAGGTTAAAAATACAAATGAACAACCTCTGTATAAAACTGTGTGCTTTATCTGCCTCATTACATTCCTGGAAAATTGCCATTTCTGAACATTCAGGTTCCTCGAGAAGGAGAAATTTTTCTTAACTATTGTACTCTGCATGTGGAAAGGGACTTCTCTTTTTAGCCTCCATTTCATTGCCTGGGTTTCACTCTCTAGGTATCGAGAGTGGGAGAGGGGAGGACACAAAAATCACAAAGAGCAGTGTAAAGCATGCCCTGTGTCAGCAACATGGCAAGGCCTCTACTGTCATCAAAGCTGACACTAAGTAATTTCTGATGGAGTTGAATGTACCATTACATTTCTATTTGTGCTCTGCCTGAAGCTTTTCCCTACCTACTAATTGCAAATGAAGGTCCAGAGAGCTTTTGTGAAAGGGGGGAGAACACAAGCAATGTGCTGGTCTGTAGCCAGGAGTCAGTGTACTTTATAACGGAGGAAGAGAGGATTAGAGGATTACAGGGAGATTTTTGTTTCAGCCTTTAGTCCAACCAAGATTTAAAAGACTTACAGAAAATGGCTTCATACAGAAATATGGTAGTGGGGAAGGGATTATAGGGGGAGTGGTAAACATGTCCAGTAAAAATCAGGGATAAATGAAGACCCACACAAGTCCAGAGAATGCAAAGGAACAAGGAAGAATACTTCCAGAGCCGTAAGTGCTCAGGGCACAGGGTGGGTAGGGCCCAATGAATTAGCAACTAAATGGCTTCAGTGATAATTCTGAAACCTGTTCCAATTTATTTTTGGAGTGAATTCTTCTCCAGAACAGGTCAAAGATTGTGCTTAAAAAAATGTCCTTAGAACACAACGGCTTCTTAAATATTCTTTTGCCTCTTGCTTCCAGGTGCTTTCCCTTTGGTTAAAAACCAGAAACAGTATAAACCTCACAGGATGGAAGAAGTCTTTTGATAGAGGCAAGGTGAGGCACAAGATGAACTTACACAGTAAGCGAGAGTCTGTGTCTTGGTCTTCTCCTTGGACCACTCCATGTCTCTGACTTAACAGAGTCAGCAGTTCACTTCCTCTGGAAGAAGCCAGTAATGGACACTTGTCTGTTGGCTTTGCCCAGAGCAGCAGTCCCTTTCTTTGGGCCCTTTCGTTCTTCTTTGGGTTCTTTTTTCACAGTCATAGTAGAGGGTCTGTGTACAGAGGAGGTCTTCATCTTAAGCTCGTCTTCACTATCTGTGCAGGATTCACTCTCGTAGACTTTTTCAGTCACTGGCAGAATAAGGAAAAAATGGGATAGGAATGGGTCGAGTCATTTAGAATACTACCATTAAGAGAATGATATGTCTTGTTCACTCTGATTCCCTTAGATCCTCTGATAAAGGCAGGTGTGCTCACCTAGTCCTGAAGCTTTCTCCCATTGGGAGATCACATCTGGCCACAGGTAGGAAGTATGTATCCTGAGCTCACACAATCTCTAGTTGGGGTTCAGAAACAACATTCGACTTCACTGTCTCATGCTATGTCCCATGCCTTTCAATGGGCCCTTATCCTTTGATTGCCCAAATTCTGCATTTGGGTCCTGGTCTATGCTAGCTAACTTCTCAAACTCTGCACTGGAACTGTCTATATCTCAAACACCTACTTCTACCTCCATGCTTTGACTAACTTCTTCAGTTTCATTTCCCTGACCAACAGTGCCTACCTATTTCCATTGTTGGTTTCCCTGGCCCTAATCTCTTCTCTATTTGCCAGTCCCCATCCTGTCCAACTAGGCTCACAGTTACAGACCCCCTTGGCTAGCTCTATCCTGATATCATCCACTCTGCACATCCTAAGTACAAAGAATTGTAGATTACTCAATTGTTCAGTTCTTAGTTCTGAATGACCCAAGACTTAGTAGTGGTCTATATCATGAAGATAACTGCCTCAAGCGAATTCAATCATATGACAACCTTGATAGTTTTAAGTATGGAGTGGTAAAATGAGAAACAAAGTTACCAATTCTCTGAACTGCCTATCAGCCAAAGGCATAATTTGCCTTTTCTTATACCAATAATATCCACTGATCCCTTCCCAATGGAAACTTTGAAAAGTGAGCAGTTAGTACAAAGATGCTGAAAAGGGCACAGGCACTAACTTCGGACAATGATGTCACAGAACTGATGAGGGTCTCTTCAGTATGACTGCAGTGCACAAACCAAACACGAGAAACAGTATAATGCCACCTTCCTGTGACTTGAGAGAGCTGCAGCAGCTGTATTAACATCTAAATTCTTTCTCAGCCCTCCTGGTTGCAGCAGGAGGATGAAGAGAAACAGTAAAGGAAAACATCTCCTCTTCGCTGAACACAGTAACCTAATATGCATAATAAATGCTCAAGCGATTGAAGTGAAAGGTATTTTTCCCATTAAAGAACAATAACAGTTTTAAGCACTTAACTACTGATTGTTCTTTCTAATAAAACATATTAGTCAAACTGTTCTAGAGGCAGTGGCTTTGTAATCAAACATATCTGCATTCTAACATCTATTCTGTCACTTACATTTCTCAAACTTTTGATGTGCATCAGGATCACCTGCAGGGCTTGTTAAAACAGATTGCTGGGTTCTATTTCCAGAGTTTCAGATTCAGGAGGTCGGGGATAGACCTGAGAATTTGCTTTTCTAACATGTTCCCAGGGAATGCTGGTCTGCTGATCTGGGGACCACACTTTGACAATCACTGTTCTTTCCTCTCCTGTAAAATGGAGTAAGGTATGGAAGGTAAGGTACCACGGAAGGTCCGGATGCACCTAGTAATCTTAGGCAAGTAACCTTCCATGCTATTTCCCCCCCTCACAATGGGAAAGCCATCTTGGAGGTCAACTGGCTATTGCCAGTGGAGCATCCCTTCTCCATATCTAATCCCATTAAGGTTGCATAATTAATGGTTCCCTCCTTAAGAGTTCCTAGAATTTGTCATTCCTTTCACGAGCCTAGAATTCACTTTGCTGATTCCTGTCAACTTACAGGCTAAAAACACTGATAAGCTTTAAATATATATATAAAGTGTTCTCAAAGGCCTTATTACTCAACTGTCTTCCACAGACCAGTGACGTTAGAATCTCCCATGAGTTTACTAGAAATGCAGAATTTCAGGTCCTGCCCAAGGGCCTACTGATCTTCAGCAAGATCCTCAAGTAATGCATATACTCAGCCAAGTTTGAGAAATGTTGCTCTAAGATACTTAGGGAATTCCCATGGCATACCTATTAGTTCAGCAATTACGATCCCTGAATACCACCACCATCTCATAGGCAAATTGAAAAGCATTATGTAACTGGATTATTGGAACAAGCTTATGAGCTGCTATTTACTCAAAATCTCAAATTAGGAAAGTCTGAAGAGTCACATGCAGATATAAAAAAGAAACAACTTACTACTAGTTGGTGGTATAAGACTTGCTCCTTCATACATAAGGTGTATTTTGTATTCAAATGACAGCAGGTCTTTACTATTGAACTCCAACATCAATTAGCTCATTATTTCATTACTTAATACTGAAACCACTGGTTGTCTCATTGCCAATTCTGTGCAATGCATTGCTTGGGGGAGTTAAAAACCAGTCAGGGCAACACCAACAAAATTTCTTAAGCAGCACACTTGGTATACCTCGAGAGCTAAAAGAAGGATTTCTGTATTCAAAGCTGTATTACTTCAAACTACAGGACAAAGGAGATTTCAACTTAAAAGATACAGAATCTTTATTTTAACTGAGTAACATGCAACTGTTCTGACCTGCCATAAAAAGAACCCAGTTTACATGGGTAACACAGAATTATTCTCTACTCAAACAACGTTTTGCTCTTAGAAATCCACCTTGTCTAGAAGTCTACCCCAAACTTATCTCAGGGGCTCAACTCCCCAGTCCCCGCAGCAAACTCACAGAAAGGGAAAGACCAGTTTTTAAAAACCCCGTACCAACTCTGATCCAGCGGAGGACAGGGTAAGCCCCCTGTGCTGGTACACTTGGAATAGTCTGAACAGAGAGAGGAAAGCACAACTACTTTGTTGGTAACAGGAGCCAAGATTCATTAGGTTGAGCTTGGACTAAAAACCTTAAAAAAAAAAAAGATGCTATGAGAGCACAGTTTTCATTGTTGCATCCAAGGCTCTTAATAGTCCTATCTGGAGACTGGAGTGCAAAAAACCCACATCCCATACCTGGCCCAAACTTGAGTGCTGTGTTTTGAACAAAGCAATAGGTTATTAGCCACAAACTCCCAGTGAATGCTCACAATGATATAGCTGACATTTTTCTTTTGGGGTAGAAGGAGGAAAAAACTGGCAGTGATGCTTTTGTCTCTTAAATTTAAAAGAAAAAAAAAATAAGAACTTCAATAGTAAATATATATATCATCAACAGTCAAACCAAAAGGCTTAAAAAATACACTATTAAAAGACTGAAAGCAAACAAAACAAAAAATAAAAAACCAACCCTACTCAAAGTCTGGAATTCATAAGCTCACAAAAAATTTTGGCACTGAAAAGACAAATTTCCACATGTAAGGAATTTTATTCCCCAATCATATGCTACAATTAAAATGGCACAGGTGTTTTCAGAGGACTGGGAGGTGGGGAACAATGAGATGTAGTTCACACCAGCTCGAACAACCACATATCCTAGGAAAAGTGGATTCTTCAGAGTTGATCAATTTTTTTAAGACGAAAGTTTGAACCAGAAAAGGAAAATCAAGAAAGAAAAAATACTTCTTTAGGAGAGCAAGTGCCGCAGGAAGGGAGAAACTACAATTATGGGCTATCCAACTAACAAGGGGTTTACAAACCGAAGCCCACAACTCTTTCTAAACACAAAAGGACAGTATCAGGACTGGAGCATTCTATCGGGCTGTAAGTGCGAAAATCCCACAGAAGTGTGGGTTAAAACTGCGGAAGGGAAGGGCAAGCTTAAACAATGGCTGAAGAATCAACCTATAACTCAAAACCTAAATTCTAATTCCCCTCTAGGTCACCATAGAAAGCACATGCTTTCTATGTAAGTCTAACATGACTTACAAACAGGCAACATAAAGGAAATGATTTGGAAGAGTCAAACCCCTCTGTAGAACAAATGGGACAAAATACCAAGAAGATTCTTGACACTCTCTTCAGAGTCTATTCATCTGTGGGGGCTTCTTTTCCACTGTTCAAATGTATAAAACAACCATTGTAAAAAAATAAAAGTTTCTCAACGTCTGTAACAACATTTTAAGTTGGTATTATGGTTTCCATCTTGAAAGTTTTTTTTTTTTTTTAAAGATTTATTTATTTGAGAGAGAGAGACATGGATAGTGAGAGAGTGCAAGCAGGGGGAGGGGCAGAAGGAAAGAATCTCAAGCAGACTCCCCACTAAACAGGGAACCTGACACTGGGCTCGATCTTATGACCCTGAGATCATGAACAGAGCCAAAATCGAGAGTCAGATGCTCAACCGACTGAGCCACCTAGGTGCCCCGAAAGTGTTTTTAAATGTTACCTCACCTGCATCTTAACTACTCCACATATAGGCGAAAATGGGTATTTTACATCCATTCCATAGATCAAGAAACTCCCCACCAGAGGTGATGGGACATCCAAGATCTCAAAGCGCATTTCTATAGCATATGGCCCAAACAAGCACCCACGTTCTGACTTTAGTTGTAGTGTTCTCTGCACTCTGCTACTCAGAGTGTGCGCCACGGACAAGCAGCCTGGCCTCACTTCAGGGTGTCATGTGCACACTCAAGTGTAAGGAGCATTGCTCTGTAAGAGATTATGGCCTCTCTATGGTAATCATCTCTCTAGATTTGGAGCCAAAAACTCTTCTTACCTATGCAGCCTTCCTCATCCACAAAAGTTTTCGATTTCAGCACCCGCTTTCGTTTTCTTTTTTCTCCACTTGAGCTCTAAAAGATCACAGGAAGATCAGAGGTTACAACATTCGGTTGACCAATGTATGTACAGAGAAAAATAACAAAAGCTTTTTAATCTACAACAATCACCTTCCAATATTCCATGATGATAAAAAGTGGAATGAGGAACTCTACCCATTTCCTTTTAGGGACCAGTCCTACCACACAGACAAGTTACGTTCTTGTATATGCAAGCTATTTAGGAGATAAAAAGTAGCATGTTCAGCAAAGTACTGTGTTCATTCAGTCAACAAACTTTTGTTGAGTAGCACAGGCACCATGGTTAAAAAGACCAATAGGACAAGGACCTTAGTCGGGGAGACAGACCCCTGCAATCCACTGTAGTTAGGCCTTTAATGGAGCGGCTGTGGCAGACATTATGGGAGCACAAAGGGAACGCCCCTAAACCAGATCAGAAGTTTCCATGGCATCCCCACTTGCTGTAGACACTTGCTATTTTATTTTTTTAAAGGTTTTATTTATTTATTTGAGTGAGAGAGCACTAGAGGGAGGGAGGGAGGGCCAGGAGAGGGAGAAGCAGACTCCCTGCTGAGCAGGGAGCCCAATACAGGGCTTGATCCCAGGACCCTGGGATCATGACCTGAGCCGAAGACAGACGCTCAACCAACTGAGCCATCCAGGTGCCCCGATACTTGTTTTTTTTAGACTTGACACTGCAACATTGCCCCCATATAATTTAGTCTCACACACTATTACTAATACCAACGTCCTTTTATCTCCACTGGCCTTTCATCCATTTTCTCCTCAGCTAACGAAGAAATTAGTGCAAAAATTTAAATTACAGTTTAATACAATGACTTAAGGAAAACTAAAGTCATAAAGGGAAAAAAAAACTTGTTAGCACCCTTCTCCTCAACTCTTCTTTATCTACACTAATAGATGTAGACAAGGTGCAGATGAAGACCATTCAAAACTATTATTTCCCCATCTGTTGCCAGCTTTTCTCACCTTGCCCTTCCAAAAGAGCTTCTGAAGAGTAACAAATGTGCATAATTGTTTGTTCTATTTTCCCCACCCTTTGCTCTGATGCAGGCAACACCTTATTTTGTACAATTCCAACAGGAGCTGAGTAGCACAGCAGCCCTGATGCTGGAGGTCATGCAAACAAAACCGCTCCCAGGCTTCACCCCTGCAACCTTCCTAAGACTCTGCCCCTATAGCTGAACCCTCGCTTCAGGTAAGAGGCAATGCCCAGTCTGTAGTACCTACAGGAGAGCAAAATGAGACAAGAGCCATCTACTGGTATCGGTGAACTGTACAGCAGCAACCGATTCAGCACAGGAGTTTCAGGTTCTTGGGAGATAAAGGACAGATGGAAAGGCAACCATCCCAGTAAAGGTTTACCTTGACAGAAGGAGGCTCCGGTTCATTATTCGGCAGTGGTTCCGGAGGTGGAGAAGGAGGAGGAGGTGGGGATGGTGACTCAGCTTCATAATCCCCAGGAGAATCTGGTATGACTGAAATAATGAAACAAGCTTAGATAAGAGAACTGTGGCCCTATCTGGTACAACACCTCCAATGGCTTTTTAAACTTCCATGTCCAACAAAGGACATTTTGCAAGCAGTAATTCATGACAACCAAGGGCTCTGCAGTTATATATCTTTAAAATATACATTTTCTTGGGGCGCCTGGATGGCTCAGTTGGTTGAGCATCCAACTCTTGGCTCAGGCCATGATCTCATGGGTCATGGGATTGAGCCCCATGCTGGGCTCTGTGCTCAAGGGGAGTCTGTTTGAAGATTCTCTCCCTCTGCCCCTTCCCCTGCTCACTCTCTGTCTCCACAGGTAGCTAAATCTTTAAAAAAAAAAAAAAAAATACACATTTTCTTAATTTTATACAAAGAAAACCAGAGAATTAAGAATTATTAAAGCTGGAATATACCTTAGAGATCATTTTTTTTAAAGATATATAAATTTTTTAAAAAAGATTTATTTGAGAGAGACACAGCGAGAGAGGGAACACAAGCAGGGGGAGTGGGAGAGGGAGAAGCAGGCTTCCCACTGATCAGTGGGCCCGATGTGGGGCTCGATCCCAGCACCCTGGGATCATGACCCGAGCTGAAGGCAGACGATTAACGCCTTAGCCACCCAAGCACCTCAACCTTAGAGATCATCTTAACTAAACTTTTTATTTTACAGGAGAGTCAGGATATAAAGTTGTTTTATTTTTTTTTTTATTTTTCCTAAAGATTTTATTTATTTTTTGACAGAGAGAGAGAGGGAACATAAGCAGGGGGAGTGGGAAAGGGAGAAGCAGGCTTCCCGCGGAGCAGGGAGCCCGATGCAGGGCTCGATCCCAGTACCCTGGGATCATGACCTGAGCCGAAGGCAGATGCTTAACAACTGAGCCACCCAGGCGCCCATAAAGTTGTTTTATAAACATCCACTGATCATCCACCATGTGTCATGTATTCCACTTACAATTGTTTCATTTATCCTCACAACAACCCTAAGAAACAAATATTATTCGCACATTACAATTGAGTAAAAAAGAGACTCAAAGAGGTTAATGAACTTGCCAAGGTCAGAGCTTACAACTGAAACAGGAAGTTTTCAACCCCAGTCAGTCTGATGCCACAGCCTTACTCTTCCAACTATCCTGTGTTGCCTCACCATTCAGGGCAGACATTTTAAGATTAAGTGGATATAATTCTCAGATTATATCAAATGTTCCATTCCAGAGTCTTTGTGACTGTGACGTAAGGATTATTTGCAATCACCTACAGATGTTTGTTAGGCTGAAATTTTCCAGCTGACCTTAAGAGCACAAACTTTGAAGGAAAAACTACCCTGAAACAGTCACAATTATAGCTCTAACAACTAAGACTTGCTCAATATTGTATAGGGCAGCTATTTCTAGTGATTGCCCATTGATGAAGTTTGCTTTGCTACAGTGAGATTAGCAGGAAAGAACACTTTTGGGAAGGCAATATTGCTCTGGAAGTGGTATCACCCGAGAAAAGAGCATCACCAGAGGGATCCCATCATTCCTGAACAGTTCCAGAGATAGTGGTTTGTATAAGGCTCATGAGAGAGGAAGTGAAAATCCTCAGCTGACCTATTGCTTAATCATCACAAAGAAACTGCTGGTAAAAAGACTGGGTAGCTGCTTAGCCTCACCTGCTCCCTGAACCTCCTGGCTGTATTCAGATTTTTAGCACAAGTCTTGGATCTGAAATTCTCCCAACTGATTAGGTCAGTGTTAAAAATTATGACAGTGGAGGGTTCAAGGCCAAATGACCTAAAGAGGTGAAGCAAAACAAAAGCCAGAACGAAACAATAAATTATACAGTTCAGTATGAAACGGGCCCCAAAACTTTATAAGCTCTGGGAAACAAGAGTCAGAAACATATGAGGAAAGTGGTCCAGCTAGTAACACAGCTCTGGGAGGCTAGAACATGACAGGAGCTCAAGTAAGCAAAGAAGTCAGACCACAGAACCAAGCTCCCATTTTTCTGAAGGTATAGCAATTAAGAAAGCTGTACACATGTTTTTCACGGGCAGGAGGAAAGTTTACATAGTGAGAAAGCCAAAGAAAAGGAATTTTGAGTACTCACAGTAATAAATTTAGGAGTTTTAATTCTATTTCCACTTCGGTAACCACGAAAATCCTAGTGGCACCCTCTAAGACCCCTCTCACTGAACTGTATGGAATTGTTTATCTAGATTCCCCCCGACTCTAACCTCCAGAGAGGCAGAAACATCACAATATCCCTGGCACTGAACACAAATAACAATATATATATATTTTTTTTTTAAGATTTTATTTATTCATATGAGACACAGAGATACAGAGAGTGAGAGAGAGAGCATGAACAGGGGGAGAGGCAGAGGGATGCTGAGCAGGGAGCCTGATGTGGGGCTCAATCCCAGAACCCTGGGACCATGACCTAAGCGGAAGGCAGACGCTTAACTATCTGAGCCACCCAGGCGCCCAACAAATAACAATATTTTTAAATAAAGGAAAACAATCATTTTCTGAACTACATTTGGGATGAGGGGCTTCTAGGTCAAGGAAAAGTCAGCATATACCTCCCTCTCCCTTCCACATCCACCCAAAGAGAATCATTACAATGATGACAAAGGAATGAAATGCTGTAAACCTGCCCCTTCACCCCCATCCCCACCATACCAGGGAAGAGAAAAGAAGAGGGAGCCAAGAACTTGGAATGAGTAAGAATTTTCAACAAATCCCCAAAAGATGGAAGGCAGATGGGAGAAAGTTGACAAGAGAAGCATCAGTCAATTAGATGAGTCAGATAGGAGAGGTTACTATCTATTACAAAACTTCTATTTTATCTGATTTTTCAAATTGTGTATCACTTTGTTTAAAAAAATGTTTTTATGTAAAATATTTTAAGAAAGGAAGGATAGGGAAAACAACTAGAATTTTCTGGGCTTTACAAACAATAATCATTCATTCTCATAATAATCCCACAAAATCCCTATTCCTATTATTTGTTTTAAAAAAAATTTGCCCACATTCATATGCTAGAATCCATGTCTGCCTACTTTAGTCTTTACCATCAAGGCAAGCATTCTCCCTTGATGTATTTTTAGTGACATAAGCATAAGGAATGTTTCATACATTGGTGTAGTTTAAATATATTTGCAATGAATTTGCAGCTCTTCAGATAAAAGGTACTCAAATAGTGAAATGTAACACTTATCCCAGGAAAACAACCTTTGTTGGTGCAGAATAAGAACTGTGGTAAAGGGGCGCCTGGGTGGCTCAGTTGTTAAGCATCTGCCTTCGGCTCAGGTCATGATCCCAGCATCCTGGGATCGAGCCCCCAGTCGGGCTCCCTGCTCGGCGGGGAGCCTGCTTCTCCCTTTCCCACTCCCCCTGCTTGTGTTCCCTCTCTTGCTGTCTCTCTCTGTCAAATAAATAAAACCTTTAAAAAAAAAAAAAAAAAGAACTGTGGTAAAACTAATTTTAAGGATCCAGTGATGTAACCACTGTTTAATCATAGAGTTCTATGGCAGAGACAGGTAATTAGAAATCCTAGAAATCATTCATAGCTTCCTAGGAAATTTTTTAAACTACCTATCTGAACCTTTTAAAAAGAGGAGGGTCATTTGCTTAACATTCTCCATAAGCAACTGGCAAAAACTGAAAATGTTAGCAAAAACTTAAACATATCAGTTAAAACTATTTTTTCCTAGTAATGTAGACATTACTCTTAATGTGATTTCTTTCTGGGTCTGGCCTTTTCTTGCTTTACAGAGTACGTAGAACTGCTTAACGTGCTCATGCCTCTGCCAAGAAGAGAAACAAAGGAAAAGTCCCTTAAGTAGGGAGTTAAACATACGAAGTTGAACAGAACTTCTAAGAAGAGACTTACTACTGTTAAACACTTACTGAACACCTCCATAAAAAAAGTGGGGTGAATAGTAAGAAAACCTGCTATGTTAAGCGCTGTCCCGGCACTGCTGATATATCTTATTTGATGTTCATAAAAAACCTACACAGTGTGTGACAACCTCCCCAATTTAGAAATGGAGAAACAAAGAAATGGAGAAGTTAAATAATCTGCCTAAAATCATACAGTAAGTGGAAGAGGTAAGATTTAAATTCAGGTCTGTTTGACTCCAAAGTCCCTGCCATTTCCTCCACTCCTGTTGCTCATCTGCTAATTTCCAGCTGAAGGCAGCATACTGAATAACATATATTGGTAACAAAATGGTAATAGGTTAGAGGCAGTGTGAAGGTTTAAATCAAAGCTCATTGGCTTTGAGACAAAAAATTTAGGAATAAAATGGCAAAGGTTTATAAATTTAGTCAGATGCTAAAAATTATTTTTACTAGATAAAAAATCTGACAGCCTCTCATCTATATTATCTATTATTATAGATTGTCCACCTCTATCACATCTCTTCTCACTTCTTTCCAAATAACCCCACTCATATTTCTAATCACCCACAGGTATTATTTTTGTGGGCTAAGGATCAGAACTACAGAGAATATTTCAGAAGTATGTAATGAGTGCTCAATCAACCACAGTAATTCCTTGACTTAGAGTGGACTCCTTCACTAGAGTATCTAGTTTATCTAGTTTATCTTTTCAAAGTACATTAGGCTGATGGGTTGAAAGACTCTTCCAGAATCTTCCCCAAGTCCTTTTCCTGGTTGGAAATATGGAAGATTAATCCAATTAGCACATATTCCTGTTACTTCCTAATTATTTTCCCGTGTATCTGCACGGAATTCCCTCTATTTCTCCTCAATTCTTAACTGGTCAGAGTGATCCTTGATGGTTCTTGTTTCATCTACATGCTTGGGTATCCTCCTTTCAGTAGTCTTGGTCAAAGCATTTTGATAAATGACATGGAATGAGTATACAGCAACTGCCCCTCTGGGATGCTCACAATGCCCTATCCCTACCCATTCCAGAGTCATTAAAAAACCCTAGCTCTGGTGGGCACTATACCTCTCGTGGGATATCAGAGTCCATAAACTCCAACATGTAAGCATGGCTGTTAGGATCTAAATCCATGGAAGAGTCAAAGATGTACCCTCTATCATAGATTTAATCTCCTTGTACAATTTCTTGGGTCTGGTTCATTTCTTTTACGTTACAATCATCTGTTTATATAATTAGCTTTTTCACTCATTTGTACATGTACAGTTGCTGAGTTGCTTTGGGGGAACCTCTGTTGCCATTTTCAGTTGTTCTTACAGCAGTTTCTGTTAAGAGGAGAGTCCAGCAAGTTTATTTTGTCAGCAGAATAGATTACTTTTTCTTTGTTATTCTTCTTTAATCTCTTTTAGCATCAGTTTGTTTGTCTTTGTACCTTCACCTGATGCTGAATTCCTTTGGACTAGATCTCCCTAACCCCTCAAAATGTTTTATACCCAGTATGGCAAAATTCATGGAGAACTGATTACAGAAACTCAAGCTTTTCACCACTGTTCTCAAAGCAGGGTAGAATTCATCTGGCATATGAGTTCAACAAAGGCATCTTTCTCTTTAACAGCCTCCTCTTTCTAGACACCTTCATTTACACATTTACACTCTTTGGGAAGAGATCTTGGCTCTTAGGATACTTGATATTATTTGAAAAGGCACATTAATTTTCCAGGTAAGAATCTTGCCCTTATTCTGTTTATCTTACAACAGTGCCCACAGCCTAATACTGAAAGGGTCCATGGCATCATTCCCTTTCAACAATGATACTATAGAGTCTTAATCTTAGCACAGTTTATTTATGTAGTGTGGAACACCACCATACCACCAACACCCTTCATGCCTACAATATTACCCGTTTTAAAAGATTCACATGAAGGTGGGCGCCTGGGTGGCTCAGTTGGTTAAGCAACTGCCTTCGGCTCAGGTCATGATTCTGGAGTCCCGGGATCGAGTCCCGCATCGGGCTCCCTGCTCCCGGCTCCCGGGAGCCTGCTTCTCCCTCTGACCCTCCCCCCTCTCATGTACTCTCTCTCATTCTCGCTCTCTCAAATGAATAAATAAATCTTAAAAAAAAAAAATTTAAAAGAGTCACATGAAGGTAGCCAAAGGAAGATCTCCACTTCATTTTTTAAAAGAAAAGCTCTTTGATAATATATATAATAATAATCCTTTTTTTAAAAAGATTTATTTATTTATTTATTTGAGAGAGAGAGCTCGAGAGGGGGGAGGGTCAGAGGGAGAAGCAGACTCCCCATTGAGCAGGGAGCCCAAAGCGGGACTCGATCCCGGGACTCCAGGATCATGACCCGAGCCGAAGGCAGTCGCCCAACCAACTGAGCCACCCAGGTGCCCAATAATAATCCTTATTCTCTTACATGTTCATTATTTTGGCACATTACCAGAAAATGATGGTTCTGGTCAAAAGGCTAAAGTAGACTTTAATGGTGCTCTATGCCTCTCAACACTAGGATTGCTACTGTCATTGTAACCTATAATAAATTACTTTTTAACTCCTTAAGCATAATAAGAATTGACCCATGCTACTGACTAAAATATTTGTGTTCCCCCAAAATTCATATGCTGGAGCTCTAATCCCTAATGTGATGGTATCTGGACGTGAGGCCTCTGGGAGGTAATTAATGGAATGAGATTACTGCCCTCATAAGAGATACGAGAGAGACGATTTCTCTCTCTACCACATGAGGATACGGCAAGAAGGTATCCTACAAACTAGGAAGAGAGCTCCCACCAGGAACTACACATCAGGCAGTGACTTGATTTTGTACTTCTCAGTCTTCAGAACTGTGAGGAACAAATCTGTCTTGTTTAAGCCACCCAGTGTATGATATTTTTATTATAGTAGGCTCACTGAGACAATCCCACTAGCCAAAAATTAATAGCAATGCCCACCTTCATCTTCACTGCTATCAGACTCAGGAAGTTTGATTCGTCTCCTCTTTTTCTTCATATTTTCAGTTTCTTTTGTCTCATCATCAGATAACTCCACTCGCTTCCCCCTGTTGGCATCCAGGAATAATTTAAGCATGTTACACAAAATAAAAATATAAGTATTTACATGCTACTATGAGTCTTGCTTCATAACCCATGGTCTTAATTCCAGAGGACAGAAGAGTCAAAGTAGACCAATAAGGATTCTTTTTAAGGACACTCTGCTAACTGACCACAACTAAGTCACTGAATGGGTTGACTAGAATTAAACATTTTTCTAGCTCTTTATATTGATCATTGGAAGCTACTTACCAACTCATCAAGAATCATTACAAATTCCTACAAATTCCTTCTTACTTCTCCTATTGGCCTTTCAACCATTCAACAAGCATTAAATAAACAGCTACTAAGTAGAGGCTCTTGGCTAAACACGGAGGATGAAAGATGAAGAACACTGTTCTCAAGAAGCTCTGGCAGGAGAAATAAATAGATATAAACACCACCAAATATAAGACAATGTGATAGATATTACTGGACAAATAAAATGTTATGGGACAAGACTCTTACTTGAAAACTGAAAGCTAAATGGAAGTTTATCAGATAAAAACGGGAGACAAAGATATTAAAGAGAAAAAAACAAATATTTTAAAGAGAAAATATGGGCAAAGGCATAGACCTAAGACCTTAACGTGATTCTAATGACATAATAAAAAACCTAGACTTCATCTTGTCATTAGTTAGCTCCTCTGGATACTCTACCACCCTATTCAAATATGTATGAGATATAGTTTTTATCTTCAAGTAACTTATTTCTTATGTAACTTTAAATATCAACTTATTTTTCTACCTCAAGCTAGAAAAAAACAAACCTCAAATGAGTAGGAAAAAAATAATGAAGAGCAGAAATCAATGAAATAAAATAGAAAAAAATTAACAAAGCTGAAAGTTGTTATTTTGGGGCAAAAGATTAACAAAATTAATAAACCTTTTTATAAGCCTGATTTAAAAAAAGACAAAACTACATATTACCAATATTAGCAATGAAAGAATGAAGGAATCTGTAGTGATAAGTACAGATTCTATAGATACTCAAAGAATAAGACTATATTAGTAACTTTATGCCAATAAACTCAACAACTTAGATGAAATAAATTCCTTTAAAAATATAACCAAAACTGGGGCGCCTGGGTAGCTCAGTCAGTTAAGTGCCTTCGGCTCGGGTCATGATCCCAGGGTCCTCAGCAGGGAGTCTGCTTCTCCCTCTGCCTCTGCCTGCACCCCCCTCTGTCAAATGAGTAAAATCTTAAAAAAAAAAAAAAAAAAAAAATATATATATATATATATTTAAAAAAAACCAAAACTGACCCAACAAGAACAAGAAAATTTAAATAGCTCTATTTAAAGAAACCAAATTAATAAAATAAACCTTCCCACAAAGAAAACTCTGGGTTTGGATTCACTGGTGAATTTTATCAAATCTTTAGGGAAAAAAAATAATACATATATTACATAAACTCAGATCACAGAGAAGGAAACTACTCCCGACTAATTTTATGAAGTTAGTGTAACTTTGATACTGAAATCTGATAAAGACATTAACAGAAAAGAAAATAACTGATCTACAGACCTGACAGATGCAGCAGCAAAAAAATCCTTATAATACTAGCAAATAGAACCCAACAATTTATAAAAAGGATAATGTCTTACGACCAAAGTGAAGTTTATCTCAAGAATGCAAGGTTGGTTTAACATTTAAAAACCAACCAAGGTAAATTCACCACATTAACAGAGACACCAAATGAGCATCTCAATAAATCAGAAAAAGCATCTGTCAAAATTCAGCACCCATTCATAGAAAACCTCTGCAAACTAGGAATAGAAAAAGATTGCCTCTATCTAGTAAAGATCATCTACTAAAAACATACAGTTAACATCATACTTGGTACTGAAATACTGAATGCATTCCTGGCTATAACCATCAACAATGAGTATCTTACCCATGGGCTAGGGGACATTTTAATCTACCCATATCACATATTCTTGGGGATAAGGCCCACTGGACAGAGCCTTGACCCTCTGAAACTTCAGCATTTTGTTGATGTTTTCTACTACAGTAGCCCCAGCCTTGCTACAGAAGTTAGGTATTTCTGGGCCTATCAGTGCTGACAGTGTCTTTAGAATTTCTTTCAACAGACTAATTCCTACCAACTATGAGGTAGTGTCTCAAATTCCTGGATCCATTTTTAACAGCTTGTGTGCTTTTTATTTTCTTTTCTAATTACATTTTACCACTTGAAAAATAAACTCATTGATATAAAAAGAAAACAAAGAACTTTTTCTCTTAAATTTGACTGGAAACAGTAACCCCTCGCTTGGCAATCTGAAATGAAAAACAGACACACAGACACAATCAGGCATACTTATGCCATGCCCACAAATTTAAAATGAAGTAAAGAAAAAAAGACAATCAATTTAGATAGATGGGGCCCAAAAAACTGGCTTTGGGCTCTAAATCATCTAAACTGGCTGATTCCACAGTTCAGTTTCACTAGATAAGCTACTGAGCTTCTTTCTCCATTTTGGTTATACAGCTGTATCCCTAAGGCATTAAGTAGGATTTAGGACTCAACTGAAAACTGCCTGCTGTCAAAAAGCCCAAACAGACCTTCTCACCCCCAGCAGAGACACTCCTCCCCCACAGGCAACAAAATTTTCCTACCTTTTTTTTTCCTTCTGCTGCATCTTAACAGGCTCTGCTTTTTTGCTGGATTTCTTCAGGCCTGTAGGGGCTGCCAGGTTTGGTTCAGTGACAGACACTGGAGGTTGCTCCACTATTTTTTCTTCTTTCACTGCTTGTTCTGAATCCAAATTGACTTTAAGTTTATCTACAAAAACAGTATAGCAGATGATATATAACTTCATCATGCAATACTAATCTATCATTCCTCTGACAGTCTACTAAGTGCCAAGTAATTTGTTAGGAGCAGGGGCTAAAGGGATAAAAAACAGTCCCTGTCCTAACAGAACTCAGGGTCTAGTCAGAGAACATGTCTCCTTTCCAACTACCACTCTAGCTCTGTTTTCATTTCTGCCTCTTGCTAATCCCTCATTATATCACAGCCCCCAGGCCAAATAATAGTAAAAGCAGGACTTACAAAAAGCAAATACAACTTTATGAGCTAACATCTTTCTCATTTATTAGATGAGAAAATTAAGAGTCTGGGGGATAAAAGATGTTTCCCAAGAGTACACAGCTTACAAATAGTGACAACAGAAATTTGTACCAAGATCTTACTTTCTATTACATTCTATATTCTTAAACCTGGATACTCTTATCATCTCACTACTTATCTTAATGATATAATTAAAAGACTAGTTTGGAATCAGAAAAGTTTGAGTCATACTGTTTTACTCTGGGTAAGTTACCTAAAAGTCAGTCTTCTCTGTAAAAACTAAAGTAATATTTATGAGACTATTTTAAGGATTAAAAGGGATTAGTGTGTGAGGTTATACACAAGGTAACTTACCCCAAGGTAACACTGATAGAAAAGGTTAAGAGTCAGGATTTGAACCTAAGTCAGTTTAACTCCTCAAAATTCTTACCTCTTTCCCTACACCAAGCTGAAAAACACAAAAACAACTACTATGCTGCGCAGAGGACTAAGAAATGCAAGCAAGATGGGCCTAGCCATCTGAGAAATTATAGAAGAATAGCCTTCCTGCTATATTTAGTGACAGTTTTTTCAAGAGAAGTCACAAAATACTCTCAGAAAGCTGTAAACAGCCTGAGGCTCTTCAATAAGTAGCTTTGGTTATATGCTGTAAAATAGCTTAAGCCAGCTACAGTGTACAAAAAAACAATTGATATCTTAGCCTTGGCCATTACACACAGCTTAGTTTAATAATTTACAAATAAAGTATATTATGTGAAAGAACAGATGACGGATAAAAATATAACACGCAATCTGTTTATACTTTATTTTTTGAAGACTTCACTGAGAATTCTGAATGGTGGAATTCACTAGAGAATTGCAGCATTCTCTCCCGCCTTTTCAAAACTGCTGTTCTCAAGTATCAGTACTTCTCAAACTTTTCCACCAATCGGAGAGTAAACATGCATCTCCAGGGGGTCCAGAGTCAGTAACTGACCCTCAAAAAGCGAGTTCTCTGAAGTTGCATATATATCCTTAAAGTTTATGCAAATTTTGCATTGTTACAGAATTTATATCATATTGACAGCAACTGTTTTAAAATTACAAAAAAAACGTTAACTATTTCCTATCTCCCTGTTGGGGTAAGGAAAGAGACGCTATTGCATCAAGTCTACCAATTTCAGGAAACTGATCTTAATTAAAATACCAGTGACCAAACAGATTTCAGCATCCAGAGTTTTTACTCTCTGTCTTGGTTTCACAGTATTTGAGGAACTCCTAACTCATTCACATATGCAGCTACAAGTGACCAATTAGCTGGTAAAAAGGCAGTTCACTGCAACATTTTCAGACTACTGTTAAGGAAAATTTAATCACTATTTTTTCCTTTTTATCTGAATGATCAAGTCATTTGTATCATTTGACTAATTAAAAGCATCTCCTTTTTATACTCAAGAAAATACAAAACACCTTTACAGGATACAGATGACTTCTTAATTTTGTCACCAATGCTGTAATTTTTTTCACATATAAAGCATTAAGGTTCTTGTTAATGAGATAATGTACATACCAGAAAAGTCACCATTTTAAAGTGTAAAATTCAGTGGTTTTTAAAAACTGTGCAAACATCACCACTATCCAATTTCAGAACATTTTCATCACCCAAAAAGGAACCCTTTACCCATTAGCAGTCACTCCCCAATCCCAACCCAGCCCATGACACTAATCTACTAATATTCTACATTCTGTCTTGATAGATTTGCCTATTCTGGACATCTTGTATAAACAAAATTACACAACATGTGGCCTTTCCTGTCTAGCTTCTTTCATTTCACATGTTTGAAGGCTCATCCATGTTATAGTAAAGGTTCATGCCTTTTTTATGGTTCAATAATATTCTATTGTGGGAGGCCTGGGTGGCTCACTCAGTTGAACATCTGACTTCGGCTCCTGAGATCAAACCCCACATCGGGCTCCCCACTCGGCAGGGAGTCTGCTTCTCCCTCTCCCTCTCCCTCTGCCCCTCCCCTACTCGTGTTCTCTCTCTCCTCTCTAATAAATATTTTTTAAAATAACAATAATATTCCATTGTGTGGTTATATCACATTTTGTTTATCCATTCATCAGATGATGGACCTTTGGGTTGTTTCCACTTTTTAGCTATTATGAATAATGCTATGAACATTTGTGTACAAGTTTTTGTGTAGACATACAGTTCTAATTCACTTGAGTAGATATGTAGGAGTGGAAGTGTTGGATAATTGTTTAACTTTTTGAAATACTGCCATGCTGTTTTTAGAATAAGCACATCATTTTATATTCCTCACAGCAATGTATAAGGGTAACTGTTACACTTGCTATTGTCCAGCATTAAGTTTTAAATGCTTCAAGTCCCCACAACTCTTTCCTCCAACTCTCATTTTCATTGCAATGATCTTGTCATGTGTCAAATACAATAAAAATATTCATCATTTTATTCTAAACATTCATCCCTGAAAAAACATCTGTTAAATAAATCAACTCTAGAAGCCATTCTTTTTATTAGGTAAATATTTAATTCTTTTATTTTATCCAGTTCTCCACTCCCTCTATTACTGTTACTGTCTGCCTAGCAATTATAATCATTAATTACTTTATTCTTTGTCTGTCTCTCCTAGTAGTATATAAGGACCATGAGGGCAGAGATCTCACTTGCCTACATTTTCTCCTTTGTATCACCATGCATAATAGTTCCAAGTACACAGTAGTTGCTCAATAAATATTTCCTAAATAAACAAGTGTATACTTCTGTATAGCTTGATTTTTTTTTTATGACTAGCAAATAGTCATGGCTTATATATTTTAGAAATAATAAAAATGTTTAAATTCACTGATTACAAATGCACCAAAAAACAACAAATAAAACAAAACAAATAAAAATGTGGCCCTAAAAGTCACCAAGAAACCACACAATCTGATTTGGTTCCGTGGCCCAGTACCAGCCATGCAGGCCAGTGACATTAGCCACCATCTATTTTCACAGAAGTTGGGAGCCCTCCTTGTGCACTCCGCCTGCAACAACACAATGTGCTTCTCAATAACCTGAAAAGTATCAAATTTTCCATCTATTTTCAGAACACAAAAACTTTTTGTGATAGCTTTTTGGCAAATAAACACTATCACTCCAAAGCCTCCTTCAACCACTAATTTGACCATCATGGGAAAGAGAATTCTGACTAATTTTGCTTGCATAGGCATGTAACAAAACGCCTTCCCACAAGATCTTTGTAAAACTGATGCTCCAAGAAAGTGTGCCATAATTATCCCGTGGCTCCTGAATTCTTTCTGGTATTATGCCACATACCCTCAGGGGATGTGTACTTAGTATGAGAAGTATGAAAATATGTGACTACTGGTTCTTTCCATATGAAAGAATTCTTATTTAAATAAAATTTTTAAATAAAGGCGATTTTGCTTTCTCAAAAAGTATTATTTTTAAGTGGCCACTACCTCCCGGGTCCTTCTAATTCATACTGAGGTCTAGTTCATTATCATGAGTAATCTATAAAAAATAACTCCAGAAAGCCGAAGATTTGTTTATGCAGCCCCCTGGGAGACAGGGGTAATAATTAATAATTGTCATACGAGGCGAACCTGAGCCCAGCACCTAGGATATTAACCTCAACACCATACTGTATAACCAAGCAGCCTCCCTTATATTTTGTCACCCATTTTCAAGAGCCCTATGAAGCAAATAATAAATTCTCTTTCCAAGGCAGGAAGTAAAAACAGGAGTAGTAAACCACCCTACAAGAGATCTAAACTGAACCCAGCTCACCCATAAAATCCACTGTTCCAGTGGGGTTACTTCCATTCAATATTTGGTCAGTAGACTGCAAATTTATGTTAGGATGCAGGAAGGCTGCATGATATACCAGATGGATAAAAACTGAACAAGGTGGCTTTCACCTCAAATATGTTATTATATTAACATTCATGTATTAATCAAAGGAATGGTAAAAACATGCTTACTCATAGCAGCTTTTCCAAAAAAATTGCTCATCACATTCCCTTTCCCTGGTGCCTTGTTGCCTGTGGATACCTAAAAGCAGAAAACACACATCATTTTTTTCTAGTGTCTAAGGTTGTTCTTCAAGTAGCAGTTTTAATCTCTTCAATAGCAGGGCACACCGTCATGATGGCACAATCTCTATATAATCATGGAAAATGGGGGCGCCTGGGTGGCTCAGTCGTTAAGCGTCTGCCTTCGGCTCAGGTCATGGTCCCAGGGTCCTGGGATCGAGCCCCGCATCGGGCTCCCTGCTCTGCGGGAAGCCTGCTTCTCCCTCTCCCACTCCCCCTGCTTGTGTTCCCTCTCTCGCTATGTCTCTCTCTGTCAAATAAATAAAATCTTTAAAAAAAAAAAAAAAAATCATGGAAAATGTGTCGGCATTAGATGTAAGAACAAATCCAGACCAGAGTATCTGATGTTTATCTCCAAAGCTTACTTGCTCATTGTTCTTACAGACTTACTATCCATAAATGTGTCTAAACTTTTGAGTATATTAAAAAACTACTTAGTTTGATAGAATTAAAACAGATCAGAGGCAGTATGGTACACACTGAGAGGGAGGGAGAACCTCCAAAACGTTACATTTGTAATAATCAGAAGTGGATTTGAACACTGGTTGCGCCACTTAATAGCAATCTGATATCCAGGCAAATCACTCAACAAGTCTAGCGCTCAGTTTTTGAGTACACATACAAAACAGAGATCCCTCCCTCAATGAACTGTCAGAGGATTTGAGCAAAGATCAAAGTATGGCACACAGTAGTTCCATAAATGTTAGTGTTTTCCTTCCACTCCCCTTTCCTTTCCCAAAGTGGAAGTTGTAAAATCACAATGAAGGTAATAACAATAATAACAATAATTATGCCTTTCTGGAGTATTTTTAAATAGTGTTTTAAGGAGACTATTTAAGTTGCTTCAGATGAGTGAATAAAAAACTAAGGGAAACAGCTAAAGAAAAAAACAAAAATTCATAAAACAGAACGAGAATGTTAAATATACTAAGAAGAAAGGCATACATGGTAAAGCTCAGAATATAAGATGTTCCCAAAATGACGTACTGTTAATATACAATTCCTTGAACTTTGTAATTTTCAAATGTTCTCATATGCATTATTTGGCTTGCACAACAATCTTGCAATGTGTACAGGGCCATTTTACAGGAGAATCCAAGGCTTGATGAGAAGCATTATCGAAAGAAAAAGGACTATTTCAGATGAAAATATCAAGAATTAAAGGATTCAGACTAAAGTAGAAAAACTAGAACATATTATTATACATTAGAACATTATGTGATTAATCTACTACCATTGGAACTCTAATGCTTTTCCATTACCCATTCTGAGCTATCAAGACATATCTTTAAAGACTTACATTTGTTACCTCTTTAGTCTCTGTTTTGGTTTCCTTGTTGACATCTTGGGTTTTAGAAGCAGCTTTAGAGGCAAACATTCCCATTATCCCTTTGGGCTGTTGGAAAATCTGTTTGGAGGTAGGTAGACTATGACCATTGGTTGTCAACTCATTATTGGCTGGTGTCTCACTTGATACTTGAAGATTTGACTGCTCAAACTTTTCAGAAGACGAGGATTCAGCAGCAGCTCTGGGGACCGCAGCTGCACACTGTATGGCACTAAACCTGAGGTCACAAATGTTACATTAATTTCAAAGTCTTGCTTCTTCCACACAATACTTTCTAACTCTAATACTATTAAGTTAGAAAATTTCAGAACTAAAATGGATTTTAGAAATTATTTTGTACAAAACTCTCAGATATAAAACAAGTATTGGAGAGACACTGAGGGACTTGCCCTAGATTATATATTTAGTTAGTAATAGAACCAGGACTGGAATCCGATGTCTTCCATCGTACCATATTAAATATCTTTACTTTCTTGAACAGAGCATCTTAATTCAAAACAAAAAGAAAACACCAAAAAATAACAAAAGATTAGTAATCTCACCATCCTTGGGAAGTCAAATGATTATCTCTTGTTTTTAAAGACCTTCAACTTATAGGACTACATATGCAATAAATATTGACTGAACCAAAATTATGAGCTTTAAATATTAACAAATTTTCTGGCAACTCTCCTGGCCAGAGTGGATCATGCTTTAAAACAAGGAAGAAGCTAGGAACAAAGCCATTGGTTCGTATGACTGGTGGTCCTTCACTGTCATTTGTTAATAATTTCTAATTATACCAACTAACAGCACCAGACAAGTATGCCCAAAACCAAGTGAAATTTGGCACAGTATGCATGGCATATTAAAGGGAACATTCATCTCTTTTTCTATAATCATTGTAGATGTGCCTGTTTCACACAAATCACAGCTGTGCTTAAAGCAAAGTTCCCTCACTTTTCTTACAAAGAACAACATTTGATTTCCCCCAGTCTTTAGCTTACTGGGGGTTGCTGAGAGCTCCTTGGATGTAGGGAAGGGCATTATTCATCTTTTGTATTTTAGGTACGCAGTACGAGACCTGGCACACAGAAATACTAGTGAAAGAATGATAACTGAAGTCCCTGGAAGTGAAGACTTCTGGTTTCCCTCTCTTGGGATAGGAGAAGATGGAGGTTAAGAAAGAAACGATGTGGTAATAGTAATTACCTAGGAGATCAACCAGGCACAACTTCAACATTAACTGCTAGAATAACTAGCCTAAGAAAAAAGTCTCTGATAAATCCTTTAATTTCAGAAGTAACTTCAGACTGAACAGCCTCAAACCTAGAGTGTATAGCTCCAAAAATCTTCTACTGATTTACTACGGTCCACTTCAGAAAACCCCACACTAACACAGATATTTTGTGCATCAGAGTTAAGAATAGACGGAAATAATTTCCTTTCACCCACTAGTCTTCCTCTCTAGCCTTGCAGTGCTTCCATGTACAAGGAAAAGAGCAATGTTTTATCTCATTGTCAACATCTAAAGTTGGCCCTGAGAAAACTCTTTCTCCATTTGGTCTACATTCCACACCTTAGGGTCAGGACCAGAAATTGGCAATAAGGAAGAGACCAAGTTAGGCTGGGAACATGTCCGAAGAGAGAAGAATCTGCTCAGTCCTAAAATTTCAATTTTCTTCCTGTCATAGCACTTCTTAAAACACATGAAACAATGAGTCAGATCTCAGCTGGCCCATAATTCTCAGGACCAAATACAAACTTCTTTATTGGAGATAAATTCTTCACATTTCTACCCACGATACTTTAAATATTTAAGTAAAGTTTCATTAAAGTGCTTCCTATTGCCACATTTCTACTTGCCATGTTTACTTTAGTGGTCCCTGAGCAAATTTCATTTTGAACTTTTGAGTCACCTTTATTCTTGTTTACTTACTTAATTAGATACAACAGAAGAACTGATTTTTAGAGCTTCACATGCCATAAGTACATTTAAATATAGGTTATTTTTGGAATCTAATAATGTAATTTACATAAACATATCAGGGTATTCATCTTTTCTTATGATCCTTCCCTAAAAAACACCACTTATAAATGATGACTCTTTAGCTATGTAATTATATTTATTTATTTAATAAATATTTGTATGCCTATTATACTTAAGGTTTTGAGCTGTAGAATAAAAGAACTATTGCCTATCATTAATTCACTCAGTAATTACTTATTGAATGCTTACCATTCGCTAGGCACCATTTTGGGTACAAAATAGACACAATTCCTATTCTCATGGAACTTCCAGAAACTATGTTTGGAAAGTCTACATCTATTTCATCTCAAGGACCTGGTTCTATCAGTTATCCCATCTTCCCCAGTAGTTTCAACCATTTCTTCTTTTATGGCTCTTTCCTAACAGTACAAGTTCAAGGCATTCTCAACTTTAAAAATGGATAGACCCTCCCTTAGTCTCAATTCCTCTTTAGCTACCTCTTTTTCCTCCATTTTACAGTCAAATTTCCTGGAAAGAGTTTTTCATATTTGCTGTCTCACTTTCTCATGCTCCCATTTACTCAGTTGACCAGAATCCAGTCACTCCACTGAAAACCCTCTTAACACTAAATCCAATGAACACTTTTCAGTTCCTATTTTACTTAGCTTCTCAGCAAGGTATGACATTGTCAATCAGTCCCTCCTTGAAACTCTTTCCTTAGCTTTTAGAACCCCATATACTCTTGTGATTTTCCTCTCATCTCTGGTTGCTCCCGTTTAGGCTCCTCTTCTCTTGCCCATCCCTTGAAAAATGGTCGTCATCTAAATAGTGCTTACTATGTGCCAAGCACCTTTCTAAGTGTTTTTTGTTTTGTTTTAAGATCTTATTTATTTGACAGAGACAGCGAGAGAGGGAACACAAGCAGGGGGAGTGGGAGAGGGAGAAGCAGGCTTCCCACCAAGCAGGGAGCCCAATGCGGGGCTCGATCCCAAGACCCTGGGACCATAACCTGAGCCGAAGGCAGATGCTTAACAACCTAGCCACCTAGGCGCCCCCCATTCTAAGTGTTCATTCATTTATTCCTTGACAGCCCTTTGAGGTTGGTACCTTTGTTAGCTTCATTTTACTGAGGAGGAAGTTGAGGCACAGAGAGGTTAAATAATTTGCTCAAGGTATATAGCTAGTAATTGTGGCCTAGAGTTTGACTTTCTGCCCTCTTTCATTCTATACATTCTCTCTGCATGACTGTATCTACTGCTGTGGCTCAATTAATTAGCTATTTTCTCTGATTCACAAATCTTTATCTTCAAGCCAGATTTCTCTCCTTGACTCTATACCACTGCATGGACATCTCCGCTTGGACTCCCCACAGGCTTCCCAAACTCAACATGTCCAAACCCAATTTATCGTTTTCCCTTCTCTCCCCAAGCCTACTCCTTCCCACATATTCCCTTTCTTAGTGATGACACCATCACACATCCAGACACATGACCACCATCCTTAACACTATGAACACCCCCACCCCATACACACACACATCTGGTCCCCAAGCATTACAAAATCCAGGTTTTGACAGCATGACTCTTTTAACCTTCATATGACTTCACCCCCAACACTACTATTACACTTCAGGTAACTGTCATCTCCACCCCGAATCACTACATTTCTCCTCACCGATGGCTTTGTCTCCCAATTATTCAGTCCCTTCTGATCTTGTTCACCATTGCAGCCAAGTGATCTTTTTTTAAAGATTTATTCATTCATTCATTCATTCAAAAATAGAGAGCATGTACATGAACACAGGGAGGTGGAGAGGGAGAGAGAATCTCAAGCAGACTCCCTGCTGAGCACAGAGCCCAACACAAGGTTCAATCCCACGACCCTGAGATCATGACCTGAGCCAAAATCAAGAGTCAGATGCTTAACTACCCAGGCACCCCCAAGTGATCTTTCTGTAATGCAATTTTGATCATTTTACTCATCTGCTTCAAAATCTTCAGTGGCACCCCAGTACCCTCAGAATAAAGTCTAAACTCCTTCTCCTAGCGGTCAAAGCATATAATCTGACACCTACTTCCGTCTTATAGCTCATTATTTCCTACCTCTCACTCTAAGTTCCCGCCACAGAAAATGACTGTGGTCCCACACAAGCACCAGGTTTTCTCGCAGCTCTGTCCTTACTTTCCTACTTCTCCTTTGACTGGCTACTTCTACTCAGGCCTTCAGGCCTCAGCTTAGCTGCCACGCCTCCAGGAAGCCTTCTCTCTTTTGCCTCCTCACTCAAAAGTGGGGGATGAATGCTCCCCCAAACATCCTCCCACAGCATTACTCCTACTAGAGCACTGTCACACTATACTATAATTGCCTCCCTTAGGACCATGAGTTCTATAAGCAGGTACTGGGCCATATTCACTCTACAGTGTGTGGCATGGCACAGGTACTTATTAGATCTTTGTAGAATGAATTCAAATTACCTCACTTAGTACCTGTCAAAGTAGTAAGTGCTTAATATGTCTGGGGAACTGACCTGAACCTTCAATACAACCCCACAAAGTAGGCATTATTATATCTAATTTAAAAATGAAAAAGCCACAGCTCAAAAGAGTTTAAGTAATTTGTCCAAAACCACCAGGCTATTAAGCAGCAAAGCCACAACATAAGCCTGTGCATTACAGTCCATCACCTCACTGAAAATGATACAAAGGATACAAAAGATGAACAAGACCCGATCCTGGCTGTGGAAGAGCAAATGCTTTTGGATGGAAGGTAGAGGGATAACAAATTAGAAATAGTTTTTGAAGGACATCTGAACTGGTTCTTGAAAAATGGGTGGGATTTAGACAAGCAGAGACTGGGATAAGGGAGTAATGAGGGGGCACAACAAACCTTTCGGTGGCAGTGACAGGATAAATATATGAGGAATAGATTTATGGGGAGTCCATTGGGGTTTTCAGTATGGGCTGCTATTTTTCACCTTATGATGTACTAATAAAACCAGGCATGTGTCTTACTGCAAGATAAATGGGGTTTTACTAGACTTGGCATTCACTCTTAAGAGGCAGCCACTGTGTAAACATCTTACAAAATCAATTCGTAAAGAAGCCCACAAGGAACATTAAGGAGCTCACTTGCTGCAGTTCTGCAAGTTGCTTTTAAGGATGTCATAGTCCGTATTGAACAGAGGCCCACTGTCCTTTAGCATAGCTTTCTGGATGCTGTACACATGGATGCTGGCAGTCACCGCTAGCTTGGACTTCACTGCTACAAGTCAACAGGAAAAGCAGTCTGTTAATACACAAACTTCATAGCATGTGGGGACTTTAACAAGAAACCCTTCTGCATTAAAACCATCTGCAATCTGTGGTGGTCCAAAAGCTCTAAAAGGCCAAAGAGTCACATACACAGTATAACATCAACTCTTCTGTCTATAACTGGGACATCATGACAAGGTAGGTGGTGGTGAGTCAGTTCTAAGTACAACACCTGTGAGGGTATCACTCATCCAGTGGACTTTCAGTAAACATTAATGAATGATTGATGATGACTATGATATTCTTTATTTTTTTCAATCAGGGAAGAATCTTACACTCTAGTATATAATTAAAGAATAATTTCTATCTGAGAAGACTCAATTATATAATTCAATTTCTGTGCAGAGAAAGCAACTATAACAAAAATACTACTAGCCAGCTAAGTCTGCAGGAAAAAAACCACAAAAGAACATCACAAGAACAAATGTTAGATTCCACAAAGAAAGGGACTGTGACTGAGTCTCCAGCACCTACCAGAGTTTGACAGAGTAAATACTCATTATGTATCTACTGAATGAATAAATCTCACTTTGGCCACCACTGTGGGAATTCAGAAAGACAAAAGTGGACATCTCCACTACCCTGAATACCTCAGAGTTATTTTGTAAGAAAACGACGCCAATGGCAGGAGTCTTTGTATACAAAGTACAACAGTGCAGGTTTCATCTTGAGACGTATGTCCAGATCATGTGGACCCTGTTACAAAATTCCTTTGAACTGGATATTTAAATAATAAAACCGTAATATTAATAGCCTTTAAATGGCATAGGTACTTGCCATTTATTTTAGAAGTTATATTAAGTCTTTCTGACTTTAGAAAAGCATTCTTTAATTTTCTTCCTAAAAAATCGTTAGGGAACACAACACAGTATTTAGAGACTACTGTCTTTTTCCAGTTCATGAGCTGTTCCATATGGTATTCATGATAGTTTTTTGCATGAATGACATGAGTTTTGAAATCCTGTAATAAAAGTGCTTTGTAAATGTCAGCAGCTATTGGTCTTAAAAATGGGAAGTTAGGCAGAGGTGGTATCCTATTTTAACATGTTTCAGAAACTACTAATAAAAGGAATATTCAGCTTTTCAGTTAAATAGCTAAATATATTGTATGCAGATGCTAGGGGCAGATTTTTTACGGTACCTACATTGATGCCGTAAGAGGAAAATCTTGCTAAATTGCTAAAACACTTACCTTCCAATTTATCTTCTCTCACTACTGCAACCTTGTGGCACTGTAAGGAAATAACACTTCATTAGTGTTTAAAGCAGTAATACAACTTGCAATTTTAAAGTTTATTTGCTGGTAATTCAATTACACTTGGATGTGAAATTAGGAACATTCGGGTACCCCTAAAAATTCTGTGTACAGGGGCACCTGGGTGGCTCAGTCAGTTCAGCATCTGACTCTTGGTTTCAGCTCAGGTCATGATCTCAGGGTTGTGGGATCCAGCGGGGCATTAGAATCTGCTTGTCCCTCTCCCTCCCCTTCTGCCCTCCCCCCAAAACAAACAAACAAACAAACAAACAAATAAATATGTTTTTTTAAAAATCTGTGCACAGGGGCTCCTGGGTGGCTCAATCGGTTAAGCGTCTGCCTTCAGCTCAGTTCATGATCCCAAAGTCCCAGGATCGAGCCCCATGTTGGGCTCCCTGCTCAGCGGGGAGTCTGCTTCTCCCTCTCCCTCTACTCCTCCCCCACTCATGCATGTGTGTGTGTGCGCGCGCGCGCGCACATGCGCTCTCTAACAAATAAATAAAATCTTTAAAAAAAATCTGTGTACAGTTTAATAAAGTCAGACTTATTTTTAACTTGTTTACTTTAAAATTTCTCCATCTGCGTAAGAAAAGTGATAGAATATACATATCAATACAATTAAAAACCAAACAAAAGGCAGCCCCCAGCTCACAGTGCTGCCAGCCCACAGAAGGGGGTGAGTGTGCAGCAAGGCCAAAGCCCCGCTATCTGTGGGGCCCAGGCCCACTGAACGCAGTGATCATGGTGGCACTGAGCTCAGGCAAGGTGTGTCATAGCACATCACCAATACTTCGAGCTGAAGCACCTCTCCAGCAGGGACCCAGTCTGAAATAGGCTTGGGGCACAGAAGTTGACGTGTTAGCCAAGACTTTCACTGAACAAGGGAAGCTCATTTCGGACAATGTCATGACTCTGCTTGGCCCTTCATGAGCTGAAAAATTATAATTATAATTAGCAAAAAAATAATTAAAAGGATTTACATGACAGGTTAAAAAAGACCAAGAAATAACTGAGTTTGCTGAATGAGTTCTTTATTCCTAATCAAAGAAGTTAACACCTGCTTGTGTTCACTGTCATAGTTACATCCACTGTTATCTGGCAGGAAAAACCTTTACCAGCGAGTATAATCTGAATAGCCATATTAAAATGAAAATGCTTTGATTCCTTAGTGGGGCAACAAAGATGCCTGCTGACGTCCCGTGGCCTGGTAGGAAGAATGGGGCAATACGAGAGCTGGAGGAGAAACACGACTCTTCCGTGGCATATTTACTCTTACTTTACTTGGTGCTAAATCAAATGAAACAAGTCTTTGTACACGCTGTTATTAACTGCCTTTGAAAATTTAGCCCATTTTATTATGAGCACTTAAAATATGAATGCCAGAGAGTAGTTCTTATGTATTTTGGGGGGGGGGGGGTCGGGAAGGACTTATTTTCCTTTCTTTTGATTTTTAAAAATTCAATGTTGGTCTTTCAAAATGAACCAAGGCTTTTAAGAAGGATTATAGTAAACATTTCATTCTTTACAAAATTTTCTATAAATGTTTATTACATGCTTTCTAAAAATGTTGTGAACTACTAAACTTATTATCACTAGGTTATCTGGCATACATTAGTATTAATGTATTAAAATAAAACTAAATTTTAGAACTGTGAAAACAAACACAAAAAGCAAACACAGCATCTCAAATAGTGTGAGTAAAAGAGAACTTCTTAGTAAGTGATATAATAAGAATTAATGTATAATCATATGGAACCAAATAAAAACTGGATCTGTCTCTCACAGATTTGGAATACACTCTAAATCAAGCAAAGATTTAAATATAAAGAATGAAACCATATATATATCATAAGAAAATATGGGTGAATTCTTCTATAAATGGATAAATGTAAACTGATATAATCTGAGAATAAGGAAAGGTTTCCTAACTATAAACAGTAAGAATTAATTTAAATAATACACAAAAACTAGCAAATATACAACTTTTGAATGACAAAAATAAACTTAAAGCACAAAGTACAAAGACAAATGATAAAATGGAAAAAATACCTGCAATTCATATCACCAAGAGTTAATATATAGCTTCTAAAATAGAGAAAGACATTCCTTTAGAAAAATAGGCAAAAGGTATGGACAGTGCACAGAAAAAGAAATGCAACTGACCCTGAAACAGATGACAACATGCATTGTGTGGAGAAGGGAACTCTCACACATTACTGGTGGGAATAAAAAATGGAGAGGGATTTGGCAATTACCCAATGCAGTACATACACATCTTAGGAATCCTAGGAAATGTAACTCTAAAAGTGGCAAAAATATACAAAACACATATTTACTATAACACTATCTGTAATGGCCAAATACTGTAAATGACTCAAAAAACTATCAAAAAGGGACTGCTGAAAAAGCTAAAGTAGATCAATGTAGGATCAGGTGGCTGTAATAAGGAATGAGGAATATTTCCTGTAACTGCTATGGAGTGATGTTCAGGATCTACAGTTAAGTAAAAGAACAAAGTGTAAAATAGGGTATATAGTATGAAAACTTTTATCTAAGAAAAGGGGTAATATGAATATATATTTGAATATATGAAAAATGTATACAACAAAAATGGAAGGAGAAGCAGAATCTATTAAAGTAGCTACCCTGTAAGGAAAAGTGGGGAACCTAAAAACTGAAAGTAGGAAAAGATTTTAATTTAACTACATACTGAGCTGGTGGCTTAACCACAGAGAGGAGTTATTGCAAGTAACTAAAACACAGGCTGATTGTGCATCCCTAGTAAGATATATCCTACAGACAAAAGGAACTGCAAAGAAATCTTAATGTTTCCAGTAAACATATTATTAGTAAAAATAGTAGTTCTGCTTTTCTAAATCTGGTATGTCTGGCTAAAGCAAATACATATTTATGAATAATGTTAGGAACTACCAAAATTTACAACGTAAGAGAAAAAGCAGTATAAAATCAAGCAAGTTAAAAAAAAAAAAAAAAAAAAAGCAGCGGCGCCCGGGTGGTTCAGTCGTTAAGTGGCTGCCTTTGGCTCAGGTCATGATCCCAGGGTCCTGGGATCAAGCCCCACATCAGGCTCCCTGCTCCACGGGAAGCCTGTTCTCCCTCTCCCAATCCCCCTGCTTGTGTTCCCTCTCTCGCTGTGTCTCTCTCTGTCAAATAAATAAAATATTCATGCTCTCTCTCTCTCTCTCCCTCTCTCCTCCTGTCAAATAAATAAAAATCTTAAAAAATAAATAAATAAAAACACTTAAAACTTTAAAAAGAAATTAGAAGGAACAAGAACAAAATCTGACATTATGCTTAATCATCTGGCTTTCCTTAGGAGGGCTTTCTTTAAGGAAGAAAGCATAGGTAAGCATCCACACTTGATCTGTAATTCCACAGGGTTCCGCAAAGCTGCCCTGCAAGGCTGTTTGGAGGGTGAGTACAAAGCTCCAAAAGTCTCACAACCACTTCAACCACAGCAACTCTACTCTTAATATATTTTATATATTAGGATTTTAAGATTTCATTTGAAAAACCATTCTGCTGCTTAAAAAGGCAGGATTTAAATGCCCACTTAAATTGAGAAATAGAATGCCTTCTTTAAGCAAGCCACAGCATAGAAGTTCTTTAACTGATTATGAGTTACACATCATTTTGAAAGATTGGTTTCAAAAAAATGCACTGAGGAACACAATTTAAATGCACTTTCGGGGATTCATCCCCAAGCTCCGTGAACCCTGAAGACCACCTGAAGATTTGAAATTAAGAACTTTTGTCCTGTGGGTTAGAATAAAAATCTACAATTCTACCTTAAAACATAAATTCTTAACCTTGGATGCTGTTCCAGAAGATCTGTGAACACTCAAAATTTTATGAATATGTCAACATACATATTTTTCTTTCAGATTCTCAAAGGAATCAGTGATCAAAAAAGAAAACCACTGCTTTAAAGGAATACAATGATTCCCAGATAAAGAACGGACATGACCGGAATGGCTAAAATTAACAAGTCAGGAAATGACAGATTTTGGCGAGGATGCGGAGAAAGGGGAACCCTCCTATACTGTTGGTGGGAATGCAAGCTGGTGCAGCCACTCTGGAAAACAGTATGGAGGTTCTTCAAAAAGTTGAAAATAGAGCTACCATACGATCCAGCAATTGCACTACTGGGTATTTACCACAAAGATACAAATGTAGGGATCCGAAGGGGTATGTGCACCCTGATGTTTATAGCAGCAATGTCCACAACAGCCAAACTATGGAAAGAGCCAAGATGTCCATCGATAGATGGACATGAATAAAGAAGATGTGGTATATATATATATATATATATATATACAATGGAATATTATGCAGCCATCAAAAAACCCAAAATCTTGCCATTGGAATGACGTGGATGGAATTAGAGGGTATTAGGCTAAGCGAAATAAGTCAATCAGAGAAAGGCATGTATCATATGATCTCACTGATAAGAGGAATTCTTAATCTCAGGAAACAAACTGAGGGTTGCTAGAGTGGTCGGGGGCGGGAGGGATGGGGTGGCTGGGTGATAGACATTGGGGAGGGTATGTGCTATGGTGAGCGCTGTGAATTGTGCAAGACTGTTGAATCACAGATCTGCACCTCTGAAACAAATAATACATTATATGTTAAAAAAAAAAAGAAGAAGAAGATAGCAGGAGGGGAAGAATGAAGGGGGGGGAAATCGGGAGGGGGAGATGAACCATGAGAGACAATGGACTCTGAAAAACAAACTACTAAGAGTTCTAGAGGGAAGGGGGTGGGAGGATAGGTTAGCCTGGTGATGGGTATTAAAGAGGGCACGTTCTGCATGGAGCACTGGGTATTATATGCAAATAATGAATCATGGAACACTACATCAAAAACTAATGATGTAATGTATGGTGATTAACATAACATAAAAAAAAAAGAATGGACATGACTGGATTGGAGGCATTGACTAATTAAAGAAAGAGACAGAGGGGGTTAGTTAATCCTGGAAACAAAAGGAAAGAAGACGTTCAGATGCAAACTTGGGCAGTATCCATTCCAGAGCCATGAATGGGGAAAGGATTCTAGTGGCAGGTTTATTTCTGAGAGCAAATGAATTGGGTCTGCTTAATTTTGTGTTTCTGATATATAATGACATCTGATTCTGTCTACACTTGCAAATACCTTGATTATCATCTGGCTTGCCAAATAGCTTACCAATAAGGAAAGAAAATGCTGGTCATACAATATAAGGATCTGATCCCCATAGCAGTTGTTTCTCCTTGTAGATTACTAAATTGCCATTCCAATTTAAAATCTCACATGCTTGGGACTCTTGCTACAAGACAAATCCAATCAGTATTTTGATAAATTAGACTTTTCTGAATTTAGGACTCTAAGGGAAAGTCAAAGGGAAAGAGAAAACATGTATTAGTGAATAACTGAGAAGGAAACCTAATCCTTGGGCTAAGTTCTATGGGCCTGATGGTGGTGGTGGTGGGAGCAAAAGAGCCTTCAGCGTAGAGGTTTGGGGAAGTGAGAACAGAAGACGTGTGCCTTACTTTTGGGAGGAAGCCAGAGAGGAGAAATTATCAAAGTTCCCAAGGATCAGTCCGGCACAGGGAAAGGAATGAGTTATCTCAGCAGAGACTCTGGTGCCCATCCAGGCATGGAAGTAATTGATCCCGGAGCCCCTAAGAGGGACATGAAAGTAGCTAAGAGAAAGTCAGGAGGCCTGAGAAAGCTTTGTGGTCAGGATGATGAAAACACAGCAGTGACCTGTGTTGACGGATGCCCAGAGACCAGATGGGGCTATAAAAAGATACATGAGAATAAGGATGTTCCTGGCCTCTGCCTATGCACTGCATTAACTCAGCCCCCTGTCAACATCCTCATCCTTCAGCTACTCAGACATAAGCCTACCAAAATGAAAGCTCAAACTGAAATCAAGCTCAGTTAAAAAATAAATAAAATTGGACTTCCTGAACACCTGAGTTTGTGGTTTGACATCTGAACAGTCTGGAAATTAACCATCACTGTTCCCAATATACTTTCAAGAGGAAGAAAGAGGACTAACAGAGCAGTCTCCTAATGTCTTATTGCCTAAGAAAACTGCATAATCATGATATTGTCTCTGCATCACAGCTAAGATATTACCCAAACTTCGCAGAGTTTTAGGTTTAGTCTAAAAATCCAAAATAAACATCATCTTGAATTGTCTTTTAAAACTTCCATAATACTGAATCCTGTTTTTTTCCCATGTTATGTTATATAACACGGTTTACAGCTCAAACATATTTCAACTCATTCTAAGATTCTGACAACTTACGGAATGTCCATTCTGAATGAGACTGCCAGACACTAAATAGGTGACATGCAGTTGGGCTCCCGAATTCTCCTTTCGCTTTCTTTCAACATAATCGTACAGCATCCTGTTCCAAACAAAAGGTACAAGTCATTATTTTTAAGAGTTTTCACCTCATCAACTCTTAATTCATGACTTAAAAGTTAGATATATTAAATCTGACAGTCTATCAGTTTTTTTTTACGGGATATTTTGCTCCCATGGGCAGAAAGTTAAAAAAAGACAGACTTTAGACAGGACATACAGGTTGGGGTCAACTTGTACTGAGTTGGCACAGTGACCAAACTGAAATAAATCTAATAATAAGCCAAGAGGGACTGAACCTGCTTTAAAACAGTGGCAATAACATACAATGGATACAACGAGTCAAGAAAAAGTTCAGTCACTATGTGATCCTGGATAAGTTAATTAATTTTTCTAGGCCTCTTAATCCTGAGGTATAAAACCAGGAGGCTGTATTGGATCAGTGATTCTCTTAACCTGGGATTCATATGGCCATTTATAATCCTCCACCCCCCAAAATGCAAGCAAAATGCACATGTGTTTTTTGGGGGGAGACAGTTCAGGGTTTTCAACAGATTCTCAGAGGGATTACTCTAAAACATTAAGAACCACTATGTAGATGATTATTAAGTGTTTAGTTCTGAAACTCCAATTTTGTGTTCACTCAGACTCAGTGCTGTTTCAGAACTGCAGAATGTAACAACTTACTCACACTGCCCAGTATTCGGAATATTCCTTAACCTGAAATTGCCACTCAATGTAGAAATAATGTTGCTTTTAGTAACATCCCTACATTCATTTTTACCCTTATATTCCAGCAAGCATCAGAAGTTGGCTTCCTGTAACAACCTACAGTTTAAGGAAATAGTTTAACAAAAATAACAAAAGAGATGCATCATTTGTGTCTTTTATGTCAAGAAACATTTACTGAGTCTCTGACATGTTATACTTCTGCCAAGGATAGCTAAAAACTCAAAACTTCCAAGGGAAACTCAACCTACACTGTTAACCACTCTTCTTGAGGTATCTGCTCTCTTAGCTTCCATGATCCCATGCCCCACTGAGTCTCCTGTTACCCCTCCAACTGCCTCTGCCCCATTTCCTGCACAGACTTGACTACCTCCTCCTTTTCCATACTGCTGGAGTTCTGTTGTCAGCTATCTTTTTAAATTTATAGAGTGACCAGTCATCTAGGTGTGCCTGGATCTGGGGGGTTTCCTGAGACGTGGACTTTTAGTGCTAAAACCAACAGTCCTGGGGCACCTGGGTGGCTCAGTTGGTTAAGCGACTGCCTTCAGCTCAGGTCATGATCCTGGAGTCCCAGGATCGAGTCCCGCATCAGGCTCCCCGCTCAGGGGGGAGTCTGCTTCTGCCTCTGAACCTCTCTCCTCTCGTGTTCTCTCTGTCATTCTCTCTCTCTCAGATAAATAAATAAAATTTTTAAAAAACAAAAAACAAACAAACAAACAAAACAAAACAAAAAAACCAACAGTCCTAGGCATACCAGGATGGTTGGTCACCTTACTACCTATTCTCCTTTTGGTTTCATTCATCCCCATGGTTTCATTTATTCCTGTCAACAACATCATTGGCTCAAACCACACACACACGAAATCTGGGAGTCATTATCCTTCATTTCTCCCTATCCAGTGAGTTGCCAAATCTCATTAGTTCTTCCTCCCAAGTAATTCTTGACTCCATGCCCCAAATCTCTTAACTGGACTGTTTCAATTTCAAGTGTCACTTCTGCCCCGCCCCTTTCCCATTCATTATCCACAAGGCCACCACCATGAAGTTTTAAAAATGTAAATCAAGTCATTTGGTCAACAAAATTTTACTTTATGTTTTATGTCTTGAGGATAGAGCAGTAAACAAAGGAGTCAAAATTCCTACCATTATAGAAAAGAGAAACAAACAATAAAGAAACAAATAAGTATATATATGTCAGACAGTAGTAAATCTATGGAAAGAAAAAAAGGTAAGGAGAATAGAAAGTACATGAGAAGTTTTGCTATTTTTTTTTTTTAAAGATTTTATTTATTTATTTGACAGAGAGAGACACAGTGAGAGAGGGAACACAAGCAGGGGGAGTGGGAGAGGGAGAAGCAGGCTTCCTGCAGAGCAGGGTGCCCGCTGCGGAACTCAATCTCAGGACTCTGGGATCATGACCTGAGCCGAAGGCAGACACTCAACCGACTGAGCCACTCAGGCGCCCAAGTTTTGCTATTTTATATAAGGTGATTAGGGAAGGCTTCATAAGCAGAGCCCTGTAGGAAGTGAGGGAGCCACCAATGCGGATATCCTGGGGAAAAATGTTCCAGGCAGAGAGAACAGGAATGTAAAGGTTCTGAGGCAAAAATGTAAATAAGCAAGGTCCAAGGAACAGAAAAGAGACAAGTGTAGAGGAAGAAGAGTGGTAGGGGAGAGAGAGCCAAGTGCCAGATATGCAGGTCGTTATGGCTTCAAGCAAGGAAGTCATCAGAAGGTTTAGAACAGAAATCAGATGATCTCACCTTTTAGAAGGATTCCTACTGCAGTGTGGAGAATATACTGTTGAGGGGCAAGAGAGGAAAGAGGGAGACTAGTTAGGAGCCTACTGCAGTAATCTGGGCTAGAGATGATGGTAGCTCAGACAAGGATGTTAACAATAGAGGTAGCAATTAGTGGATGAATTCTGGGTATATTTCAAAGGGAGAAACAACAGAATTTGCTGGTGGACTGATTTTGAGGTATGAGAGAAAGAGGAGTCAAGGACGATTGGACTAAGCAACTCAAAGAATGAAGTTGTCATTCACTGAGATGGAGAAAAGCAGGTGCTTGAGGAGAAATTAGGAGTTAGGTTTTGAGGCATGTCAAGTCTGAGATGCCTATTGGTAAGTGATGTTGAAAGGTAGTTGGAATTATTCTCTGAATATCCTTGTTCCAAAGTTTTCAGTCTTTCCCTATCTCCTAAGGATTGACTCCAACACCCTAGCAATGACATGTACAACTCTTCTTGTTCTGGCCCCTATTAGCTCTCACCATTCTCCCACATTCACACCATTTTCAGTCTTAGGAAACATTCTACATTTCCCCTTGCTCCTTTGTATGCCCTTTCTTCTGCCTAGAATGCTCTTCTCAGACCTCATCTACCTACTCCTCATCAAGACAACAGCTCATGTGTGAAGCCTTCCCCAACACCACCAGGCTAGCAGGGCACCCCTGCCTTCTAAGTTCTAACCAAAACTATACCATACCTGTTATAGCCCTTATCACATTGTATTCTAACTACTTAGTTATATATCTGCCTCCCCATTGGACTATAAGCTAGCTCCTTGAGGACAAAAATGTGCCCTATTCAGGGTGCCTGGGTGGCTCAGTTGGTTAAGCGACTGCCTTCGGCTCAGGTCATGATCCTGGAGTCCCGGGATCGAGTCCCATATCAGGTTCCTTGCTCAGCAGGGGGTCTGCTTCTCCCTCTGACCCTCCCCCCTCTCATGTGCTCTCGCTCTCATTCTCTCTCTCAAATAAATAAATAAAATCTTTAAAAAAAAAAATGTGCCCTATTCAGTATTCTTATTGATTCTTCTATCTTGTCCTCTTTAGTGTTTCCTTCCATGTAGCAATTATGCTAGGGAAGATGAGGTAATGCAGATCCATGAACATTTTAGCTTATTTATGGTAGTTAGGATCATGTTAGGAGAAGAAATGATAGGCAGGGGCCATGACCAAGATGCTCTCAAGCTTGCTGGCTAAATGCATTCTCTTTTATCTACAACTTGTAGTCTTATCTCTATCATCACAGCCATTGTCCTCTATGCACTTGTCTCCCCAAATCAACCCAAGTTCTCTTTTATATTAACAAGGTCAAAACTGCACAAACTTTTAAAAAAATAATTTCCTGGGGTGCTTGGCTGGCTCAGTCAGTAGAGCATACAATGGTTGATCTCGGGGTTGTAAGTTTGAGCCCCATGCTGGGTGTAGAGATTACTTAAAAATAAAATCTTTAAAAAATAATAATAATAATAATTTCTGTATATCTTTTGAGTCTCTAAAATATGTTTATCTAATTGAATTACACCATTTTATCTTTACTGACAAAATATGCAAAATATTCTTAAATATCAAATGACAACAAATGACTTCTTATAAGATGCACTTCCAACACATGATTAACTATATTTCTCATTTTAATTTGTTAATTTTCCCTGATCAGTTCCACCCATAATTTTCCCTAGGATGAATACAGTGTATAGTCTATACTGTCTTCCCTAACCTATTTTAATTCCTTCACAGCATTTTTACAACCTGAATTTATCTTGTTTAAATCAATGATGAGAAAGATCTAGTCTGTCAGGTTTACTGTTTTATGACACAGTCTAAAATAATGCTAAAAATAAGAAATGAAAAAATACTTCTTTAACAAATCCAGTCAAATCAATAACAACCACGCCCAGTCACTGCCCTCAGTGCCACCAATGATACTTAAAATGCTTTCACTATAGATAAAATTTTAAAAAGATGACAGGACACTTAAGTCTCAATTTTCTCAACTGTTAAAAGAAGTTGGTAACACCCATCATATTGGACTGTTAAAAGATTATGGGAGATAAGTATTTGTGAAAATATCTACCATAGTGTTTAGTACTCACTCAACAAATATTTATTGGCGCCTATTATGAGCCAGGCACTGAAGATACAATGATTGTGGCATACTGTATTTTCCAAAGATGGCTACGACAACATCTCCCATCCCACATGCTCTTCTACATTCTCCCATAGGGAGGTGGAGTCCATCCCCTGCCCCTTGAACATGGGAGGGCTAGTGATTCATTTTAACCAAAAGAATGAAGCAGACATGACACTGCTTGACTTCTGACACTAGTTGGAAAACGCAATCAGCTTCTGCCTTGCTCTGGAACACTAGCTTTTGGAGTCCAGAGCTGCTGTGTAAGAAGTCCAACCACCTGGAGACACCATGCCCTGACAAAGCCCAGGCCATACAGAAAGACATACGCAATGTCTGATCTACAGCCCCAGCTGAAGTCCCAGCAGATGGCCAGCATCAACTGCCAGATATTTGTATAAAGATGCCCACAGGGGCGCCTGGCTGGCTCAGTCAGTTAAGCAGCTGCCTTGGCTCCGGTCATGATCCCAGGGTCCTGGGATAGAGCCCCACCTTGGGCCCCTTGTTCATTGGGGAGCCTGCTTCTCCCCTGCCTGCCGCTCCCCCTGCTTGTGCTTGCTCTCTCCCTCTATATCAACTAAAAAAAAAAAAAAAGATGCCCACAGATGATCAGGTCCCTGCCATTGAGGCTTCCCAGCTGAAGCACCAGACATTATGGAGCAGAGATAAACCATTCTCACTGTGCCCTGCCCAAATTCCAAACCAAAAGAATCTATGAACATAATAAAATGGTTGTTTCAAGCTGCTAAATTTTGGGATAATTTGTTTCATAGCAATAGTAATTGGAAAAGTGATCAACGTGATAAGCGTGTAACCCATCTTCATGGAGTTTATATTCTAGTGAAGGCGGGCAGCCCTAGAAAATGTCAGATGGTAATAATTATAAAATTCTGGATCAACTGGATACCCACATGCAAAGAAATGAAACTGGACCTTTCCTTACACCATATACAAAATGATTCCTGGAAGAAATAGTGCCTCTTTACATATTTTAGGGCTTAATTTAAAATTAGCTTGAGTTGGGGCAGCCAGGTGGCTCAGTTAAGTGTCCAGCTCTTGATTTCGGCTCAGGTCATGATCTCAGGGGTGTGGGATTGAGCCCCGCGCTGGGCTGTGCACTGGGCGTGGAGCCTGCTTGAGATACTCTCTCCCCCTCTTCCTCTGCCCCTCTCCCCATCCCTCCCTAAAAAAATAAAAAATAAAAATAAAATAAAATTGGCTTGAGCCAACACCTAATTTGAAAACTACAGTGTATTCTTGTGAGGTCTGAAGTATTTTTAAGATGTTAACAAGCACATGATACATAGAAACCTTGAATATAGTGATAATTACTGTTGTTAAGAGCTAAAACTACAGGGGCGCCTGGGTGGCTCAGTTGGTTAAGCGACTGCCTTCGGCTCAGGTCATGATCCTGGAGTCCCGGGATCGAGTCCCGCATCGGGCTCCCTGCTCGGCAGGGGGTCTGCTTCTCCCTCTGACCCTCCCCCCTCTCATGTGCTCTCTCTCATTCTCTCTCTCTCTCAAATAAATAAATAAATAAATAAAAATCTTTAAAAGAGCTAAAACTACAAAACTCTTAGAATAAAACATAGAAGTAAATCTTCATGACCTTAGGTTGAGCAAAGCCTTCTTAGATAATATATACAAAGCACAAGCAACAAAAGATAAAAGAAACAGGGGCGCCTGGCTGGCTCAATAGGTAGAGCATGTGATTCTTGACCTTGGGGTTGTGAGCTCAAGCCCCACATTGGGCATAGAGCTTACTTTAAAAAGATAAAGGAAATAAATTGGGCTTCATCAACAATAAAAACTTTGGTGCTTCAAAAAGTACCATCAAGAAAGTGCAAAGACAACCCACAGAATAGGATAAAATTCTTGCAAATCATATATCTGATCACATGCTCACTTCGGCAGCACATACGTATTTGATCAGGGTCTTGTATCCATAGTCTTTACAACTTAACAATAAGAAGACAACCCAGTGAAAAAATAGACAAAGGATCTGAACAGGTATAGATAAACAGCTAATAAGCACATGAAAAGATGATCAACATCATTGGTCATTATGGAAATGCAAATCAAATCAAAACCATAATATCACTTCATACCCACTAGGAGATGGCTAAAATAAAGGCAGATGATAAAGAGCTGGCAAGAATGTGGAGAAATTGGAACCCCCATACCTTACTGGTGGGATTTTAAATTAGTGCAGCCACTTTAAAAAACAGCTTGGCAGTTCCTCAAAATGTTATATATGACCCAGAAATAGGTATATATCCGAGAACTGAATACATATGTCCACATAAGAACTTGTATACAAATGTTCATAGTAGCATTATTCGTAATACCCAAAATGTGGAAACAACCCAAAGGTCCATCAATAGATGATGATAAATAAAATATACTATTTAAGTATGTTATGGGTTGAATTGTGTCCCTGTTCTCCCCCTCTTCCGCCCCACAAAAAGGTATGTTGAAGTCCTAACCACCAGTGCCTCAGAGTGTGACCTTCCTTGGAAAGAGGATCTTTGCAGACGTAATTAGTTAAGATGAGGTCATACTGGAGTAGGGTGGGCTCCTAAGCCAATATGACTGGTATCCTTATATGATAGCCAGGTGAAGATATGGCACACAGGAAGAATGCCATGTGACAAGAAAGCAGACACTAGGGTTATGCAGCTGTAAGCCAAAGAATGCCAAAGACTGCCAGCAAACCACCAGAATCTATATTCTATAAAAATTACAGGTAATCAAGGTAAACTACAATAAAATTACAGGCAACTTTATTTCATCCCCAGCCCTCAATATGCACCTTTAAGCCCCAACAGGCTTATATAATAATAGTTATTTCATAAACATCTGTAACCATAACAAATTAGGCTTATATAGGTCCATTCTGAAAGTTACCTGAAACTCTTGGGTTCGGGTCAGCACTGGCATTAGCAACAGAAATCTCAGATAGTCAAAATCAGTCCAAATTCATCCCTAGGCCAAGAGTTTCAGGTCTTGAACGCATGAACATCACAGTCAAAGCCAGATTCTAGGTCTGTCAAACAGCAGTCCACATAAAGCCAAATGAACCGATTCTAGATAATCAGGAATTTTCTAAGACACATGGAACATTCCCTGACTCAAAGAAAGCTCCCATGACTCAAAGAATGGGGAAAAATCAGACCATTTTTAGGAATAAAGTGAACTGAATGGGTATTTAACTTAATATATGTGCCCTCAGCCTGTTCACCAATTCCTCCCCTTGGAACAGAGACAACATCTTTAAGAAATTCTGAAGTTAATTCAAAAGCTTGCCTTTTCCCTTTTGGCCTCAAGTTGCACTACAAGTTTCAGCAAGCAAAGGTTGTACAGCAAAGTTCAAGAAGGGCAATGCTCTGTGCCATCCTGAACACTCCCTTTTTATTTTCACTTAAATAGTTCTCCCCAGTTTTATACTCTCACACAGCTTCTGTCAAACACCTGCTGACCTCATTATGAAGGTACTTCAGTAACACCCAGATGTGGGCCTAAGGAACACATATGAAAATGTAACAAAGATATAAGATAACAGGTATATAAAACCTGAGATGTAAACAGAATTGGCTAGCCCACTTAATAAATTTGAAATAACAAAGTGATGTTAACCAGAAGCCAACGCTACAAATAAATCCAGTAAATGTATCACCACACATTTGTATATAAGTCCACCTATCTCCTAAATAATAGACAAATCTAGTATACCGTAGTAAAAATAGTGTTCTTTCCTATTTTCCAAGGGAAGAAAAAATCTCTAACTTCAAGGCTATCTGCAAAGCTTAAAACAAAGCAAAACAAAAAACAAACAAAACAAACAACTCCAATGTGAGTAAAATTAGTAGTAAATTGGACTTACTGTTTGGCCTGGTTAACATGAACTCCTAGTGTATAGCTCAGCCATTTGTATGTCACCTGTAAGAAGAGGAATTGTTTTTTTAACATCAGACGATTCCAGAGTGTAGGTCAGTCCTAAGGGCTCCTAAAGATTCCCACTCTTAGATGATTATGCCTTATAAATTACAGTAGATGCCACCCTAGTTTTGCCAAGAACCATCCATCTGGGCAGGTACGACTGAGATCTTTATCTTACAAATACTAAAAAGGCTAATTAACGGGAGAGTCTAAAAAGAAAGGCTGATTATACAAAGAAAAAGCTCTCATTTTTCCTCACATTCTTTGTTTTACTAGTGCCCTTTTCACATTGTGTCCTTTTTTGTGGCCACCACTGGTAACTATTAAAACTCATCCAAAAGCTAGATTACTTTGAAGTGTATGACTCATAAACTTCTAAGAAAAGTTGCAGCCATACAAACATTAACAGGCACAGGTGGTGCAGGGGCAAGGGAATGAAAGAAGTGGATGACTACTGTATCTACGGTTAGATTGGAATCCACTGGCATCAAGCCTTGATCTTCCGTCCATCCTTCCTTGGGCTCTCCTGTCATTTGTCACTTCCTTGTATGCTCCTCATCTCCTGAAGTCTTCCAATTCTAAATGCTGAGTTTCCAATAATTAAGACTTACACAGGCGAGGCAAAGCATTAGCAAAAGAGACTAACCTAGGTTGGAAAACTGCCTATCCCTTACTAACCAAAAGTAAGTAAGTTATTTGGCCCCTCTGCTTCAACTTTCTTTTTTAGGGATACTTCCACGGCCCTCTGGGTGTGTCGCTGTAACCATTAAATGTAATAATGCATATCCCAAGCTCACAGTAGGCACTCAATTATCACGGTTTGCAAAGTCCATTCACATTCATCGTCTCACTGGATCTTTCATTCCAACCCCGGGAAGCAGGTCAAGGCTATGAATACCAAACTTCCTAGAGGAGGAAACCGACTGTTGTAAGGTTAAACAAGTGGTCACCTAACCCAATTAAGGTACAATTTCCTCAACAGAAAACTTGGGACTTGAAACTCCAACCACCTTATCAGATAGGTGTAGAAACGCCTCAGAATTTTTATCTACCAGTACCCTTCCCTCCACGCCTCTCCTTCTTGACCCCTGCTCCTTGCCAGTGCCCAGCACGCCCACCCAAGGCACGCGGACTTGCGCGCGCGCCAGAGAAATTCCCCCCGCGAGTCCTCGCTCGCCCTGGGGCACGAGACGTGGGGACCTGTCTCCCCTCGGCCAGTCCCCAACAGGCCAAGCGCAGAGGGGTCAAGGCCCCCGCCACCCTCGCCGGGCCCAGGACTCTAGTCGCATGCCCACATTCCCCAGTCCTAGGTCCTCACGATCTTGTTCTGGTCCGTGACGAACTCGTCTATATTTTCCAGATAAAGCTGGTCCGCCATGGTGCTGCGGAGCTATGAGCCCCGCCACCACAACCGCAGCTCCCGCCGGCGGGAAACGTATTTCCTCTCTCCCGGGTCCCGGGTCGTTTCCCACAGCAACGGAGGCGACGCGCTACGGCGGCCGCCCGAGGGTCAAACTAGTCTCGGAGACGGCGCAGACTCAAGTAGGCGGAGCTAGTAGGTAGGAGAGGACGGAAGTGAGGAGCTAGGTTCGTGAGCGTGATCTGGAGGGGGTGTTTTTGGAGCCAGTGTTTCACTGCTACAACCTAATGATTAACCCAGGGCAAAAGACCTCATCTGTAGGAGCCACAACCTTACCACCTGTAAATTGATAAAATAATCCTTGCCCTTTCATACCTTTATTCAACAAAGGTTTATCAAGTACCTAGTCCAGGTACTGGGGACACAGCAGTGAATGATAAAGACAGAAGTAAACCAGTAATTTTAGTAAAGTGATGGCAGCTGGGATAAAGTGCAGCTTGTTATAATTCCTCAGAATTGAGAAATTATGGATGGTTTTCCAGAAGGGATGGACGAAGAGAAATGTTTCAGATAGAGGCAGGGGCATTTGCTGGGAAGAAAAAAAGAGTTCGTTGTAGCTAAAATGTTGGGAGAAGAGTCCACTGAAGGGAGGTGAGACGGGAGAAGGTAATTCATGCTGCACCTATGAGGTTTGTGTGAAGGGGCACAAGAACTTTATTCTCAGGAAAAGGTTTCAGGTTGGGGGATTTCAACTAAAATTTCTCCTAACATCAGCTAAAGTACCCATAATAATTGATTTCAGCATAAGCCAGTGTAGTTCAGTAGGGCACCATGGTGGAAAATGGAGCAAGCTCTAGAGTTAGACCCTGGATTTGAATCCTGGTTTTGATCATTGTTGTGTGACCTTAAGTAAGTTATTTAACCACTGCAAGCCTGTTACCCTATCTATAATACAGAAATAATAATAGTACCCACTTAAAACTTTTGTTGCAACATGTACTCATTCACAACAGCAGAAACCTACTAAGGGCCAGGCACTGTTCTGGGTGCCGGGGATATAGCCATGATTAATAATACACAAGAGCTTGCTCACATGTAGCTTACATTCTCATAAAGATATTTGAGGGATGGTAATGGCTTAAAATAGGATAGCGGTAGTGGAAATTGAGAGAACTGAGTGACTTAGGTTTTCTTTTTAGAGTCAGCAAAACCTGCTGATGAATTAGATGAATAGAATGTAGGAAATACAGGAATGAAGGAAAATACCTAGATTGGGAATCTAAATCTTTAGGTAAATTGTGATGCATTTGACTACTGAGCTGTGGAAGCCAGAGAGAGCAGATGAGAAAATCAAAGAATTCTATTTGGCCATAGTTGTAATTGAGAAAACATATATAAAACCCTCATATCATGCATGCACACAATAAAATCAATAACAGTTGGGTTATATTACTATACACCAGGCACACTGTACTAGGTGCTTTGAGAGTGAGATGTCATTTAATTCCTATAGCAACCCTGCAAATGGACTGTGTTTGTTTATATTTTATAGACTAGATTGCTGAGGTTTAAGAGAGGAGAGATGGATTTTCCAGGCCACAGGGTTGAGTAGTAGTGCTGGGAATGGAATTCAAGTTTCTTGTCATTGTTCCACAGGAATGGGAAGTAAGTCAAGATAATTGGCCAAAGAATATTGACACTACCCCCCCACCAAAGGGAGCAGATGATAATACTGTATAGGATACCTGCCCCAACATGGCCCCAGATATACCAATATTAAAAAGTTGCATGATTTTTAGAAGCCAGATTAGAAGTTAACCTAGGGAGGCCTACCCAGCTTGAACATTCCTACCTCAGGGGAGAGGAGCTGAATGGAACACATGTGGGCTTTAGAAATCTATTTTTCTTTTAAAAAGCAAGCAAACAAACAAAAACCTGGGCTTGAATCCCAGCTTTACCACTTCCTAGCTGTGTGGCCTTAGGCAAATCACTTAACTTCTCTAGTCCTCCATTTCATGAGCTTTAAAAGAAGGGACAATAAAACACAATGGTATACTAATAAATGTTTAACAATCAAATGTAAAAAGCCCTGATTTGTAGTGGTTGACAGTGTCTGTGGTGTATATACTTCCATCACGGCAGATTTCAAGTTCTGATATTGATGTCACTAAACACAGAGTTAGGTAGAGACACACAATATCACACCAGTACTTCCACAATACATGTAGAATAAACAAATAACCTCAAGAGCATATATGGCAGTAAAATGTAGTAAAATAATTAGGAAGTGATGATATTTGGATATTTGTTGTCTTTGTTTTTAATATGATTTAATTGTAAATTTATATAATTTAATTTTTAGCAACGGCTCTCGTGAAGAATTAATAAAAGGAAACCTAGTTTGGAATAGACTTGGGGGGTCACTAAGGGGAGCTCTCAAGCCCTACCATTCTTTGTCAATTGCAGACCCAACAGGGCATGTTCTGTGCCTGGGGCATTAGCAATGTAAAATTAACGCATCTTATTCCAGGCATCTATAACATTTTCCATATTTGAAATGTAACTGGCAAATCTCCAAAAGGGAAAGGTATCACCATTTCTACCTCTACCTTAATGCTGCTGCTTAAAAAAAAAAAAAAAAAAAGGACAATTCAGTCCCTGTTCCTTAAAGATGAAGCTTCACATCAATGTCAAAAACAAGAAGAGTTCTCCAGGAATCAGAACAACCAACCAAAGTATTTCCTAAGCAAATGAGGCCAGACAAAACTTGGGGATGGTAGTGTCAGCTGATCCAGAAGTGGGAGCCATAGGATCAAGATTCTTCACCTTCATGCTTCAAAAGACGTTGATGTTAGAAATAGAAGACTGACCCTCCTATTTCCTCCTTTTCATTCCCACTTCATCCCAGAAATGATTGGCATCAGAAAATATAATGATTGTGACAGGGTATCAGATGGGAAATCTAGACTGGACCCAATATGGGGGAGAAATGAGGAGTGGTCAACCTATATGCAGGCAGAACCCCCAGACTGAGAGTAGGGGAAAGAGGCCAAGCCTCTGACCAGGAAAGGGGGCCTGTGGGAGCAGCTCAGGAGCCCTACCCAGCTAGCTGGGATACAGGGCTGCCACAAGTCTCTGGGGGATAGCATTTCAGGAAGGAGAACAGGTCAGAAGGAATCCAAGACTAAGAATGATGATTTAGGGGCCACATAAATGTCCATGGGTCATTCCAGAGTCCTGGAGACCCAGAACTTATTAACACCAAGGTATTTAGCATTAGATCATTCATCAAGTATTATTCAAGGCCTCCTGTCTATTGGGCCCTGTGTGACTGTTGGGAACACAGCATGGTCTTCATCTCTGGGAGTTTAGTCTGTGGGGAGTAAACAGCTGCCCTGTGAGGGAAGCACAGGTTGCCAGGGAAACCTGGCAAAGGCAACTAACTCAACCTGGGGATCAGAAGAAATGTGGGGAAAACTGGATTTAGGTATCCAGGACTAGATGGCATATATCCTTTCACTTTAGGTGAAATATATAACAAATGAAATTGGAGTGCTGTCATTGTTACAGCTTCTAACATGCACAACAATCTGATATAAAAAGAGCTATTTTATGAGAACATGTGGTACCTTGTGCAGACTGTCTTGTGGAATGTACAGCTATCAAGGCCAGGACACATCAACCTTCTTGACAGCTGGGGAGGCAAGAGCCCAGGGAAGGCTAAAATAACATGCTGTTCTAACACACCTTATCAGTTCTATAAAAGTCAATGTAAAACCCCTTAGTTACCAAAACAAAGTGGGTGAGCCAAGAGGGCACTCAGACACTGGTTCCCCTGTTTCCCACCCACTGCCACCCCATCACACACACACACCCCCAGCCCACGCTTGCACCTCAGCCTGTTTATTTCTCAGCTCAATCACCAAAAGGTTCACGTCGCTACCTTTGTTGCCTCAGTCACACAGAAAAAGAGCAGGAAGATCCCCTCCACACACTCCCATCTTGCAATTGCTTTGTATATTATTTTCCTTTCCCCATCCCCTTGGGGGCTGGAAGGGTGCTTTGGAGGAGTGTGTGTCCATATTTTTGCTGTAAACATCTTTGCTGCAAGCATTTTGGCCACATAAAAAGGCAATTTTGCCATAAAAGATAAAATCACGAAAAATAAAAGAGGGACATTCATTAAAAAGGACATAATTAAAAATGAATAACAAAATTAAAAAGACCTTATGGCAAAATACGAAATATTTGAATACACTCAAAATGTATAATGTAGATTCATGTCAGTACTGCGTAAATAACTTATTTTATTTTGTGGATTATACCTAAGCATTTGTCTTCAAAGTCTTTCATTCACAGTATTATACTTTTTTTTTTTTTGCTTGTTGATTCATCTCACTGGACATCAAACGTTTTTTGCTAAAATTTCTTCCTTCATGAAGAGAAGTATCCGTTTCCGAAGAGTAGGATGCGTATCTGTAATTGAACTTTGTATGGCCGTTGTGAAAGCCTTCTACACTGTTGTTTGTTCTTGGCATATTGCCACATGTCCATTGATAGACATTATAAAATTCTATGGGAAATGTGGGTTCAAACCCCTGTGCCACTGTATAGACCATTATGAGGGCTAAGATTCATTTAATGTAAAAATGGGAGTACTGCATTCATGGAGAAATGAAACCAAATTCAACCAGTGGATGAAACCAACAGACTGTCAAAACAACCAACTAGTTACTTTTTTCTTTTGTGGCAATATTGCCTTACAGCCAATCAGTTACGTGACAAAGATGCTTATGGCAAAATTACCTACAACCAGAGGGGTGATGGTAAAAGTAAAGATAATTAGAAATTGGTTATGGGAAGTTTTGTCCTAAGTGCATCATTTCTGAATTATTAAATTGGGGGTGGGAAGGGGGCGGTGAGGGAGGCTTGGCATTCAGGGCTAGAAAGAAACATGGTCCTTCTCTAGAGACCATTGCTCTCTGGCCCCTAGCACTGCTGGTTGGGAAGACTTCTTGAGGAATTGTCATGTGACCTCAGCTTTGGTATGGAGTAAAGGAGGGGCAAAGGCCATTCTAGACCCAGCAGATGTAGTAGCTGCTCTCTTTGCCTCCTTGTCTCTCTCCTGGCATCACTGCTTCTCTCTCTGCGACTATTCTGTTTGGCTTTGGCTTAATCACAGTTTCTAATTCCTCATGGTTTTATGAGGAAACATCAAAGATGTTTAACAGCCATAAGTTACCAGGGCTCAACCACACCACTACCTCCAGCTTTTCCCCGAATTGTTACAGATGCTCTTGACAATTCCCATTCTGTAATTCCTAAGTGGTTGAGCCTGGTTTGCTCAGCTTATCTCAGGGTTTGGTCTTTTAAATCTCAGGTTATCAGGGCACCTGGGTGGTTCAGTTTGTTAAGTGTCTGACTCTTGATTTTGGCTTAGGTCATGATCTCGGGGTCATGAGATTGAGCCCCACATCGGGCTCCGCGCTGGGTGTGGAGCCTGCTTAAGATTCTCCCTCTGCTCCTCCCCCCCCAAACAAACAAACAAATAAATAAATCTAGCTCAGAGTATCAGTATCTTTTTCAGGATACTGAGCAGCCGTGGACAGGTTCCTCTTGGACAGGTGCTCCTTTACTTCTTCCTCAATCACTCATTGAATTCCGTCTATGCGCCCACTATATACATGAGATATAGTAGAATACAAGATGCTCAGATGCAGAGTTAGACTGGGGATCCACAACATCTAGATGGGCCTTCAGAGGGGAGTAGATCACCCAGGGACAGAGCTGAAGGCAGAACCCTAGGGAACATCTGCAGATAAGGGACATGCAAAGAAGAAAAGGCCTGAAAAGGGAACTGAGAGAGAGGAGGAGCACTGGGAGGGCTCAGTGTGGAAACAAAAGAAGTGAGTTTGAAGGAGGGAGTGTGGAACAGTGTCAAATGCTTCCCCGAAATGGTGTTAGGTAGGGGTTGAAAGGAAGGCATTGGATTAGGCAGTCAGGAGGCCTCTGATGATGTGGGCCCCAGGAGCAAGAGGCACAAAAGCCAGATGGCAGTGAGTTAGGAGGGAGAAAAAGTAAGAAGGAGAACTAAAGATGGAGGGTAAAGACAACTCTGGCCAATTAACTATGTGGGAATGGAGAAATGGTTGGGAGTGAGGGTGGTCATGAAACTTCACAACATATCTACCCAAGCAATAGGGGTGGGAGGTGGTAGTGGGCATTTGTCTTAGAAAAAAGTATGACAGGCATTCTGGGGTCTTTTCCATCTGGAATGTCCTCAGTAGGGATCCCTCAGAAACTTCAGGCCAGAATCTGAAGAAGAAGGGCATATGGTAGATCCTCAGTTCCCACAGAATGGAAATTTCTTAAAGCTCTTTCATCCTGGATTCCAAGCACCCAGAGTGGCCACAGCTGGCACAGGGTAGGCCCTTAGCAAATATGCATTGACTGGTAACTGAATGGTTGAATGAATCAATGGATGGATAAAACTGAATTAAATATTGTTCTGTTCTATAATCCCTGTTGTTGATCTACGGAATATTGTTTGTAGAAGGTGTTGTCTACCTTCCCTTCCACCACTCAAACTATTACATAGTCTGTTATCACAGTGAGCATTGCTGATAAACTAACTGGGGAAATCCAGCTTCCTTCAAAGGACCAGTGATCAGAAATGACGCAGGGTTAGGGGTGCTTTTATGGACAAAAGTTAGGACCAAGCACAGGTCCTAAACAGGCTTGAGAGCTGCAGAGAGTACTGCTGCTGGACCCCAAACGGAGGCTTCATACATTCCTATATATATAAACTTCATACACAGGGTTTTATCTAGTAAATTTCATCTAATAAATACTCCGTGGATTGACTAACTTGAATTATCTTACCTTTCAATATTTTTTCCCAAGACTCTGGAGTAAAAACGAAATTAAGTGGTAAACTTCACCCAAACAAATTCTCATTTCCCCTTTCTCTGTCCATGAGGAGATGGCTCCATCACACCTTTGATTTCTCTGTACCTGTCCAATTTCAGGACATCCTTATCATTGGTCTGTTTTTCTTAACTTGTTTTTCTGCTTATTAAGGAAATTCATGTTCATCTTCATCTTCTGCAGCCTCATCTCTGTTCCAATCTGCACCATGGTCCATCTTTAACACCAGTTCCAGGATGATATTTCTTTTTCTTTTCTTTTCTTTTCTTTTTTTGTTAGAAAGGGGGGAGGAGATAGGGAGAGGGAAAGAGAGAATCCCAAGCAGGCTCCACGCCCAGCTCAGAGCCCAGTGAGGGGCTCGATCTCACAACCCTGAGATCATGACCTGAGCGGAAATCAAGAGTTGGATGCTTAACCGACTGAGCCACCCAGGTGCCCCCAGGATGATGTTACCCCCTACTTAAAACAACAACCCAATATTAGAATGCTTCCATCACCCCCCAAAAATTCCCGTGTGCCTTCATTCCCCACTTACACAACCAATCCCTGTTCCCATCCCCAACTCCAGGTAACCACTCATCTGTTCTCTGTCTTTGTAATTTTGTCTTTTAATATATATGGAATCTACAACGTATAGTTATTTGTGTTTGGCTTCTGTTATGGGATGAATTGTGTCCCCCCCCCCCACCAAGCCCAACCATATATTGAAGTCCCAACCCCCAGTGCCTCAGAATGTGATTGTATTTGGAGATAAGGTTTTTAAGTTAAAATGAGGTTATTGGGGTGGACCTTAATCCTATAAGACTTGTACCTGTGTAAGAAGAGTAAATTCAGACAACATACACAATTAGAGGAGAGACCAAGTGAAAACACAGGCTCAGCAGAACAGCCTCATGGAAGGAGCCATTGTTCAGATGGGTATACTACAGATGAAAAAGTTAAAGTCCCAGATGTTTAGTGATTTTTTCCAAGCTCACGCACCAGAAAATAACTGAACTTGGGACTCACGCTGGGACTTCTTAACCCCCATCCAGTCTAGGATTCCTGATAGACTTCTGGGGGGAGAAGACTGGGTGTGGGGAAGGGCATTCAGTGTCCACATGGGGACAGAGTGCCTTGTGTCTGGTCTCATTATGAAGCCAAATTTGGCTGGAGTTAATGAATGACCAAATTGAAGTTTTTTAAAAATTAATCTGGTAGCATAAAGTATTACTCATTGGTGGACATTGGTAGTCCCACCCCTTCATTCTGTGGATCCCATGTCTCCCCATGTCTGTTTCTTTTCTGTCCTGTTTTCTCAAATCACTTTTTTCTCATTTTCTTACCTTAGCCCTTGCCCCATTCCTAGAGCTCTGTAACAGCCTCCAACTTCCTTCGGTATCTCCTGTTCCAAGCTTTCTCCTTTCCCCACATCCTTCTCTAGCCACACTTTGGGCTCTGTGCCAGTACATCCCTGATGCTTACCAGACGACAGATTCTATTCATGGATTTTACCCAGGAGCTGGCTAGGAGGCTTCTGGGTATTGGGAAGAAAGACCTCCCTGTGCCTCAGGCACCCATCCATAAAACAAGGGGCCCAGGACAAGGCCTTCCAGATCTGACCCTTTCAGAGGGTGGTGCTCAAACCCTAATAAAGGACTGGCGGGTATGTATGGTCAGAGTCGTCGTTCCTTCTGTCATCTCCCATTAGGAGGCGCTGGTACTCCTTCTCATGGGAAGAGTAACAATGACTATAGGATCTCAACAACACTAATTAGAAAACACTATGTGGGTCAATCTTCAAATTGAATTCATTGCCTGAATTTAAAGAACAGGGGATTTTATATTAAAAATCATATTTCAGGTCTTATTTTTAATCCAAACATCTAGCTGCTATCTTCTGCCAAGGATATTTTGCCATTGGTCAAAGTACTTGTTCTGTTATTTTTCTTAAACCTTATTGTTGTAAGTGAAATATTTCTTGGCCATGTATTCAACAGAAGGAAGAAAGAGCTAGATTGAGAGGACCACAAGCTTCAGAAAAAGAGGGGGAAAGAACCAAGTTTTTGTGAAAAGGAAGTAAGCACAGTGTTGTCTGTGTTGAAAGAATACAACCTGAAATGCCATTATGAAAATAAAGCAAAATAAGAACTAAGAAGATGGGGCACCTGGGTGGCTCAGTCGTTAAGCATCTGCCTTCGGCTCAGGTCATGATCCCAGGGTCCTGGGATCGAGCCCCGCATCGGGCTCCCTGCTCCACGGGGGGCCTGCTTCTCCCTCTCCCACTCCCCCTGCTTGTGTTCCTGCTCTCGCTGTGTCTCTCTCTGTCAAATAAATAAAATAAAATCTTAAAAAAAAATTAAAAAAAAAGAACTAAGAAGAATATGGAAAAGATGTGAGATGAAAAAGCAACAAAATGGAAGAAAGGACTAAAACATCAACAGAATTTATTCTTTTTAATGCAGATAAATGTTTCTGCTATAAACTGTAATTAAGAGGGAATAAATTATAAGTGAGTAAAATAGAACAGAATAAGTAAAACAGTAGCACCTTACAGAGGCTGTAGGCATTTGAGATTCTGTCTAATTCAATCTCTTCCCCCCAGGATGGGCTAGCTGAGGCCCAGAGACATTAGGTAAACTGTTCAAGATCACAAAGGTAGGAAGTGGCAAAGCTGGGAATAGAAATCATGTCTTTGGACTTTATATCCTCTGCTTCTTCCATATATCCTATGGCCAGAGTTTGACAAACACTTGTTGAATTGATGAAAGGAAGCATAGTATAAAGGGAAGAACTTAAATTGTGATGGGGAGTCCTAGATTCTAGTCCTAGATGTGCCAGTGACTGGCTGTGTGACCTAGGGCAAGTCACTTTCTCTCTTTGGATCTCAATATCCACTTTAAAGTATAGAGAAAGCTTAAACTCGAAACTTAGAAGGTCAGTTGGGAAGTGTGTCACAGTAGCCAACAACAACCCTTTTGTCTTGGGGCTAAGAACTTGGCCCCAAGGGAAAGGAGTAAAAACCTCATGGTTATAAAGAATAGAAATCAACTCTGGCTGATCTGAACAAGAAATAAATTTGTTAGGATGATCTTCTATAGCTCACACAGTCATCAGAAAGCCTAAAGAATCAGGCTCAAAAAATAGGCTGAAAATGAAAGCATATATCCACACAGATACTTGCACAAAAATGTTTATAGTAGTATTATTCATTATGGCCAAAAAGTAGAAAAGGCCCAAATGTCTATCAACTAATGACTGAATAAACAAGATCTGGAACACAGTGGAATATTATTCAGTCATAAAAAAGGAATGAATTACTAACACAAGATACAGCATAGATGAACCTTGAAAAAACTGTGCTAAATGAAATAAGCCAGTCACAAATGACTATAAACCATGTGGTTCCATTCATATGAAAGGAATAGGGAAATCTATAGACAGAAAGTGGATTAGCAGTTGCTCAGGGCTGAGGAGAGGGATGGGGAGGGGGAAGCAGGAGGGGTGGGAGTGATACTTAAAGAGCACGAGGTTTCTTTTAGAGATGATAAAAATGTCCTAAAATCGTCTATGGTGATAGTTGCACATAATGATGAATAATCTAGAAAATGAATTGTATATTTTAAATGGGTGAATTGTATGGTATGTGAACTATTTCTCAATAAAGGTATTAGAACAATTGGCAGAAGCAAAGGGAGTCAGGGCAGGTACAACCTCAACCCTAATCTATCATGCTACAGAACCGATTCAATAAGGACACCACTGCAACTTCTACCCCTGCCCTGAACACTGGACCCAGAGGCCACCACTCACTCTACTGGGGTTGCTGCCCTGAAACCTAGATGTTGCTGCCACTGCCCTCACCAATGCCAAACTCTCCACCATCCCTGCTTCTTTGCAATACAAGCATCTTATTCTAAGTTCCAGGAGAATGTACCTGATTGGTAGGGTCTAAATTATATACGCACACCCTAGCTGTCAGGGAGGGCTGGAAAGCAAATTTCTGGCCTTTTTGACTTCTATAATAGGAGACAAGATCTGCCTTTCTCCAAGAATCCTTTTTTTTTTTTTTTTTTTAAAGATTTTATTTATTTATTTGACAGAGAGAGACACAGCGAGAGAGGGAACACAAGCAGGGGGAGTGGGAGAGGGAGAAGCAGGCTCCCCGCAGAGCAGGGAGCCCGATGTGGGACTCGATCCCAGGACCCTGGGATCATGACCTGAGCCGAAGGCAGTCGCTCAACCAACTGAGCCACCCAGGCGCCCCCCTCCAAGAATCCTATGGTGGAGAATTCTCCACATATAAGAAAGGGGTTTAGAGTTGGGCAAGTGAGCAAACCAACCAACCAAGGAACAAACAAAAATAAAAAATAAAAAATCAAGCCTCTATACATATATACAATCCCAGTTAAAATGCAGGTATTTCAGATTAATCTGTCCTTCAAATATTCATTCATGTATGCTTGCAGTCACTGTAAGCACTTATTAAGTACCTAAAAACTCTTTTGCTGGTGCTATGCTAAGCTCCGTGGAATCAAATAAAACACTGACCTTGCACTCAAGCAGGGAGCAGAAGAAAAAATGGAGTGTTATGGGTCTCAGGCTAAAAGTATAAGGAGGGAAAGAGGGGCACAAACAAGGGATTAGTCAATTCTCCTTGGGGAGAAGATTAGAAAGTTTTTGTAGAGGAGAATCTTTGGGGAGAAACTCAAAAGGTGGGTTGGTAAAATAAATAAATAAATAAAATTCAATTTTTAAAAAGTGGTTTGGTGCCTTGCTAAGCAGAAGAAAGGAAATCAGGGCATGAACCAGCCAAGCGCATTAGGTGAAACCACAGACAACACTATGGTGAAGGCTTCGGGTGCGAGACCGCACAGCAAGAGAGAGCTGGACAGGTCCCCAGGGGCCAGATCATAAGGGGCCAAAGAGTTCAGACCATTATGGACTTCCCTCTTTTCCATTGAGAGTTTTGAAGGATATTTTATTTCAAAACATCATTTTGATGCTGTGTAGAGGATAAACCGGAGGAGAGAATATTGCAAAGAGGTCAGTGAGCAGGCAGCTGCCATAGTCTAGACGTTCGATGACAGAAGAGAACTAGGGTGGTAGCGGTGGCAGTGGAGAGGGACAGAGATGGATATGAACAAGGAGAAGTTGAGTAGACCTTGTCAGAATTGCTTAAGTGATAACAGGACCCTGACAACTCAACTGTCCCATCTACACACTCACCCACTCATGCCCCAACATGTACTGATGTGTATGTGCTGGGGGTGCAGCAATGCTCCCACTTTCAAGGGGTTCTGTCTAGAGAGAACAGGCATCTCAATAGGCCATTATAAAGAGCGCAGTGGCTGCCGGGAGCCTGCTGGCTAGAAGATGCTGTGGGGGCATTGTGACTAGGGAGTTCAAGGAGGACTTCACCCAGATTTGAGACATTTTTTTAAAAGATCAAGAGGAGGGGCACCTGGGTGGCTCAGTCGTTAAGCATCTGCCTTCAGCTCAGGTCATGATCCCAGGGTCCTGGGATCGGGCCCGCATCAGGCTCCCTGCTCAGAGGGAAGCCTGCTTTTCCCTCCCATTCCCCCTGCTTGTGTTCCCTCTCTCACTGTGTCTCTCTCTATCAAATAAATAAATAAAATCTTTAAAAAAATAAAAGATCAAGAGGAGTTAGCCAAAAAGAAAAAGCTGGAAAGAGGCATTGCAGCTGGAGAGAAGAGCATGTATGGGGCCATGAAAAGGTGCCTTGTAGATCTCCAACTATAGGAGTGTAATAGACCAAGGGCCCCAGGTGAAGTCCACTGCTCCGTTTGTGCTGATAACACACCTCCTTTGAGTGGCTACCAGCCAAGAACTGTGTGCAGCAGGGAGACTAAGCATGATAGCCCAACCTTTAGAATTGGTCTAGGACACTTTCCACCCAACCTTCCCTCCCCTTCTGCTTACTTAGGGTCAGACTTGCATGGAGGATTTATGGTTCAACTAACCTCTCCCTTCTCATTTTTTTTTTTCACATGTTGCTATATGAGTAAAATCCTTGCATGTTTAATCCCCTCTCGGCTCTGCTTCTTGGAGGACCTGGATTAACACACTGTGTAAAAGCACAAATTCTTTAAGAACTCTGGGCTTCACTCTGGATGAATTCACAACAGTTGGGATACCTTTAGTAAGGTCTATTGAGACAAAATAAAATTTAGAGTTTGGGGGTGGTTGGCCTAGAGGTGTAGAGAAAGTGGAGAAGGATTGGGATAACAAATAGGTGTAATTGTTTTGGGCTGCTGAGTTTTGGGACCTTTTCATGTTTGGAGAGGTCCCCACCTTATGAGACAGACAGAGCCAGTTTCCCATTATAGAAACTGAAAAGGCCAGACTTGATTTCCCAGCAACCTCTGCAACTAAGGCCCGGCACATGACCTAAGCCCTGCCAGTCAGATGGACCCGCCTTAGGCCGACCGTGAATTGGAAGCTAGTGAGGCAAAGAAGCAGGGGTATATGCAGAATCAGTGTGAGCCACGGCTGGCAGCAGAGGCAGCAGCTATAGTGGTAGAGTCCGGGGTCTGGCATTGGTCATCTTGATGGTGCAGGCAGTGAAACCCACTCCCTAGAGCAGTGGCTATCACGTGTTCACTGGGCCAGGTCTATGTAGTGAATTTGGGAGTTCATCCTGGGGTGAAAGCTTCTCTGGCCCTCCAGGAGATTCTGTGAGCTACCTAATATCCCTTCAACAATTCCTTTTCTGTTTTTTGTTTGTTTTAAAGATTTGCTTCTTTATTATTTTAGAGTGCATGTGTGTGCGAAGTGGGGGTAGGCAGAGGGAGAGGGAGAGAAAAAATTTCAAGCAGACTCCCCACTGAGCAGGGCGCCCAACACAGGGCTCAATCCCAGGACCCTGAGATCATGACCTGAGCTGAAATCAAGAGTCAGACGCAGAACCAACTGAGCCACCCAGGCGCCCTTCCTTTTCTGTTTAAATAAGCCAGCATGTGGTTCATGTTTACAGGAAAGAATCCTTCTTGAAAAAGGTAAGAAGAAATAGGAGCTATCAGCAGCCTCAATGAACGAGGATGGAGAAGGGTAGTAGGACAGTGTGATATGACGTGAAAATCCTTAAGCTCTGCAGCTTAATTGGTATCCTAGCCCTTCACCTATGTATCAGCTCAGGCTGCTGTAACAAAATACTGTAGAATGGCTAGTTTAAACAAACATTGATTTCTCACAGTTCTGGAAGCTGAGAGGTCCAGTGAGAGCTTCTCTCTAGTTTGCAGATTGCCACCTTCTTGTGGCATCCTCACATGACACAGAGAGAGAGAGCTCTAGTCTCTTCTTATAAGGGTACTAATCCTTTATAAGGAGCTCCACCTTTATGACCTCATCTAAACCTAATTACCTCCCAAAGGCTCCACCTCCAAAAGCCATCACAATGGGGATTAGGACTTCAACATATGAATTTGGGGGGACACATTCAGTCCATATCAACCTATTAGCCAAGTGACCTTGAGTAAGTCACTTATCTTTCTGAGCTTCAGTTATCTTACCTGTAAAATGGGGATATTGAGTTTTACCTCCCTCATAGGGCTATTGTAAAGATTAACTGAGAAAATAGGTTTGAAAATGCTTTGTAAGTATAAAATGAGCTTTACGAATGTTTACAATTTATCTCAACAGTGCTTAACACAAAGTATGGCAAACAGACAGTGCTCTTTAAATGTTTGAAGTAAGGGGATGCCTGGGTGGCTAAGTCAGTTAAGCGTCTGACTCTTGATTATGGCTCAGTTCATGATCTCAGGGCCCTGGGATTAAGCCCCTGCCTTGAGCCCCGCCTAGGCTCCAAACTCAGCGGGGAGTCTCCTTGAGGATTCTCTTCTTCTCTCTGCACCACCCCCCCCCCCCACTCTCCAGCATGCTCTCTCTCTCTCTCTAAAATAAATAAATCTTTAAAAAGAATGTTTGAGGTAAGAGAAAAGGATAACAATTACCGTAGGAGCAATTACAGCGTGCCAGCCACTTTGATAAATGCTTCATCAGCATTATCTTCCCAATAGCCCAAGGTGACCAGCCTTCCTGGTTTGCCTGGGTGGGACTCTATGGGTTTAGCACCGAAAGACCCACACGGGAATCCCGAGACATAGGCTTGAGTATCGTGCCCATTTTACCCATTAGGAAAATGAGGCTTAGAGAGACTGGGCAACATGCCCCAAATCACATTTAGTAAATGGCAAAGTCAAAATTTGAACCCAAATCTGTCCAGGAGGAAACATGGGAGGAGAAGGGTCTTCAAAGCAGATCAAACCCTGCTCTTTAGCTGCATGACTCTATCTCAAGCCCAGTCTGGTCTTAGGGGCTGACATTGGGAGGTTGCCCAGAGAAGGCCCAAATCTGGCCCAGGTCACCTGTTCCTCTAGGGCAGTCCCTGGCAGGTCTTTGTTTTGCTTTTTACTTCATAGGAACTCTCCTGTTTCTATAGGGTAATTAAACCCTCATGCCTTATCCTGTTTATATTTTGCCTTTGTGTTTTGTTTTGCTTGTGAATGAAAGAACAAACAACCTTGCTAATCCAAACCACTTGACCCCTTAAAGCAGGTGTTTTTGGGTCTTGAGCAATAGCATGACTATAAATACTGATGGAGGTGGGGAGTTCTGTGCCCAGCCAGGGTCAGAAGCAAAGTGTTTCTCAGATGCTGATGAGAAAATTTTGCTTGGGGTACAGAGGAAGGGCCGGAAAGAAGGTACAGAGGTCAGGACGGAAAGAAAGCCTGGTTAATCTCAGGATTGTACTTCCTTTCTGCTCTCTGATACATCTGTAGTTGCCCCATTTTACCTCCCATCAGCTCATCCTATGCTGTGCCTTTGGATCTAGAGTCAGGAGGCTGGCCCAAGGCCCCCAGCTCTGCCACTAGTGAAGTGTGTGACCTAGACCATCTTCCCTCTCTGAGCTTCAGTTTTCTCATCTGTCAAATAAGGGAATTAGATTAGCAGATTAGGTAGTTCCCTAGGGGTCCTTGTGGTGTTGACACTCTAGGACACTGTAATGATACATATAATTGAACTGCTTCTGAAGGCAGGTTCTGGACTGGTGGGGTATATGTGTGTGTGTAGATGTGAACATGTGTGCATATGTGTGCATGAGAGTTGGAGTGTGAGTGAGCATGTGTGACTGTGTGAATGTGCATGTGGGTTGTTCTCAAAAACATAGACTCAGGGCTTGCTTGAAATTCTAGCTCTGGTCAAAGCCTTCATCTCACCCCTGCCTAACTCTCCTGAATTGCTTTTCCAGACTCAGCTCTCCCATATCGTGGAAGTAAAAGCATTTCTTCTGGTAGACAGCACCGTGGACCAGAATGAGCACTAACTCTGGAGTCAGACTTGGGTTTGAATCCTGACTCCACCCTGTACCTGGTATGTAGCTTTCAGCAAATTATTTACCTAAGCTTAAATTTCATCAATGGTAACAAGGAGCGAATAGTTAGTCCCTAGCTCAGCACAGTTAGAGGCTGGAATGACACAAGTATGCCAAGTACCTGGCTTAGAACCTAACACATGAGACACTCTCAATCAGGACCCGTTGTGCAATTTGCGGGGCCCAGTGCAAAATGAAAACATGGACTTCTTGTTCAGAAATTATGAAGAATTTGAAGATGGCAACAGCAGAGCATTAAACCAAGCATGAGACCCTTTTAAGCATAAGCCCTGGCATCTACAAAGGTCATAATGTTAACTTTCTCCCAGGCAGGTTAGCTCAGCTGTTGGGAGAAGAGTGATGGATGGAAGGTGATGTCACAGGTAAGGATCCTCAAATAACTCAGCAAGCCAAAATTGCTTGGAAATCTCTTCCACCTCCACCCCCTCCCTGAAACTACCCTGGCCATGGGAAGGCATAGATGAAGGTCAAAGCAGGTGACTCACTTGCTTCCTTAACCACTGAGAATATTTTTCCCACTCTGTGAATTCAGCTTTCCTCCCTCCCAGACACAGAGACTTAGCTTAGGATAAGACATCACGCATCCTTTCCCAGAGAGTCAATCTTCATTTCTTATACCTCTTTTACGTCACCTAAGTCCTTCTGGATCCTCTGGAAAGGAACTGAGGGCCTGGGGCCCAATGACAAGGAAGGAGTTTCTGAGCAGAAGGGACCCTCCAGACCAGAGTACTGCTGAACACTTAGAAGCTGGGAACTCAGCCAGTGTTTCATCTTTTGTTTTTTCCTCCTGGGGCTTCCTGTCCCAGAGGTGGATGGACAGGGGTCACGGGGGACTTCCTGATCACTACAAATAAACCTTTCCGTTGTCGTTGGTCGGGGAGCACTTCCAGTCCAGACAGACCAGAATAATGGGCAGTAGCAGAGAGGGATAGCAATGCTGCCTTCAGAGAAGGCTCAGCCCTAGTTCCATCAAAGGTCCCAGCAAGAGGAGGCTATGCTCTGCTGGGGTGGAAAGGGTGGTCATGGGGGAGGCCAGGACTGACTGCCCATGGGAGTGGGGGGGTGAATGGGAAGTGGGTGGGGAGAAAAATTAGAGAATGTGAGGGCTGGAAGGGCCCTCAGAGGCCATCTAGTTTGTTCTTTGCTGACTCCCAGTGCCCAGAACAGTTCCAGGCCCATAATCTCCCAGGCTCAATAATCATTTACTGAATAAATGTGTGAATCTACTCCAGCATCTTCATTTAACTGACCCAGGGAAGCAAGGTCCAGAATGGAAACGAAAGTTTCCCAAGGACACAGTAAGTCAGACTAGAGCTCAGAGTTCCTAAATCCCACACCAGTGGTCTTTCTCCTGAATAGCCATCAGTGCATGGGGCAAGGGGTATATTCTCCTCATTCCCTAAGCCAAGGGAGATAGGAGACTTCCAGAAAACCACTCAGAGAGCTTGACATGTGACTCTGGAGTTTGGGGATCATAAGACATAATTTGACACATGCTTGAGGAACTTAGTGATGAGAGACCAAATGAAACTTGTAGGACAGGGACACCTGGGTGGCTCAGTCAGTTAAGCGTCTGCCTTCAGCTCAGGTCATGATCCCAGGGTCCTGGGATGGAGCCCCACACTGGGCTCCCTGCTTAGTGGGGAGCCTGCTTCTCCCTGTGCCTCTGCTCCTCCCTACCCTGCTCATACTCTCTCTTCCAAATAAATAAATATCTCTAAAAAAAAAAGAAAGAAAGAAACTTGTAGGACAAGCAGAGAGATGGTTGTGCAGAGAGCAAACTGTTCTCCCACTGGCCATGGGACAAAGACAGGTGTGTCCTAAGGACTGATGTTGACTTAGAAGAAGGAAGTTGACTGGGATCTTCTTAAGAGTGACCTGCCCTCAAAGAAGGAGGAGGGCACTGTGATCCCAACAAAGAGGATGGACTGCTAGAAACTCAGGAGCTAACCTAGAGGAGAGGCCTTGCTTTGTCAAGGGAAGTCCAGGTAGAGGCTCTAGGGGAGGATCTCCAAAAGACCTGCTAAAGCCTTCCAAAGAGAAAGAATTGGTTCAGGACATCTGACCCACCCTACACAGCGGCATCATACTGCAGTTGATGCCCTGTGTTCCTCATCTTCTCCCTTCCTTGGAGCCAGAGATGGATATACCTTGAAACTAACAAAGCTTGTGTCTCAGAGCCCCTCCCTTGCATGGGCCCCTTTAGGCCCCTTTATAATTTTTTTTTTTTTAAGATTTTTTTTTTATTTATTTGACAGAGAGAGACAGCGAGAGCAGGAACACAAGCAGGGGGAGTGGGAGAGGGAGAAGCAGGCTTCCCGCCGAGCAGGGAGCCCAATGCGGGGCTCTATCCCAGGACCCCGGGATCATGACCTGAGCCGAAGGCAGACACTTAACGACTGAGCCACCCAGGCGCCCGCCCCTTTATAATTTTAAATTCTTTTTTTTAAAGAGTATATTCGTTTTCTATTGATGTGTAACAAATCACCCCAAATGTAGCAACTTAAAGCAACACAGATTTATTATCTCAGTTTCTTTTTTTTTTTTTTAAAGATTTTATTTATTTATTTGAGAGAGAGAGAATGAGAGACAGAGAGCATGAGAGGGAGGAGGGTCAGAGGGAGAAGCAGACTCCCTGCTGAGCAGGGAGCCCGATGCGGGACTCGATCCCGGGACTCCAGGATCATGACCTGAGCCGAAGGCAGTCGCCCAACCAACTGAGCCACCCAGGCGCCCCTTATCTCAGTTTCTGTATGCTGGAAGTCTGCACAAGGCATGATTCAATTCTCTGCTCAGGATCTCACCAGGCTAAATTCAAGGTGTTGGTCAGGTCTGGGGCTCAGGGTCCTCTTTCAAGCTCTGATTATTGGTAGAATTCAATTGCTTATGATTGTAGGACTGAGGTTCCCGTTTTCCTGCCAACTATCACCTGGAGACCACTCTGAGCTCCTAGAGGCCACTCGCAATACTTTGCCTTGTGGCCCCCTGTTATGTACTAAATGTTTGTGTCTCCCTCCCCTCCCCAAAATTCATATGTTGAAGTCCTAACCTCCAACGTGAGTAATACTTGGAAATGGAGTCTCTGGGAGGTAAAATTAAGCTTAAGTAAGGTCATAAGTGTGGGACCCTAATCCAATAGGATTAGTGTCCTTACAAGAAGAGACATCAGAGCACACTCTCTCTTTCTCTCCATGCACATGCCATGTGAGCACACAGAGAGGAAATGGCCATCTGTAAGCTAAGAAGCTAACCATGCTGAAACCCTGATCTCAGATTTCTAGCCTCCAAATCAGTGAGGAAATAAATTTCTGTTGCTTAAGCCACCCAGTCTGTGATATTTTGTCATGGCAGCCTAAGCTGCCTAATATACCCCCTATGCAGTTTCCAACACAAATGCTTGCTTTCTCCAAACCAAACAGAGCACATCTTTCTAATCTTGTCTTCTTTTAGATATTTGAAAGCACCTGGAGAACTCTCATTACCCGAGGACCAAAACAAACAAACAAACAAACAAAAAAACCCCAATGGGATCTGTCCAAGGTTTCATTTAGTAGTAAGGAAAGACCTATTCAGTAAACTGGACTTTAGAGAAACTTGGTGAGAAAAAATAAGGTTTTTGTCTGCAGAAGCAGTATGAGCTCACTTTCAACAAACTAGTTCAACAAACTAGTTACACTCACATTATGACAGAGGAGACATAATATAATATAATAAAACAAATACACAGCACAGTAATGACAATAATAGTTCAGGAAGTGGCCAGAGTAGAGAAAATCCTGGACTGGAAGTTGGGAGATTGGGTTGTAGTCCTGATCCTTTATTGACTACTTTAGTTGCAGTGTGGAATGTATATAAGGTGAACAACCCACAGAGAAAAATGGGTAAATGATATGAATAGGCAATTCACAGAAGAGGTGATGCAAATGGACAGGAAACCTGGAAAGATGCTCGAACCCACTAGTTGTTAGGGAAATGTAAACTTTTAAAAATAGGATGCAGTTTTACAAAACATGACCGACAAAAATTCTTTTAATTTTTGAGAACATCCGGCTGTTGTTAGAGAATGAAGAAATACGACACCATTATGCATTGCTGGTGAAGGTGTAACGTTATGCCATAATCTCTTTGGAAAATATTCTGGAAGAATCTATTAAAATTTAAAATGTATGTACTCTTTGGTCTATTATCTCTCTTTTAACACTCTGTATTATGGGAGTAAATGTATTAGTACCTAAAGAAAAAAAATACATATATATAAGGATATTTGTAGGAACATTGTTTACAGTGGCAAAAACAAAAAATTGGACATAACCTGAATGTCCAACAGTAGATAAATGATTGAGTACATTTTTGTGCATTTATATTATATTATGGAATATGATCTAGGTATTTAAAATATGAGTTAAATTTAAGAGCACCTGGGTGGCTCAGTTGGTTGAGCATCTGACTCTTGGTTTTGTCTCAGGTCATGATCTCATGGGTCATGGAATTAAACCCTGTGTGGGGCTCCATGCTCAGCAGGGAGTCTGCTTGAAGATTCTCTCTACCCCTTTCCCCGCCTGTGTGCCACTCTGTCTAAAATAAATAAGTCTTTAAAAATAAATAAATAAAATATGAGTTAAATTTATATATACCAACCAGGAAGAATGAATATGAAATATTAAGTGAAGAAGCAAGTTGCACAGTAGTGTGTATTACATGTAACCATTTTTGTTAAGAAAAAACCCTCCTTTTTTAGGTTTATATATTTGTATTAGCAAAAAGAAAGGTGTAGGAAGTTATACAGCACAGTGTTAATACTGATAATTAAGAGTGGGGTGGATGACGGTAGGGAGGGAATGGTGAAGGTATTAGAGGGAAGTAGGGGGAGATTATTAACATATGATTTATATGTTAATTCTCCTGTTGTTTGACATATTATAAAGAGTATATATTACACCTTTTAGTTTTAAAAAATTATGTTTAGGGGCACCTGGCTGGCTCAGTCAGTAGAGCATAGGGCACAGAGATTACTTAAAAAAAAAAAAAAAAGTGAAAAGAAAGCATACCAAATGGATGCATCAGATAATTCCTTCCATGCTTTTGATTCTCTAATTTAAGTACTCTAATTAAGTACTCTTGTTGATTTTTGCTTCTATTTGTTTTTATACATTTATGAATGGGTCCTGACTCCCCTCAAGGGCAGGAAGTATGTCTTAGTCATTTTAGCATAGCTCAGGGGTTACTTTGATAAATAATTTTTCGTAGCGAAGCTAGTCTGAGCACACCATTGTGGGGAAAGGAGATTTGAGCAGGGGAATGGTTACACAGGGACTTGGGAGAGTTTGCCAAGCCCTATTGTAATCTCCTGTGGGAACCAGACGGGAGGTACCCTGGAGCCAGCTATGGCTCCATCAGTGCTAATGGATTTTTTTCGAAAAGAAAAAAAACAATCTCACAGGCTAAGGAATCTTTCTTTCCTGATAGCAATCTGTCCACTTAAGTTCCTGGTAAAATGCTCTGCAAAGTCCCGACAGGAACAAGGGCACTGGCCCTGGGCTCCTGGGAGTATCTGACAGCAGGTATGTCTTGGCTTCTTAGTGCTGTCATATCTGCAAGACCCCCCCAACAGGCATGGCACCACTTAGGCAGGTTGTGAAATGAATGAATGAAACTTCAAGGAAAAACAAAATAATTCAAGGCCAGAAATAGAATCTGTCAAAGAAGCTTTTCTAATAGGAATACATCAGCCTACACGAGAAAACAGTAGGAGAAAATATCATAGTCACCTTCAGCTTTTTATAGATGGGGGCCAGTGATATTGGCAAAATGTTTATCCAATCTCTGGGGGGGGGGGAAGCAGATTTGCTGATTTCCATGGTGTAAATACTCCTAAATGGCCAATTTCAAACTACAACATGCACACAAGCAGCTCTGAGAGCTAGTTCCCTACCGCCTGCACTATAAAGTGTTTCTTTTTTTTTTTTTTTGGTAAAGATTTTATCCATTTATTTGACAGAGCATGAGCAGGGGGAGGGTCAGAGGCAGAGGGAGAAGCAGGCTCCCGCTGAGCAGGGAGCTGGACACAGGGCTCGATCCCAGGACCCTGGGATCACAACCTGAGCCAAAGGCAGACGCTCAACCGACTGAGCCACCCAGGCGCCCCCATAAAGTGTTTCAACACTGGAGCACACGTATGTGGTCACATTGTTTTTCTTTTCTTACTTTGTACTTCCCCAGACGCACTCACTACTTTGCACCTTGATCTGTTTAGCCTCCAGCCTTTTTTCCAATGCTCAACTCCCCATATCTTTTAAGACAGTTCAGGAATCATGTCCTTTGAAGGAAGCCAAATTTGGACCATCCAAATGGAGGAGGTGTCTCCTCTTGCACTCCCACAATCCCCTGCTGTTCCGTTTGTCACAGAGCTTGTCACACTTGTACTGCTTTGTTCGCTTGCCTCCCTTCCCAGCCTCTCCCTCCATGCCCACCATGTAGTCCTGGTGGGAACTGCCTACTACAATATACCTTCTCCTTAGTCCAGGGGGCTACAACCCACGTTAGATGAATTTGATCCTGCCATAGGAGGTTTTGAACCGGAGATGCAGAATCAAGGCTGTGAAGTATGAGACAGGAATTTTGCTCATCAGGGGGAAGGTACTCTGAGAAAATAAATCCAACATGCAAAGTAAAGCAGAAATGGATGGATGGTTACATGATACATTAAATATAGCAAAATGGAACCATTGTAAAATCTAAGTGGTGGTGTACCTGTGTACAGGTCTTTCCACTTTTCTGTACATTGAATTTTTTTTTTTTAATATAAGTTCTATGCCCAGTGTGGGGCTTGAATTCAAGACCCAGACATCAAGAGTCACATGCGCCACTGACTGAGCCAGCCAGGCACCCCTGACATTTTTTATAATAAATTATTGAAGGAGGGAAGAAGAAACAGACAAGAGTCAGAGAGTGAGAGAACCCTGAGGAGATTCCAACCTCTGGGTCCAGTTGTCTTAAAAGGTCCAGCTGCTTTCTTGCCCTGCTTATGATTATATTGGAAAAAATTTCCCTTTATACTCTGCTCGGTCAAATTGGAATTTTGTCACTGACCATCAAGGAAATCCTAACTAAAAGGATAATGTAATGCAACTGTTTTCACACACCTATCTCCTCCGCTAAACTCTAACCTCTGAGAGGACGAGGGTCCTATACTACCCATCTCTGTCCTTTCACCTTCCCAAACCAGGCAATTCCGTGGAGCACGAAGTAGCTTGGCTTCAGCCGGCAGAGGGTCTGCATGTGGTCCAGGCTGCCACCTCACTGTGGGATAGTGGGCAGCTGCTTCCTTAAATCTTTCTCAGCCTCAGTTTCCTCATTTGTAAAATGGAGATAATATTTGCTGAACAGAACGTGAAGATAAAAGAGGCAGTGCACGCAGAGCTTTGAGCCAAACTTTGGGCCCACAACAAACGCTTGCTAAATGTCAGCCGTCCTCATTGTTAGCAGCTGACATATTACCTCACATTCTCTTATGCTCTGTCCTTAGTTTTTAAAATTATTCAGTCCCCTCCATTCTAAACTGCCATTGATTAGAGTGTATCATAAAAATGAGAAAATAGTAACACATTGCATATATGGAAAGACAGTACAATTTGATGGTTTAAAGTGTGGGTGCTAGAGATAAACCACCTCTGCATCTGTTTGTTTTTAATTCTTTTTTATCTTTCAAGTAATCTCTACACCCAACATGGTCTCAAACCCACAACCCTGAGATCAAGAGTCCCATGTGTTCTACCAACTGAGCCAGTCAGGTGCCCCAGACTACCTTTGTTTTAAAGACCTTTGATAAATTACTTAACTTATCTAAACTCAGTTTCTCTACTCAGAAATGGCAACTGTTCCATATGTTCAGAAAGTTAAATACAGGCATGGAAGACATTAAAAAAGACACAAATCAAACCCTTAGAGATGAAAACCTCAGATGTCTGTGATGACAAATACACTGAGTGGGAGTAACAGTAGATTACACATAGAAGAAAAGATTAGTGAATTTAAAGTCACAACAATATAAACTGTATAAATGAAATACATAGATAAAATGAATTAAGAATAACAGAAAGAGGGGCACCTGGGTGACTCAGTCGGTTATGAGTTTGCCTTCAGCTCAGGTCATGATCTCAGGGTCCTGGGATCAAGCCCCATAAAGGACTCCTTGTTCAGCGGGGAGCCTGTTTCTCCCTCTCCCTCTGCTGCTCCCCCTGCTTGTGCTCTCTCTCTCTGTCAAATAAATAAAATCTTAAAAAAAAAAAAAAAACCCACAAAAACTGAAAAGCAGAAAAAGCATGTGTGAGCAAATGTGACTACGGTAAGTTGTGTTTTCAATATCCATTTTTTTCCCCTTCTCGCTAGAATTCAGGAAGATACACTACAATAAATGTAGTCTCAGGAAATGCCCTGCTCCAAGAAACTTAATCTGGCCATAGGTCTCATGTCTATGCTCTGGCTACAACTTTTAAAACATAGAATGTTAAAGATGGGTAGGACTTCACCAGGCATTCCACACACACGCACACCCCGACCCCATTTTACAAAGTATGAGGCCCAGAAAGTTCAAATGACTTGTCCAGACTGGACACCATCATCGCAGGGCTGGGGCTGGAGCCCAAATCTCCGGGCTCCATGCAATTCCATTCAGCATAACAAACACCTAAGTGAGCCCCTGGGAACCAGGCCATGGGAAAGGAGTGGTAGGGAGGGGCGCCTGGGTGGCTCAGTAGTTAAGCGTCTGCCTTCGGCTCAGGTCATGATCCCAGGGTCCTGGGATCGAGCCCCGCATCGGGCTCCCTGCTCAGCGGGAAGCCTGCTTCTCCCTCTCCCACTCCCCCTGCTTGTGTTCCCTCTCTCGCTGTGCCTCTCTCTGTCAAATAAATAAATAAAATCTAAAAAAAAAAAAAAAAAAAAAAGGAGTGGTAGGGGTTTTCTGGGAAGGGGCTCTGGATGTAGGTAACTTCACTGGGTGGGGGTTCAGAGCCAGAGAACAATTGATTGTTCTAGACCCCAGATAATCTGTCCCCGTCCTCCACTCCCAGTGGGCGTGTCCTGGGTAAACTGACTTTGTATAATACAAAACTAGACTAAATTCCTGCAACCCATGAGGCTAAGTAGAATGTATGAGCACACAGGAGGAGAAGAGCTTAATTCTGTTAAGAATTGTTAAAAGGCAGGAAAGATTTCTGTAGGTGGAGCTGGCAGAGCGTGAGTACTCTGGGCAATGGTCACAAGCAAAGGCCATCTGCCTGAGAGTTAGGTTTGATTCCCAATTCAGCCATTTGAGCAAATTCCTTTTACCTCTCTGAGCATGTTTCTTGAGCTAAAAAATTCAGATTAAACTATCTCCATGCAAACTGGGGAAGATGAAATGAGATAAAGTAGGAAAAGTGTTCAGTGTTAATGGTGGCTATTAGAACTATTACTACTGTTTCCCCAGGAGCCTGCCCAATTAATCCTCACAACAGCCCTGAGATGTAACATTTTATTAGCATAATTGTTTTATAGATTAGGGAAGTATTGATTGGAGAGGTTAAGGACTTTCCTCAAGTTGCTTACTAAATACTGCTAAGGTACCAACCTCTGCAGCCTGGCTGAAGGTACATATTGTGGGGCAGGGGAAAATGGTAAAATAAATGTCAGATGTGCCTAACTCTGGAAGATGGAGTTACTTCCTAGAGGCCCTGTGCACCTTTTCTTGAACTACATGAAAATAACCCCTTTTTGGAGGTTATTTTGACCTTAGGTGGCAGGAGGAAAGACTCCCTTCAGACTCTAAGAAGAAATTAAAAATGAGAATTGTTCACCAAGCAGCTAACAGAATGTTTCTCAAACTCAAGTAATGGATGGGCCACTATGCAAAATTCTCACAGACTATGGGCGCTGGCTGGCTCAGTCAGTAGAGCATGCGACTCTTAATTTCGGGGTTGTAGGTTTGAGCCCCATGTTGGGTGTAGAGATTACTTAAAAATAAAATTAAAAAAAAATTTTTTTTTAATTCTCATGGACTCCTTCCAAAGTTGACTTATTTTTTTTTAAGATTTTTATTTATTTATTCATAAGAGAGAGGCAGAGGGAGAAGCAGGCTCCCCGCAGAGCAGGGAGCCCGATGCGGGACTCGATCCCAGGACCCTGGGATCATGACCTGAGCCAAAGGCAGACGCCTAACCATCTGAGCCACCCAGGCACCCAAAGTTGACTTATTTTTATTTTAATGCCACTTACAGATTTATAAGCACAAAACTCAGTATACATTCCTTGTGCTTAGAGTCCTTCTACTCTAAACCAAGACAAATGGAAAATAAAACTATGATACCTATAAAATTCAAAAAAAGACTTCAGTTGAATGTGACAGAAGACGTTGTTTTGCTGAAACGAAATTGCTGTGGGAAGCCTGACTGCCTCACCCAGCTACGGCAGAGTTCTCTCAAGTCCGGCCCGCTCCTACCGCTGTGTAACTGCAGGCAGCTCCCACCATACTGCTCTGGTCAGACTCAAGGAAAATCTTCATTTTGATAGTACTCCAAGAACCCATTTGACTTTCACTTGGCACAGCAGCATCATTTACATTCAGTCCGCCTCCCTGTGTTCCTGGCCAGGCTAGAACAATGAATGTAGCACTCTCGGGCACCAGAGCAATCACAAACATAAAGTCAATGTCAAAGTGACATGGCAGGTGGTGGTCTTCCAGACAACTCAGAACATGTTTATTTTAATGTATTTGGATTATCACCAGAATGAAATATAATATTTAAAGTTCTCATAGACACATTTTAGGCTTTTAGAAAAATATATCTAGGAGCCCTGAGGAGTCTATAGACTCAGGTTTGAGAAGCTCTGGTCAAATGATTTCCAAAACCCTGGGATGTCTTTACCTAAAGAACTATAAGGGAGAACATCAGTCCCCTGGGATTGGAATGACAAGGTCACTTGTGCATACACAGTTCTTCTGCTTCCCCCCTTTTATCTGCCTGGTGACCTTTTTCTTGTCCTTTGAGTGTATTCATCCTCTGGAAGCCTTTCCTGGCTTCTAGAAGCTGAGTAAGCCTTGCCCACTCTGCACCCTTCCCATACCCTATATGTTCAGTCTCCAGCCCCCTAGGCCCTGGTGGTATAATTATTCATTTATCCTTCTGCTTTACCCCCATTTCATCCCCTCCATCCTTTAGACTGCAAGCTTGGTGAAGGTAAGAACTGAGTCTGATCCATTTGTGGTCCTCACTTCCCTACACAAGGGCCAGGCACAGGGTATTGCTCAGATAGGAATACAGAATAGATGAACAGATGAATGAATGTGTGAATGAATGAGCTAGGTGACCTCTCTTCTAGCTCTAGGATATTCAGCTCTACCATCCAGCTCAGTATTTTCTTTCCTGTCTTCAACTCCCACTGTTGTTCTCTTCAAGGGCTTAAAAAGAGTATATTCTAGACTCACACTGTCAGAGATAGAAGCACCTAATGAAATGAATACAACAACTAAAATGCAGAGAGGGGAAATGATTTGCCCCAGGAAACCTAGCTAGGATGTGAAAGCACTAGATCAGAGCCATGTGCTCCGATTCTCATTTCTAGAACATTATTTATCATTTATTCCTTTATTTATTTCTGGTTAGGCCTCCCTTGGGGGAAAACCATGTTCCCTTGTGACCTCACCTCCCCCATGGCAATGTTTTGGGAACAAACTGGATTCTCACGGTTCTCCCAATGGTGGCAGGGTGCCCATGTCAGGAACGTATTTTTCATAATGAAAAAGAAACAAAAATAGCGTCAGACCTCATTTGTAATTTCCCCATAGCAGCCAGAATCTTAAATCTCTTTGTTTCCCTTCTCAGTTTATTATGCTGCCCTTGTCCTTGGTAAAGCGGAGGGAAAAAGTGGATTTGAGAGCTTAAAAAAAAAAATCTGTACTTATTTATTTACGTAATATTTACTCCCAGAAGCATTTATTTTTGCAGCATAGGCCAATACGGACATCCTGCAATTCCCACCCGCCTTTCCTCCTTAATTTGGATGTCTCACTTCTCTCCCATGGCTAAAAACACTAGTGTCATCCCTGACCCCCGGATATCCTTCTTCCTTCCAGGCAGAAAGGCAGCCTGGCTCCTAAAGCCAGGCCTTCCCAGTGGGCCCTCCTGGTTTTGACTACCCCCCCCCTCCAACCACCAGATCCTCGTTTACATTTAATCACTTCCTCTCTCAACACCCATCTGCTCTCCCTCATCCTGCCTCTTGGCCTTGGCCCTGGAACCCAGGTGAAGTTAAATCCAGAAGGAAGGAAGGAGGAAACTCAGACACAGAGATCACTCACTGTGTACTTGAGACCAGGCTTTTTTTAGTGTGGGGAAAAGGGGTCTGACTTCTCTCACTCTGGATTTTTTTTTTTTAAAGATTTTATTTATTATTTGACAGAGAGAGAATGAGAGAGAGAGAGCACATGAGAAGGGGGAGGGTCAGAGGGAGAAGCAGACTCCCCGCCGAGCAGGGAGCCCAATGCGGGACTCGATCCAGGGACTCCAGGATCATGACCTGAGCCGAAGGCAGTCGCCCAACCAACTGAGCCACCCAGGTGCCCCTCACTCTGGATTGATTGACTGATTGGATGATATTGTGGTAAAATAACATAACATAAAATTTACCATTTTAGCCATATTTTAAGTATACAGCTCAGTGGCATTAACGACATTTACTTTGTGGTACAACCACCACTATTATCTATCTCCAAAACTTTTTTTATCATCCCAGACTGAATCTCTGTACCCATAACTCCCCATTCTCCTCTCCCCAGCCCCTGGCAAACACTTCTATATATATTATTTCATTTAGTCCTCACATCTGCCTTATGAGGGAGGTACTACTATACATATCCTTGACACCTGAGAAATCTGAGGCTCAGAGAGGTTAAGTAACTTCCCCAAGGCCACTCAGCTCACAAGAGTCCAGGCTGAGATTAAATTCCAACTGACTAAGCTCTTCCATTCTTTTCATTTGTGTGCTCTTTCTCAGGCTGTGAGAGAGTGAGAAATGATGTGTAAGGAATGGTCTTTGCCATTAAAGAGCCTATTCTTTCAAGAAAAACAAGTCTATCTTGTCTAAATGTGGGGCTCAACATGTACAGAGGCTACAGAGTGAGGGTGGGGCTGTAGTAAGTACCATTGGGACTGTGTATTACCACCCATTCCTTCAATGTTTACTGGAAAATTTACTCCCCTCTGCTGAGCCCAGGGAGCCACCAGATCCCACCCTAACCTGGAAGAAGCTGGGATCTGAACAGAAGTGTACAAGGCAGTATGCTCTCCTCTATATGGAGGGCCAGAGTAGGCAAAATAGGAGGAGCAGACAAGTGAGGATGAGGAGGAAGGTAGGCAGTGGAGAAGACACGGTAGGGCATTTCAGGCAGAGGGCCTAGCATGTCCTAGAACAAGGCATGATCAGGAAGCAGCAAGAAGGCAGGGGTCCTGGCAGGGAGGTGGCAGGAGATGGAGCTGGTAAGATAGGTGGGGGCTGGATGATCAGCCTAAGGGAGTCTGGATTTGTGTTGGCAGTGGGGAGCCAACATCTTTATGTCCAGACCAGACCTCATCTCTTAATTTCTATCCATTATATATATTGTGTTGACATTTCCACTTGGATGTCTTATAGTCATCTCTAACTTTGTATTTCCCAGAAAGAATCCTGACTTACATGCTTCCTTGTCCAGCCCACCAGCAGAGATATTAAAAATATTTAGGGCAGAGGCACCAGCAGATTCCCAGGGTTTGGGATCAGCATCCCAAAGGCCCATAGCTGTGCCAGGCATTAACACTTTAGATGCTGGAGAGTGGGGGTCCCAGGGGAAAGTCCAAGCAGCTGGGGTGGCAAGGAGGCTCACAGCAGCAGTGGTTTTCCTAACAGGCACAGCCATACTGCAGTCCTGAAATGCACCAGCTGCACATGATCCCTGCCCCCACCAAATATAACCCTCCTGTGCTTTCCCCATCTCAGTAATGGTACCATCATCTGTCCAGGGACTCTTGCTGGAAACCAAGGCATTATCTCTGGGCCCAGGCCAAAAATATAATGCCATAATGCTGAATATTTTAAAAGTTATACATCAGATTAAGTCAATTACTTATTTGTTAAGAGAAAAACCTCCTTAACTTTTTTTGAGGCATTTTTTACATAGAATAAAATGCACACATTTAAAGGGCATAGTTGGAGGAGCTTCAACAAATACATTGTGTAACCATGACCCCAGTCAATGACCATTAGCCTAGAAAGTTTCCTTATGCCTATTTGCAGCCAATTTCCCCTCTTCTCTCTTGCAGGCAACCACCCATCCAATTTCTATCACCATAGGTTAGTTTTGCCTATTACAGGACTTCATATAAATGGAATTAGGCAGTGTACTCTTTTGTGTCTGGCTTCTTTTGCTCAAAAGCTATGGATACTTTATGATTGAAAACTGGCAAAATATCAAAGGTGACTGAATTTAATGGCATTCTTTTGATGGATAGTAATATATGTGTAAAAAAGAAATATGTGATTCATAAATCATTATATATTTCATAAAATTTGTTCTTGCCTTCATTTTAACAAAATCACTAATTACATTGTTATAATCAAGATTTTTCAAATAATTTTGTTTGATTGGCAATAAAGTCCAAAATTAGATAAGCTTGGTGAATCACTGTGTATTTTACTTTATTTTATTTTTTTTAAAGATTTTATTTATTTATTTGACAGAGAGAGACATAGCGAGAGCAGGAACACAAGCAGGGGGAGTGGGAGAGGGAGAAGCAGGCTTCCCGCAGAGCAGGGAGCCGGATGTGGGGCTCGATCCCAGGACCCTGGGATCGTGACCTGAGCCGAAGGCAGACGCTTAACGACTGAGCCATCCAGGCGCCCCTCACTGTGTATTTTAGACTTTTTTTTTTTTTTTACTTTTTTACTCTTTTTTACGAATTTCAATTTGGAAAAACTTTTCAGTGGTAACTGGAATTTTCAATAAACTTCTTAAGGCAATATTTTAGATTAAAAAATGTATCATGAATTTTATATATTATATGTAGGTCAAATATTGTTATGGGAATGCATAATAAATTATATATTTCATAATAATTATATTTATATATCAAAATATAAAAAATTATATTTATATCAAATTAATAAAACATATGTAATAAATTATAAAACTGAGAGCTTTTTCCCTAAGGTCAGGGACAAGACAAGGATGTCCGCTCTTACCACTTTTATTCAACATAGTACTGGATGTCCTAGCCACGGCAATCAGATGACAAAAAGAAATAAAAGGCATCCAAATCGGTAGGGAGGAAATAAAAGTTTCACTATTTGCAGATGACACACTATTATATATAGAAAACCCTAAAGACTCCAGAAAAAAACTACTAGAACTGATAAATGAATTCAGTAAAGTTGCAGGATATAAAATTAATGTACAGAAATCTATTGTATTTCTATACACTAATAATGAAGCAGCAGAAAGAGAAAATAAGAAAGCAATCTCATTTATAATTGCACCAAAACTAATAAAATACCTAGAATAAACTTAACCAAAGAGGTAAAAGACATGTACTCTGAAAAGTATAAAACACCGATGAAAGAAATTCAAGATGACACAAAGAAATGGAAAGACATTTCATGATCATGGGTTTGAAGACCAAATATTGTTAAAATGTCTATACTATTCAAAGCAATCTACAGATTTAATGTAATCCCTATAAAAATACCAACAGCATTTTCCACCAAACTAGAACAAACAATCCTAAAATTTGTATGGAACCACAAACAACCCTGAAGAGCCAAAGCAATCATGAAAAAGAAAAAACCTGGAGGCATCACAATTCTGGACTTCAAGTTATATTATAAAGCTATAGTAATCAAAACAGTATGGTACTGGCACAAAATAGATTAATAGAACAGAATAGAAAACCCAGAAATGAGCCCACAACTATATGATCAATTAATCTTCAACAAAGCAGGAAATAATACACAATGGGAAAAAGTCTCTTCAACAAATGGTATTAGGAAAACTGGACAGGAACATGATGAAGAATGAAACTGGACTACTTTCTTACACCATATACAAAATAAATTCAAAATGGATTACAGACCTAAATGTGAGACCTTAAACCATAAAAATCCTTGAAGAGAGCACAGGCAGTAATTTCTCTGACATCAGATGTAGTAGCATTTTTCTAGATATGTCTCCTGAGGCAACGGAAACAAAAGTAAAAATACACTATTGGGACTACATCAAAATAAAAAGCTTCTGTACAGCAAAGGAAACAACCAACAAAACTAAAGGCAACCTACTGAATGGGAGAAGATATTTGCAAATGACATATCTAATAAAGGGTTAATATCCAAAATAGACAAAGAACTTCTATAACTCAACAGCCAAAAAAACAAATAATCTGGTTAAATGGGCAGAAGACATGAACAGACATTTCTCCAAAGACATGCAGATGGCCAACAGACACATGAAAACATGTTCAACATCACTAATTATCAGAGAAACATGTTCAACATCACTAATTATCAGAGAAATTATAAATCAAAACCACAATAAGGTATCACCTTATTACACCTGTCAGAATGGCTAAAAACAAAAATGCAAGAAACAGTGTTAGAGAGGATGTGGAAAAAGGGGAACCCTCTTGCACTGTTGGTGGGAATGCAAATTGGTGCAGCCACTGTGGAAAACAGTATGGAGATTCCTGAAAAAGTTAAAAATAGAACTACCCTACAATCTAGTAATTCCACTCCTGGGTATTTACCCAAAAAATACAAAAGCACTAATTCAAAGGGATACATGCAACCCTATATTTATGGCAGCATTATTTACAATAACCAAATTATGGAAGCAGTTCATGTGTCCATCGATAGATGAATGGATAAGGAAGACGTGGTGTATATATATATATACATATATATATACAAAGGAATATTATTCAGCCATATAAAGGAATGAAATCTTGTCATTTGCAACAACACGGATGGAACTAGAGAGCATAATGCTAAGTGAAATAAGTCAGTCAGGGAAAGACAAATACCATACGATTTCACTCGTGTGGAATTTAAAAAGCAAAACAAATGAACAAAGGAAAAAAGAGAAAGACAAACCAAGAAACAGACTCTTTATTATTTTTTTTTAATTAACATATAATGTATTATTTGTTTCAGAGGTACAGGTCTGATTCATCAGTCTTACACAATTCACAGCACTCACCATAGCACATATTCTCCCCAATGTCCATCACCTAGCCACCCCATCCCTCCCACCCACCTCCACTCCAGCAACCCTCAGTTTGTTTCCTGAGATTAAGAGTCTCTTATGGTTTGTCTCCCTCTCTCGTTTTGTCTTGTTTCAGTTTTCCCTCCCTTCCCCTATGATCCTCTGTCTTGTTTCTCAAATTCCTCATATCAGTGAGATCATATGATAAATGTATTTCTCTGACTGACTTATTTTGCTTAGCATAATACCCTCTAGTTCCATCCACATCATTGCAAATGGCAAGATTTTGGGTCTTTTTGATGGCTGCATAATATTCCATTGTATATATATACACCCATCCTCTTTATCCATTCATCTGTTGATGGACATCTTGGCTCTTTCCATAGTTTGGCTGTTGTGGACACTGCTGCTATAAACACTGGGGAGCACGTGCCCTTTCGGATCCCTACATTTGTATCTTTGGGGTAAATACCCAGTAGTGCAATTGTTGGGTCGTAGGGTAGCTCTATTTTCAACTTTTTGAGGAACCTCCACACTGTTTTCCAGAGTGGCTGCACCAGCTTGCATTCCCACCAACAGGGTAGGAGGGTTCCCCTAAGAAACAGACTCTTAACTATAGAGAACAAACAGATGGTTACCAGAGGGGAAGTGAGAGAGGGGAAAATACTAAATTTATAAAAAGTAACATACGTAATAAATTATAACAAAACATAATCCAAAATCTTTTCATTATATAAATCATCACCAGTTATACTGTGATTTTCATCATTCCTTAAAGCAATATCTAAGTCCATAAAGAATCAGTATCATGTTCACACATGCTATAACCAGTCCATATGTTTACATATAAACAAATATAAGAGTAGTATGAATTTTTTTATGATCAAATATTTATTAGCTGCCATGTGCCACTGTTACAAATACCAAGCAACTCTTGAGTTCCTCCTAGACCATAAACCGGAACACAAAGAGAAGCAAGCACAAGGACGCTGTTCCTCTGGGAAATGATGTCTCATTATGCACTCCTGCTATTTGAGAGAAGAGATTCCACAGAACCTGTTCATGTGTTTCTCTCTTCCTCTCCCCAAGAGCTCCGCCACTCACATGCTCTGCGTACTCCAGAGCAGTGTCCATCTCTGATGTGGGCAGCAGGACAAGCCACAGAACCTCAAAGCCAAAGACCTCTTTACAGCCATGTAAAGAAAGTGGTCTATATCAATGATTGAGGGGGATGGTGGTTACACAGATGGACACATTCATCTCCTCACACTATGTACTTAAATGTGTGCATTTTATTGCATGTAAAACACACAATTTTTTGTATTGAGGATGTAAAGCAAGACAAATGAAGTGTTTCCCTGGGGCCTGAATGAGGTTAAGCACAAAAAGGAATGTTCGGTGTACAGAACATGCAGTGCCAGCACTGAGCACCAGCTCCTGAGTGTCAAGTCAACCATGCTTTCTTTACTAAACTGTGGAGGGTGGGGGGTGTGCATGCCAGGGAGGGAGCGGATACATAAGGCCTCTAAAGTGTGGGGCCCAGGGAAGAGACCCCTCCTGCACTGGTCCATGGGTGGCATTGCATCCTTGATTCCTCTTTTTTCCCCACTCCCCACATATCAAATCCATCAACTGGCCCTGTGGATTCTACCTCCAGAATATATCTTTCATATCTCTTCTTGCTCCATCTGTGCTGCCCCCCTCCAGCCCAGGCTGCCATCATCTCTCACTTGGACTACAACAATCTCTTGGTTAACAGGCCTCTCTGCTTCCTTTCCTGCCTTCCTCCTACCTGCCCCCCCCCCATAGCAACCAGCGTGATATTAAAACATAAATAGCATCAGAATTGCTATCTTGCTGCAAACCATTCAACTGCATTCCCTTTGCTCTTAAGATAAAGACCCATAACTTTAGTGACCTTTAAGGTTCTCCAGGACTGGCCCCTGTGCAGCTCTCTGGCCTCAAGCAATCCCCCTGATTTATTCTCAATCAGCACACCCTGTTTAGTGACTTGTATGTTGCCCACAGGTTCTTCTGTCTCACCCACCCACCCAAAGCAGGCAGGGACTATCTGTTTTGTTCGTTGCACTGTTGCCTGTCACAATGAGCACATTTAATAAATATTGTTGGCCAAATAGATGAATGGATGTTTTTAAACAGGAGGGTGGCACAGAAAACTCTGAGTTTTTGGAAGGTGTCTGGATGTAGCGTGGAAGGTGAGATAGATGGAAACAGGCCGTTTATGCATGGGCTTAGGATCTCACTGGACCAATCTCCACTGTTGAGAGCTAATGATAAAAAAAGAAGTGACTTAAGGCTGAAACAGGGAGAGAGAGGCCAAGAAGCAGAAGCATTCTGCTTTATATAATGGAGATCTATGTAAAATTTCAATAGGAAGTCTCCATACTAAAAATGGATTTCAGAACCCCTAGTGTAACAGAAAGAACACTAGGCTGGTAGTCAGGACCCCAAAGTTCCAGTCTTGTTTCTTTCCCTGAATGCTCTTTTGTAAGTCCCTTGCCTTTCCTGAACCTCAGGGAGGGCAGAGATCTGAATGATTTCTGAGGTTGGTACAGCACTGACATGCAGAGTCTACACAAGCATGGCAGAGCCCTCACAGGCCTGCTTTGGCTCGAGTCCTTGCTTCGTTTTATCTGTGACTCCTTTGAAGATGAGATGAGGGTCAACAGTACTAGAGATCAGGGAACCAAGAGGTGTCAGGTCTATGACATCACATGCTTAGGGTCGTACTGGGCCCCTGGCATTGCCGATTGAGAAAGGGAGGGAGCAGATGGAATCTGGCAAGTGGGCCATGGTTGGCTGTGACCCTGGAGCTAACAATTCAGGATCAATAGCCAGAATCAGGGTCCAAAGGGGTATGTCTCAATGTAGGGGCACAGTAGCCAACAAGAACACCAGGATTCAGACCACAGACAGCGCTATGGATTCTCAGGGCAAGATTGCAGCCAGCAGCTGGGAAGACAGGCTGTTCTGTCTCCAGTTACATGGACTGGAATCAGGCAGGACCCTGGTCCAACAGGGATCTGGAGCAGATTTTTAAAACCCCAAATTGAACTTCATCCCCCTAGACTAAGAAGTGTTCCCTGACCCCGCCCAGGTAAAGTTAGTGTGGTTCCCTCTTTTGTGTTGCTCATGTCATTGTCTGTGGATTGTCTGTGGATACCTCCGTCTCTACTTCTGTGCCAATCCACTTTGTATCACTGGCACTCACTGTGGGGTGGGGTAGGACAGTAGCTATTCATTGAATTAATGTAAAGGGAGGGATGGATGAATGGACAGATGAAATAATACACTAACTCCATATGCTGAGGAAAAGCTGGGGCTCAGTAGGCAGGTGGGTTCTCAGGGGAACTGTAGGCCCTTCAAACACCCAGCTTCTCAGTTTATTGGTTTTGTTTTATTTATTTATTCAACAAACATTTTTGCTGAGTACCTCCTATGTGCCAAACTATGAGATGCATGCTATGGGGGTATTTGAATCCTGGTTAAGGGCAAGGATTCTGTAGCCTGATTACCCAGATTTGAATCTTGTCCCTAGCACTTACTAGCAGCTTAATAGTAAGCAAAGTATTCACTTTGTGTCTCAGTGAAAATAACAGTACCTACTTTATGGGTTGTTAAGATATTAAATGCATTGATGATTTTAAAGCTTTTTGAGTCCCTTAGTGCATGGTAAGTGTTCGCTTTACTCTGTATTCTCAAGTCACAGGTCAAGTCAGGGATGGGAGGGTGGTCTAACCCAACACACAATAACCCAAGCAGATTATATATTCGCAGAGGTACAGACAAGTTGTTGAGGGAGGGGCCAGGGTGGCATTGTGGAAGAGCAGTCTTTGCACTGAAGCTTATAGGTTGAGTTTAGGCTTGATTCAGCATGCTATGAGATACACACCTTTTAGGGTGATGGTAGTCAAACATTCATCCTCATGTCCTGAAAATTTAGGGTCACTAGGGACCTTAAGGCTACCTTGATCCACTGTTTCCTTTTAGTTTCCTTTTATGGTCAAGACCCCTGGTAAAAGGTAAAAGGTCAAGGTAAAAGGTAAAAGGTCACTGTTTCCTTTTATGGTCAAGACCCCTGGTAAAAGGTCTCAGTTCAGGACACACAACTAGTTGTTTATTTAACAAATCATTCATTCATTCTGCAAATATTCACTAAGAACTTACTGAGTGCCAGGCACTAGGGTAGTTGGGGATCTAGGGATCAAAGTATGCATGTCCTTCCCCAAAGGAGTTCATATACTCAAACAAATAGTGATAGACACAGAACATGAACCCAGATCCCAGCCTCCCAGCCCAGAGCTCCTTCCAATTCCCACGAGGACCTTTCACAGACTAGAGCACTGAGCTCATCTTCTCCAAGAGCTGAGTCATGAGTTACTTTCCCCATCCCATACATGTTTATTTATGAACTGTAGATACCCTGGGACAGGGCCTATGAAATTCAACCTCTATTTTTCCCTCAGAGCCTGGAGCTATCTAAACGCTATGTTTATTTTTAAATAACAGCACTGTCACTGATGACTCACAATGACTTTTGTAATCTGCTCTGAAACCTACCATTGTATATGTCTGTCCATGTGATTTTGTCTCCCTTTCCAATTTCTTGGCCCTGAGCCTCATTCTGGTTGTTATTTCCTTCCCCCTACCTTCCCACTTCCTCCTCCCCCACCCCTATGGACTATTCCCCAACTACATAAGGATCCGTTGCTATGTTTGTCTAAGTGTCTATATTCCTTTAGCCCCACAACTTGCATACTGAATCTGGCCCCAAGTCCTTTGAAAGGCTAACTTCTTGTCTAGAATAGGGACTGGGGCTGAGAGAGCTCACACCTTTCCTCTCTCAGTGGTTTCATCATCTTCAGATATCTTGTATCCTTTAGGCACCACAAGCCCAGCACCGGGAGCTAACAAGCTTCTCAAGGGCCCCCCAAAATGTTTAGGACCACCTCTCTCCCTCCCCTTTTTTTTACAGAATTCAAGATACAAAACATCAAAAGCAATAAATATTTAAACAAATGTCTACAAATGTAAATTTTTATCACCTTATTGTTAGTTTTTCAATTTAATTGTGACAGTGACTGCCACATAGCCCATTCTTCCTTTATTAATAGATTGTCTGAATTTTAACTAGGCATAAAATCACCCAGCAAAAGACTATACTGCCAAACCCTCTTAAAGCGAAATGTGGTCATGTGACTAAGTTCTGGACATGGGAAGTGAGTACAAGTGATACCTACTACTTTTGGTTGTGCAGTAGATATGGGCCTATATTCATCTTCTTCATAGTCAGTGCACTTGAGACTCTTGTAAGGCACAAATTATGCTACTTATGGAAGATAGTTTGTCCATTTTATTTATTTTTTATTTTTTATTTTTTAAGATTTTTATTTATTTGTCAGAGAGAGAGAGAGAGAGCACAAGCAGGGGGAGCAGCAGAGGGAGAGGGAGAAGCAGGCTCCCCACTGAGCAAGGAGCCCAATGTGGGACTCCATCCCAGGACCCCGGAATCATGACCTGAGCCGAAGGCAGACACTTAACAACTGAGCCACCCAGGCATCCCGATAGTTTGTCCATTTTAATTGCTGAGCAGCATTCCATTGTATAAATATACCACAGTATATCCATTTTCTTATTGATAGACACTTGAGCTGTTTCCAGTTTGGGAGTATGATGAATAAAGTTGTAGTGAACATTGTTATACAAATATTTTTGTGGTATAAATGTTTTCATTTATCATAGGTAAATTCCTAGGGAAAAACTGGGTCATAGGATGGGTGTATATTTAGTTTCATAAGAAATGTCAGACATTTACCAAAAGTGTTTGTACCATTTTACACTACCAACAACATTGTGTGAGATTTCTGGTTGTTCCACAATCTTTTCAACATCTACATTTTCAGTTTTTTAAATTTGATCCATTCTGGTGAGTGTGTAATATCATTTCATTGTGGTTTTAATTTACATTTCCTGACAATTAATGATGTCAAGCACAGGAAGACAGTAAAAAGAAAACAGTGAAATAATTTTATTTTATTTATTTATTTTTTTAAAGATTTTATTTATTTATTTGAGAGAGAGAGAATGAGAGACAGAGAGCATGAGAGGGAGGAGGGTCAGAGGGAGAAGCAGACTCCCTGCCGAGCAGGGAGCCCGATGCGGGACTCGATCCCGGGACTCCAGGATCATGACCTGAGCCGAAGGCAGTCGCTTAACCAACTGAGCCATCCAGGCGCCAACAGTGAAATAATTAAAAAAAAAAGCCAGAACAAACAGAAAAATATCAGGATTAAGCCTTAATATATCAATATATCAATAATTATATTAAATCTAAATGGCCTAAATATACTAATTAAAACACAGAGATTGGTAGAGTTGGGGGGGGAAGCATGACCCAACAATATGCTATCTATAAGAAACTCACTTTAAATATAACAATAAAGAAAAATTGAAAGTAAAAGGATGGAAAAAGATATATCATGCAAAAGTAATCAAAGGAAAGCAGGAATGAGTGACCACAATAATATCAGACAAAATAAATTTCAGAGCAAAGAAAATTATCAGAGACAGAGAAAACATTATAAAATGATAGAAGGATCAACTCACCAAGAAGACATAGCAATCATAAATGGATATATACCAAACAACAGAGCTATAAATTATGTGAAGCAAAAAGTAATAGAACTGGGGCACCTGCATGGCTTAGTCATTAAGCATCTGCCTTCGGCTCAGGTCATGATCCCAGGGTCCTGGGATTGAGCCCCGCATCGGGCTCCCTGCTCGCCAGGAAGCTTGCTTCTCCCTCTCCCACTCCCCCTGCTTGTGTTCCCTCTCTTGCTGTGTCTCTCTCTGTCAAAAGGAATAGAACTTAAGTGAGAAATAGGTAAATCCACACTTATATTTGGAGACTTCAACACCCTTCTCTGAACAATTGGTAGAACAACTAGATAGAAAATCAGCAAGGATACAGAAGAACTCACCAACACCATCTACCAACAGATTCTAATTAACATTTAAAAAATACTGCACCCATTGGACAGCCACATGCAGAAGAATGAAACTGGACCATTTCCTTACACCACACACAAAAATTGACTCAAAACGGATGAAAGACCTAAATGTGAGACAGGAATCCATCAAAATCCTTGAGGAGACCATAGGCAGCAACCTCTTCGACCTCAGCTGCAGCAACTTCTTCCTAGACACATTGCCAAAGGCAAGCGAAGCAAGGGCAAAAATGAACTATTGGGACTTCATCAAGATAAAAAGCTTTTGCACAGCAAAGGAAATAGTCAACAAAATCAAAAGACAACTGAAAGAATGGGAGAAGATATTTGCAAATGACATATCAGATAAAGGGCTAGTATCCAAAATCTATAAAGAACTTATCAAACTCAACACCCAAAGAACAAATAAACCAATCAAGAAATGGGCAGAAGACATGAACAGACACTTCTGTAAAGAAGATATCCAAATGGCCAACAGACACATGAAAAAGTGTTCAACATCACTCGGCATCAGGGAAATACAAATTAAAACCTCAATGAAATACCACCTCACACCAGTCAGAATGGCTAAAATTAACAAGTCAGGAAACGACAGATGTTGGCGAGGATGTGGAGAAAGGGGAACCCTCCTACACTGTTGGTGGGAATGCAAGCTTGTGCATCCACTCTGGAAAACAGTATGGAGGTTCCTCAAAAAGTTGAAAATAGAGGGGAACCTGGTGGCTCAGTCATTAGGCGTCTGCCTTCAGCTCAGGTCGTGATCCCGGGGTCCTGGGATGGAGCCCCGCATCGGGCTCCCTGCTCAGCAGGAAGTCTTCTTCTCCCTCTCCCACTCCCCCTGCTTGTGTTCCCTCTCTCACTGTGTCTCTCTCTGTCAAATAAATAAAATCTTTAAAAAAAAAAAAGTTGAAAATAGAGCTACCCTATGACCCAGCAATTGCAATACTGGGTATTTACCCCAAAGATACAAATGTAGTGATCCGAGGGGGCACATGCACCCCCAATATTAATAGCAGCAATGTCCACAATAGCCAAACTATGGAAAGAGCCAAGATGTCCATCAACACAAGAATGGATAAAGAAGGTGTGGCATATATATACAATGGAATATTATGCAGCCATCAAAAAAACCAAAATCTTGCCATTTCCAACGACATGGATGGAACTAGAGGGTATCATGCTAAGCAAAATAAGTCAATCAGAGAAAGACAAGTATCATATGATCTCATTGATGTGAGGAGTTTGAGAAACAAGACAGAGGATCATAGGGGAAGGAAGGAAAAAATGAAACAAGATGAAACCAGAGAGGGTGACAAACCATAAGAGACTCTTAATCTCAGGAAACAAACTGAGGGTTGCTGGAGTGGTGGGGGGTGGGAGGGATAGGGTGGCTGGGTGATGGACATTGGGGAGAATATGTGCTATGGTGAGCACTGTGAATTGTGTAAGACTGATGAATCACAGACCTGTACCTCTGAAACAAATAATACATTATATGTTAAAAAAAAAAAGAAGAAGAAGAAGAAGAAGATGATGATAGTAGGAAGGGAAAAATGAAGGGGGGGAAATCGGAGGGGGAGATGAACCATGAGAGACTATGGACTCTGAGAAACAAACTGAGGGTTTTAGAGGGAAGGGAGTGGGGGGATGTGTTAGCTTGGTGATGAGAGAGAACACAAATTACCAACACCAGGAATGACAAAATGGACATCACTACAGACCATGTAAGTATCCACAGGATAATAAGTGACTACTACAAACAATTCTACACACATAATTTGACAACTTAGATGAAATGGACCAATTCCTTGAAAAACACAAACTACTACAACTCACCCATATGGAATAGATAATTTTTATTTATTTATTTTTGAAATAGATAATTTTAATAGATCTGTAACTATTAATAAAATTGAATTTGTGGGGCGCCTGGGTGGCTCAGTTGGTTAAGCAACTGCCTTCGGCTCAGGTCATGATCCTGGAGTCCCGGGATCGAGTCCCGCATCGGGCTCCCTGCTCAGCAGGGAGTCTGCTTCTCCCTCTGATCCTCCCCCTCTCATGCTCTCTGTCTCCCATTCTCTCTCTCAGATAAATAAATAAAAAATCTTTAAAAAAAATTTGAATTTGTAATTTTAAAACTCCCCAAAAGAAATCTCCAGACCCAGATGGTTTCAAAGATTCTACCAAATGTTTAAAGAAGAATGTAGACAATCTACACAATCTCTTCCAGAAAACAGAAAAGGAAAACACTTCACAATTTATTTTATGAATCTAGTATTACTTTATACCAAAACAAAAGAAGCACAAAAAAGAGAAAACTTTAGACCAATATCTCTCATAAACTTAGATGCAAAAATCCTCAACAAAATATTAACAAACCAAATACAACAATGTATAAAAAGAATTATACACCATAACCAAGTAGGATTTATTCCAGCTATGCAAGGCTAGTCAACATGCAAAGATAAATCAATGTAACCTACCACATTAACAAGTTAAAGAAAAAAATCACATGATCATATCAATCATTGCCCAAAAAAAATGCTTTTGACAAGATTCAACACCCTTCATGATAAAAACTCTCAGGAAAACAGGAATAGAGGGGAACTTTCTCAACTTAATAAAGATCATCTACAATAAGCCTACAACTAACAGTTTATTTGACAGTGAAAGACTCAATGCTTTTCCCCTAAGACTGGAAAAAGACAAGGAAGTCTGCTCTTACTACTCTTATTCAACATAGTACTGGAAGTTCTGTTCAGTACAATAAGGCAAAACAAAGAAATTAAATGCATACCCAATCAGAAAGGAAGAAAATAGAACTGTTCCTTTTGCAGATGACAAGATTATCTACATAGAAAATCGTAAGGAATCTACAAAAAAATTCTTAGGGCTAATAAGTGAGTTCAGCAAAGTATCTTGCAGGATGCAAAAATCAGTTGCATTTCTATATATTTGCAATAAACACATGGATCCAGAAATTAAAAATACAAAACCTGTACAGATTTGTATGCTGAAAACTACAAAATGCTGATGAAAGGAGTCAAAGAAGATGTAAGTAAATGGTGAGACATAACCATGTTCATGGACTGGAACACCCAATATGTTGATTCTTCCCAAATTGATATACAGGTTCAATGCAATTCCTATCAAAATTCCATCAAGATTTTTTTAGATATAGACAAGGTTATTCTTTTCTTAAATATTTTTAATTTTTAAAAATTTTTAAATAGGCTTACACCCAATGTGGGGCTTGAACCCACGACCCTGAGATCAAAAGTCACATGCTCTACCAGCTGAGCCAGCCAGGTGCCCCCTAGACAAGATTATTTTGAAGTTTATATGGAAAGGCAAAAACCTAAGACAATTCAGAATAACTAAAACAATTTTGGAAAAAAGAAGAATAAAGTGGGAGGAATGGGAATAATTGATTTTAAGACTTATTACAGAGTTATAGCAATCAGGAATAAATGGTATTGGTGTAGAGAAAGACACATAGATCAATGGAAGAGAACCCTAAAATCAGCCTATACAAATATGTCCAACTGGTTTTTGTGGGGTTTTTTTTTTAGCATAAAAGTCTTTATTATAATGACTGAGGTAAATAAAACATGATCATTAAAATAATTTTTAAAATTTTTATTTATTTTTTAACAGTATAATTAACATACAGTGTTATATTAGTTTCAGATGTACAATATAGTGATTCAACAATTCTATACATTACTCGGTGCTCATCATAATAACTGTACTCTTAGTCCCCTTGACTTGTTTCACACATCCCCCCTCCCACCTCCCCTCTAGTAATCATCGGTTTGTTCTCTATAGTTAAGAGTCTGCTTTTTGGTTTGTCTCTTTCTTTCTTTGTTTTGTTCTTAAATTCCACATACGAGTAAAATCATATGGTATTTGTCTTTCTCTGACTGACTTATTTCACTTAGCATTATACCCTCTAGATCCATCCATGTGGTTGCAAATGACAAGACTTCATTCTTATTTTTACAGCTGAGTAATATTCCATTGCATACATATACATCCTCTTTGTCCATTCATTTATCAGTGGACACTTGGATTGTTTCCATATCTTGACTATTGTAAATAATGCATATCTTTTTCTTTCAGATTTTATTTATTTGAGAGAGAGCGAGAGTGCACAAGTGGGTGGAGGGAGTGGGAGAAAGACTGCCTGCCGAGCAGAGAGTCTGACATGGGGCTTGATCCCAGGACTCTGGGATCATGACCTGAGCCAAAGGCAGACGCTTAACAAACTCAGCCACCCAGGCACACCTGCATATATCTTTTTGAATTACTGTTTTCATTTTCTTTGGGTAAATACCCAGTAGTGGAATTACTGGATCATAGGGTAATTCTGTTTTTTTAAGTTTTTGAGGAACCTCCATACTATTTTCCACAGTGGCTGCACCAGTTTGCAGTCCCATCAACAGCGCAAGAGGGTTTCTTTTTCTCCATATCCTCATCAACACTTGTTGTTTCTTGTGTTTTTGATATTAGCCATTCTGACAGGTGTGAGGTGATACCTCATTGTGGTTTTGATTTGCAGTTCCCTGATAATTAGTGATGTTGAGCATGTTTTCATGTGTCTGTTGGCCATCTGTATGTCTTTAGAAAAATGTCTGTTCATGTTCTCTGCCCATGTTTAATTGGATTACCTGTGTTTTTCTCGTGTTGAATTGTATAAGTTCTTTGTATATTTTGGGTATTTACTCCTTATTTTATTTTTTTATAGGATTATTGGAGCTTAGGTTTTTTGGGGGGTTTTTTTGTGTGTGTGTGTGTTTTTTAAGATTTTATTTATTTATTTGCCAGAGAGAGAGAGCACAAGCAGGGGGAGCAGCAGGCAGAGGAAGAGGGAGAAAGCAGGCTCCCCACCGAGCAAGGAGCCCAATGTGGGGCTCGATCCCAGGACCCTGGGATCATGACCTGAGCCGAAGGCAGACGCTTAACCATCTGAGCCACCCAGGCGCCCCTATTTACCCCTTATTGGACATATAATTTGCAATTATCTTCTCCCATTCAGTGGGTTTTTTGTTTTGTTTTGTTGATGGTCTCCTTCACTGTGCAAAATCTTTTTATTTTGCTGTAGTCCCAATAGTTTATTTTTGTTTTTGTTTCCCTTGCCTCAGGAGACGTATCTAGAAAAATGTTTCTACGGCTGATGTCATAAGAGATTACTGCCTATATTTTCTTCTTGGAATTTTATGGTTTCAGGTCTCACATTTAGGTCTTTAATATATTTTGAGTTTATTTTTGTGTACAGTGTAACAAAGTGGTGCAGTTTCATTCTTTTGCATGTAGTTGTCTAGTTTTCCAACACCATTTGTTGAAGAGACTTTTTCCCATTGCATGTTCTTGTCTCCTTTTCATAGATTAATTGTCCATATAACCATGGGTTTATTTCTGGGTTTTCTGTTCTGTTCTATTGATCTATGTGTCTATTTTTGTGCCATTTCCATACTGGTTTGATTACTACAGCTTTGTAGTATATCTTGAAATCTGAGACTGTGATACCTCCAGTTTTGTTCTTCTTTTTCAAGATTGCTTTGGCTATCCGGGGTCTTTTGTGGTTTCATACATTCATAAGATTATTCATAATTCATAGGATTATTTGTTCTAGTGCTGTGAAAAATGCTCTTGGTATCTGCTAGGGATTTATGCCCAACTGGTTTTTGACAAAGATGTAAAAGCAATTAAATGAAGGAAACATGGGCTTTTGAACAAAAGGTGCTGGAGCAATAGGACATCCATAGGCAAAAAAAACCAAACCAAACCAAACCAAACCAAACCAAAAACAAAAAACACCTCCCCCCCAAAAAAAAACTAAAAAAAATCATGACCAAAGTTTCAAAATATAGGGAAAAACACAGGAGAAACTCCTCAGAATGTAGGGCTAGGCAAAGACTTCTTAGACCAAAAGCATGATCCATGAAAGGAAAAGCAGATAAATTGGACTTTATCACAATTACAAACATTTGCTCTTCAAAAGACCTTGTTAAAAGGATGAAAATACAAGCCACAGAGTGGCTAGAACTATTTACAAACCATGTATCTGACAAAGGACTAGTACTGAGAATATATAAAGAATTCTAAAAACTGAACATTAAAAAATCACAATTAGAAAACAGGCAAAATACATGAACAGACATTTCACTGAAGAGGATATTCAGGTTGAAAATAAGCACATGAAAAATGTTCAACATCATTAGCCATTAGGGAAATACAAGTTAAAGTCACAACAAAATGTGACTCTACTACTACTACTAGAATGTCTAAAAAAAAAATGGTGACGATGCCAAATGTTGGTAAGGATGCAGAGAAATTAGATTACTCATAGATATATTGCTGGTGGGAATGTAAAATGGACAACTACTCTGGAGAGCAGTTTGGCAATTTTTAAAAAAACTAAACATGCAAGCACCATATGACCTAGCAATTGTACTCATCAGCATTTATTCCAGATAAATGAAAACTTATGTTCACACAGAAAAACCCTGTATACAAATATTTGTAAGCAGTTTTATTCAGGATATCTGAAAACTGGAAAGAACCTAGCTATTTTTCAGTGGGAGAATGAATAAACAAAATGTGGTACATCCCTACCATGGAACAGTACACATCAATAAAAAGAAATGAACTATTGTTACATGCAACAACCTGGATGAGTCTCCAGAAAATTATGCTGAGGAAAAAAAGTAAATTCCAAAAGTTTACATATTGTGTCATTCCATTTATATAACACAGATTTGTGTTTGCCAAGAGTTAAATAGCAGTATAGATATAAAAGAAGAACATAATGGAGGGGCGCCTGGGTGGCTCAGTCATTAAGTGTCTGCCTTCGGCTCGGGTCATGATCCCAGGGTCCTGGGATCGAGCCCCAAATCAGGATCCCTGCTCTGTGGGAAGCCTGCTTCTCCCTCTCCCACTCCCCCTGCTTGTGTTCCCTCTTTGGCTGTCTCTCTGTCAAATAAATAAATAAAATCTTAAAAAAAAAAAAAAGAAGAAGAACATGATGGATCCTTGTGCTTATGGAAATGTTCTGTATCCTGACGATATCAATGTCAATATCCTAACTGTAACCTTGGCAAGACATTACCATTAGGGAAAACTGGGTAAAGGGTACACAAGATCTCTCTGTATTATTCCTCACAACTGCATGTGAGTCTACAATTTTCTCAAAATAAAAAAAATTAATTAAGGTGTTACCTTTGTGGTTTCTCTCTTGTCTGAACCCTGATTGATACAATACCCTTCATCAGACTGGGGAATTTCTCTTCTCTTCCTAGTTTGCTCCAGTTTGCCGGGAGGTTTAGTCAGGATAGGTGTTGATTTTTGCCAACTGCTTTTTTTTTTGCACCTACTGAAAATAATCATGTGGTTTTTCAAATTATATTGTTTGATTTTTATTTTTTTTTATTTTTATATTATACATTGCTGGATTCAACTTGCTAATATTTGCTAAAGATTTTTATGTCTATATTAGGAAATGTCTTTCAGATACCTAAGGGAGTGACGTTATTAGTTTCTATAATTAAAAAAGACTTAAGCAAAAACAGTAAAATATTAAATTTTGACAAGGCTGGATGGTGGGTAAACAGCAATTTGTTGCATTATCGTCCACACTTTCCTGCTTTCTTATTTTTTTCTCTCTTTTCAATTGAACAATCCTTACCTTTAACTTGGAAGACAGATTCAAAGAACAGATTGAGGACATAATAACCGGGTTCTTTATGCTACTAGAACTACAGGGGTGGGATAGCCTTATGTATCCTCTTCACCTAGAAATAGGCCTAACAACACATAGTTGGTACTCAGTGAAAGTTTATTGAATGAGTTCAGATTTCTTTGAACGACAATCCAATACAACATAATGGATACTGTGCTCCAGATCCACCCTCAGGACCTAGCGTTATTCCCCCAGCTTCTGGGACTAGGCTGGTTTATGGCTCATAATTCTCTGGGAATTGCCTTCCATAGAAGGAAGCAGCCTTGCCGAGAGTTACAGATAGAGAGAGCCTCTATCACTGCTCAGTGATAGGACAAAAATTTCTGGCCCCTGTTCTTTAATTTGAAATAACTCCTAAAGGTCATCCCCGGCTCAGAGCATTCTTTGAGATAGGCTGAGGTCTCTGCCGCGATTGTTTCAGTTTAACTTCTCCCGCTGCGAATCCTGCTTCCATCACTCTTACAGCTCCCTGCCATATTTCTGCACGTTCACCTCCCTTTCGCTCTCTTCCTCGGGTAATTCCACCCAGGACACACATTACCCTATTTTATATTCTCTTCCTAGCAGTTAGCCGTATGTGAAATAACCTTATTTATTTAACGCTTTAACACTTGGCTTATTGTCTGCAGTAAGACTGTAAGCTTCCCAGGACAGACTCTTTTCCCCATACACGGTGCACCACTGTATCAAACGCCTACTGGTTGTTGAAATGAATAAGTGGAAGAGACACACCTGATACTGGGTCTTGGGCTCACAATCTCTCAAGAGCCTGCGACCAGCACTTTGGAGCAGCTGCTGGGGACATGCCGCCGAGTCCCCGCCCCTCCTGTCACGCCCCCAGGCCAAGGCAGGGGGCGGGCCTCGCAGACGCCCCGGCTGAAGCTATGCGGCAGCCGGCGGTACGGCTGGTGCGGCTAAGCCGGATACCCTACACCGAGCTGCTGGCCCTGCAGGAGCGCTGGCTGCGGCGGCTGCAGGCCGAGCCAAGCACTGAGGCCCTGTCGGGGACTGAGGCGGGCGCGCTCCTGCTCTGCGAGCCCGCGGGGCCCGTGTACACGTCCGGGCTGCGCGGCGGCCTGACGCCGGAGGAGACGGCGCGGCTGCGGGCCTTGGGCGCCGAGGTACGCACCACAGGCCGCGGTGGCCTGGCTACCTTCCACGGCCCAGGCCAGCTGCTCTGCCACCCGGTCCTAGACCTGCGACGCCTGGGCCTGCGCCTGCGCACGCACGTAGCGGCGCTGGAGGCGTGCGCCGTGCGCCTGTGCGAGTGCCAGGGCTTGTCCGGTGCTCGCGCGCGGCCCCCGCCCTACACTGGCGTCTGGCTCGGGGAGCGCAAGGTCTGCGCGATAGGTTAGTGCGGAGGGCCGAGGCGGGGCCGGGGGGGGCGGGACTTGGCGGGGCTGGACCAATGGAGGTGAGAGCAAGCTCGGGCTGGGCTAAAGTGTACCTGGCGCGGGCTTTGAATCAGAACTACCCGCTGCGTTTGAGGTGTTAAGCCTTCTCACTGATCTCATATTCACAGCTCTCAGGAGGGCCCTCAGTGGTCATCTCATCCAATATTCATATTTTTGATAAGTGAATTGCCAGGTTACTAGCAATGAATCACAATGTCTGGACAATAATGGAGCTTAGTAATTTTCAAACATTTTTTTTTTAAAGCAACAGAATCTCTGTTAAAGACATTTTCTGGAATCTCCGTAATAAGTGCAGGAGCTGTGGAGCCACACACCCCTCCCCAGCCATGTCCCCCTTCCCCGATCTATGCACAACCCCTTGGGTGCTCAGAAACAGCTGGAAAACCAGTGATGGAGTCCAGTTCCTTCATCACACTGAGGGAGATCATGAAGCCTGGGGAGGGAGGATATTTACTCTAAGACCCTTTTTTTTGTCTTGCAGGAATCCGCTGTGGAAGGCACATCACGTCCCACGGCCTGGCTCTGAACTGTTCTACAGACCTTTTGTGGTTTGATCACATTGTCCCCTGCGGGCTGGTTGGGACAGGTGTCACCTCTCTGAGTGAGGAGCTCCAAAGGCACGTCACTGTGGATGAAGTTATACCACCTTTCCTTGAGGCCTTTAAAGAGACCTACAAGTGCACGTTGATATCAGAGGACAGCTCCAACTGAAGAGTGTTCATGTTATCACAGCTGGGAGGTCCTGCTTGAAAAGCACCAAGACTGACTTGGGAGTCACTGAAACCCAGATTCTAGACTTGGCTCTGTCATTCACTCACCATGAGACTATGAGCAAAGTATGAGCTCTTAGCCATTGTTTCCATATGTTTGCTGGTTTATTTATATCTTCTCACCTACCTCAGGTACGGTAGATGTGAAAACATTATGAAAAGCAACGCCTGCTATATAAATGTAACTTTAGCACTACTATCGACACATTTTCTCAGCTTAGAGAAACTCAGATATAGAGAATCAGTTCTCAAATATTTATTACCTCCTAAATACTGTATTTAATTGGGCAATTCTGGGCTCCAATTCCTTTGATTTTGTGGGAATCATATCTCTAGATAGCCCAGGTGAGGATGATATGTGGGGAGCTTTCTGCAATAAAAGGAAAAGGAATCTTTAAAGAATAAAATGAGATCTTGACTTCCTGCATTGGATTGCCGAGCCTGAAAACTATTTTTAGTTAGGTAACCTGAGTTAGACCAGAGCCCAGGAAAAGACAAGAATAATTTCTCACACTGTACAAATGCCAAAGGTAAAAGTATGTTTTCCTTAAATGAGATCTCTAAATTTATGAGGCTGTGTATTAACTATCCATTGCTGTGTAACAGATCACCCCAAAACTTAATGACTTAAAACAATAAACATTATCTCATATATATTCTGTGGGTCAAGAATTTGGGAAAAGCTTCGCTGGGTGATTTTGGGTTGAGATCTCTCATGAGGTATAGTCAAAATGTCTGCTGGCTCAGCTGTCATCTGAAGGTTTGGGCATGAAGGATCCATTTCCAAGATGGTTCACTCTGCTTCGTTGGTACTGGTTGTTGACGGGGCCTGCGTTCCTCACCGTGTAGGCCACTCCACAGAGCTACTTGTTCCCCTGGGGCAAGTGATGCCAGAAAGAGACAAGGTGGAAGCCACAAGGTATTATGACCCAGCCTTGGAAATTACACAGTCATTTCTACCATTTCCTAATAGATGAATCTGACTCAGTTTGGAAGGGACTGCACTGGGTGAGGGGAAGTGAAGATCATTAGGGACCATCTTGGAGACTGGCTACCATAAGCAGTTAGGGTGGAAAGATCCTTGAATGAGAAGTCAGATGACTCAGGTTGCAGTCCCAGCTCTTTGGGCAAGTCATTTACCTCTCTGGGCTTCAGTTTCCCCTATATAAGCACTGTCCAATAGGAATACAATGTGAGCCACACTGTAATTTTACTTTTCCAGTAGCCACATTAAAAAAGGAAAAACAAACAGGTGGCATTAATAATACTTTAATTAACCTAATATAAAAATGTTTTACATTCCTTTTCTCCATGCTATATCCAGAAATTCAGTGTGTATTTTCCACTTGTAGCACATCTCATTTTGGAGTTGTCACACTTCAGACATTCAGTAGCCACATGTGGCTACCATGTTGCAAAGTACAGCCTTAGGTAATATGGTATCCAAAGTCCTTTTTGAGCTTCCAGAAGAAAGGTGGCTGGCTTCTAGAAGAAAGGTGAGTCTTCCCAGCTCTAAGGTTTGATGTTTAACTCTGCACACAGTTTTTATCGGTTATTCAAGCTGGAATGGACTTTGGAGGTATGTTCCTGCCTCCTCATTGTACAGAGATGGAACCAAGACTTCGGAAGAAACTTGCTCAAGGCACACAGTAAGTTAATCACAAAGCCACGCCCGGGTGCCAGATATAAGCCCCGTTCTCACGCTCTTTTCCTACTGTGTGCACTGACTTAGAGCTCAGGACAGTATGCTTGACAAGTCATGGACATTTGGTCAATATTAGTTGATTGGTGGTTTGTGCACCCATTATTTACCCATATCTCTTCTAGGCCTTTTGTTTTCCCTCATGGAGCCAACAGTGCTGTTGTAGGAATATGGGGGGTGGATAGTAGTTGATAATTACTTTGCAGTATTATTGCCAAGAAGGGAAATAATTATTCCAGGAAAAGTAGAGTTAGATTCTCATGGTTGGAAGGCTATGCACAGTGTTGCTCCCCATCTAGTACTTGATTACCCTCTCTAGCAACCGTAATAAAGTGACCATTCAGCCTGGTCTTGAATACCTCCAGAGACTGGGAAAGAAACATTTACTCAAAACTTATTTTTAGTACCACTGTGTTAGCCCTCTTAAGTACATTCTCTCAATCAGCAGCCTGTCCCATGTTTCTGGATCACTGGGAATCATTCTGCATGGTGTAATGACTGAGTTACCTGACCTTCCTGAGCCTCCATTTCATTAGGTTCAAGGCTTGGCACAGAATAAACAGCAGAAAATATATAGTAGTTATTAGTGTTGTTCACCAACTATTTCAGGCAGGACTGTACTGTGTGGCTCCCTTGTTGTTGGTCGGGGCCAAGCAACTTGTTCTGGCCAATGAGTTATGAATGGAGGTGACATGCCACTTCTGAGCTGGAGCATTGAATTGCTGGTGTCAGAGCCCTTGTGGTTTCTCTTTCCCTCTGGAAGAGTGACCAACATTCAAGACGGGTGGCTGCTTTCTGAGGGACTGCATAAGCAGAGACCCCTGCTGCTGCTGGACATGCGGTGGAGTTAAGCCACTGAAATGTGGGCGTTGTTCATTACCACCGCATAACCTAACCTCTTCTGACTGAGGCAATATGTTTATATTAATTAGGACTCTTATATTTGCAAATGTAGAAACCTCACTCTAACTTATGCAAAAAAACAAATTAAAGAGTGACAGTGAGGGCATTATTGGAAAAGGTCCTGGGGGTCTCATAAAATCCAAGGTTAGGGCTGCAGCCGGGCTCAAGAGCAAAACCAGAGCATGTAGCCCTTTAAGCACCCAGATAGTCTTTTCTCTCCTCCCGGGCAGGCTTCTTGGTGTGTCTGTTTCACGCTCGCTTGCTTTAGTCCAGCTTTCTCTGTTTCCCGGGCTGCATGCCAGCTGCTGTTATCCATGATTATTGGAGTCGAGTCGAGGCAAATCCCTAGGTGTCTGGCTTGAGCAACCAGGTGGATGCTAGAGGTATTGCTGGGATGGGAAACACTGGGTGAAGACCAAGTTTGGAGAGAAAGAGAATGAGTTCAGTGTTAGGTAAATCAAGTTTGAAACACTTGTGGGAGATGCAAGTAGAGAGGGCCAAGGGGCAGTGGGTGTGTGGATCTAGAACATGGGTGTGATGAGCTATGGTTTAGGTCTGGAGACAGAAGAGGAGGGCAGAGGACTGATAAACGTGAGGTATGGGACGAGGAGGGGCAGGCCAAGGAAGGGGGAGGCAATAGGCAGAGAAATATTTGGGGGCACAGAATGAGACAACAGGACAATGTCATCCACTCTTCCAGCAGCCTGGGATTGCCAGGCATCCTAGAAGACCCAAGCCTCCAAGAACAGGTGGACTGTGGGTTGTTAGAGCCAGGAGGCCAGGGTTTGGCGGAGGCCAGGCCCATGGGATCAGGTCAGGCCACTGCTATGGGTTTCCTGGCTCTTCTTCCTGCCTGGACAGAGCCCACCCCCAGTTTCCCACAGGGGCCCTTCCTCAAGGAAGGAAGCTGAGCATATGAAGAAAGATATTTAACACCCTGGCTTTCCTACCTCCAGAAGGCCTCTTCTTATTTGTGCAGAATCTTCTCCCCATAAATAAACAGACTGTCCAGGGTCTGGTGAATAAGTGCTAAACGTAAGGATGTGACTGGTTTGGCATCTTGTTCCTCCTTGCCAGCTCTGGCAGCGTGACTAGATACACCTTACCTCTTGGGAAAAATCCTCTCTCCGAAAGCCCTATGGAAATCGGATTTTTGCAATCTAAATTGCATTTTTCTTTTTACCAAATTATAATTTACCATACATATAATCATACCATATTATAGTACCTATAAAATTTAAAAATAAAACAACGCTTGTACTCCCACCTGACAACACATCCCCTACATTTGTGTGTCTTTAGTACTTGATCACGAACAGACATATTTTATGTACTTGTCATTATGTGGATAAAATTATGTATACTCTTTTAAGCTAAACCTGGTATTACATGAATTTTACCACATTGCTATATAATCTTTACAATTATATTTTTGAATGCCTTAATTTTGTTTTTATTTCTTTTAAAACTGAGAATTCAATATTTTTTTAAATATAGGTAATGCAAATTAAAAAGGTACAAAATGGTGGCTTTGAAATGTAAGTCTTGCTCCTATTCTTTTCCTCTGTAAACTCAGTTTTTTTCCTGGAGGCCTAATGATGATAAATTCTTTTTTATATACTTCAGAGATATTTTATGCATATATAAGTGTGCATGATTATATACTTTTTTTTCATATAGTAACATACTATACCCACAGCATTACACTTTGGAGATTGTTTCAGATTAGTATATAAAGAGCATCCTCATTTTATTTTATTTTTTATATTTTATTTATTTATTAGAGAGAGAGAGCACACAAGCAGGGGGAGAGGCAGAGGAAGAGGGAGAAGAGCACACAAGCAGGACACCCTGCTCAGCAGGGATGTGGGGCTCGATCCCAGGACCCTGGGATCATGACCCGAGCCAAAGGCAGATGCCCAACCAACTGAACAACCCAGGCGCCCCAGGGTCCTCATTTTAAAAAATGACTACAGAGTATTCTATTCAGTGGATTTCTTATGATTTATTTAGCTAGTACCTTATTGAGGACATTTAGGTTATTACTAACCTTTTGCTTTTACAAGCAAGGCTGCAATGAAAATTCTTGTGTGTGTGTGTCTGTCTGTGTGTTACATTGCACATGAGTACAAAGGTTGCATCTTTAGAAGTGATTTTCTGAGTCAAAGGATATGTGCATTTTTAATAGATATTGTCATATTGCCTTCCATTAAAGTTATACCAATTTATATTCCCATCAATAATGTACAAGGGAGATGCCTGAATTTTAAATGTTCTAGCATCTGTTTTTTTTTTCATTTTTCTTTTTTTTTTTTAAGATTTTATTTTATTTATTTGAGAGAGAGAGAATGAGAGACAGAGAGCATGAGAGGGAGGAGGGTCAGAGGGAGAAGCAGACTCCCCGCCGAGCAGGTAGCCCGATGCGGGACCCGATCCTGGGACTCCAGGATCATGACCTGAGCCGAAGGCAGTCGCTTAACCAAGTGAGCCACCCAGGTGCCCCTTTTTTTTTTCATTTTTAAAGTTTTTTGGTATAAAATCTTTTTAACAAACAACAATGAACCCCATGTATCCATCATGCAGCTAAAACAATCATCAACTCAAGGCCAGCCCTAGTTTGTTTAAAGTGGGACCTACTTCTGGCTTCCTCCCTGGATTATTGTGAAGCAAATCATAGATACCATATTATTTCATCCATAAATATTTCAGTATGTATTTCCCAAAGATAAGGACTCAAAAAAAAACCACTTCAATATCAACAAATATTCAGTTAGTATTCCCCAGATTTTTCCAATTGTTTGCTTGTTCCTTTTTTTCACAGTTGGTTTGTTCAAATCAGGATTCAAATACTGGACTTGGTTTACATGTCTCACAAATGTCTCCTTAGTCTCTTATCACCTAGATTCCTCCCACAACTTTTTTTTTAAGCTTTTTCTCCTGTGTTTCCTGAAGCTTGAAAGATAAAGCCTGATGCTTGATATGATTTGGCAAGTCAGCTTCATAAGTGGTGGTGTGTAATTGAGGCATGCAATATCTTTCTTTTTTTCTCTTTTTCATGATGATTATTCCCTAGATCCATTATTTTGTTAGGGGTTTATAAAATGTGATATTCTCTTTTTTTTAAAGATTTTATTTATTTATTTGACAGAGAGACACAGCAAGAAAGGGAACACAAGCAGGGGGAGTGGGAGGGGGAGAAGCAGGCTTTCGGCTGAGCAGGGAGCCCAACATGGGGCTCGATCCCAGGACCCTGGGATTATGACCTGAGCCAAAGGCAGATGCTTAATGACTGAGCCACCCAGGCGCCCCACAAAATGTGATATTCTGATTCTGTCATGCCTTTTTCACTTACTAGCTGGAGAATGTTTACAGAATTCAACAAGACCAGTGGCATTAGTGTTATTGGTACTTTATTCGTTTTTTAGTTTTGCTCATATTCAATAAAAGTTTGTACTGAATAAAAAATTACCTGTATAAAAGATGCTTTTATAGTTGCATAAGAATTTATACTGAGTTTAAATTTGAACATATTTGCATTGCCAGCACTGAGTAACTCAATAATTTTTGAGGAATCCATACATTATTCAAATCCAAGAGACAGTGGTCTAAGGCTAAAATGTTACATTTTTGCAATATCTAAATTGCGAGGTTTTCTAAGCCAGAGACTGTTTGTGTTTGTATCCTAGTACCTAGCATGTAAAAGGAAGCAAGTTTCATATCTATGTTGTTACGAAGAATTTCCTATCGCCTCCACATCGGTTCTTTTGTGGACGGACATCAATATCCAGTCTGTGAAGTGTTCATTATGGCCGTGCTCAGGCAGCCTTCCATCCCTACAGAATTCTGATTGTTAGACAGGTATTCTTCCTCCTAAACTGAAACCCGCCTCCAACACAGTCATAACTCTACCCTCCTGCAAGGCCTCCTCTAAGAGTCCTTTCCTGGCCATGTCTACCTACATCCCCCTCTAATGGCAGGGGCCACACTGTGTTATAGTTACTTCATTCCACATCTGACCCTGTCCAGACTGTGGTCTCTCCAGGCAGGGACTGTAGCTGCATCCTCTGTGGCCTCCTCAGGCCCAGCCCAGGGCCTCACACAGACGAAGTACCCAGAAATGGCCTGTTGGGTCAGCAAATGTGGTCTCTTCTTCAAGTTTAACTTTCCTGATTCTTCTATTCTTCACAGAAGATGGTTTCCAGACTCCACACCTCTGCCCTCATATCAATAGGCTCTAATTGGCTAAGGTGCCTTTAATCTGTGTTACTTGGAACTGAAGATAACATGACTGGTATGGGATGGCCAGTGTGAGGTGTGTCAGCTTGTGCTGGGCCCTGAGGACACAGGGAAGGATCCGACTTCGTCCCTGTCTTCAAGGAACTCACAGCTTTGTGGAGGAGACATACCTGTAAATAAAATTCATAATAAACTGTTAAAAGTATCATGAGAGAAGTTTGCACAGAGTACTATGGAAACATAAAAGAAGAGGTGAGAAATCATAAAAGAGAGGGGCAGAAAAGTCTCAAGGTGACATTGAATTAGAATTCTAGGTTGTAAATAAGAAAGAAAAAAAAAACCCACCTCAAACTAGCTCAAATGGAAAGAGAGTATCTCAGAACTCAAACTAAAAAGTCTGGGGCTTGACTTCGGGCACAGATTGATCCAGGAGGAGGTAGCAGGTAAGGGTGAGTTAGCCAGCTCCAGCAAGAAGGTGCTCCAGGCAGAGAAAATAGCACAGCAAAGGCCTGGAGGGGATAGAGAGCATGTGGGTGTTTGAGGAACTGTGGATTGTCCTCCTGCCTCTTTCTAGGGTGAACAGCCTGGGTTCACGGCCTCCTCCCATATTCCTTCATTCTCCTGCTCCTCTCTCCTTCTCCTTGCCCAGAGCAGGATAAAGAGGAATGGGGCAGGCCCCCACCCATCAGACCGTTGCCCCTCCTGCTTGCTCCTCCAGATGCTCACCACCCTTCTCCACCCACCACAGGCCTCCTTGCTCCCATCTGGGTTGGGGCAAAGGGAGATAGTGGTAGAAGACCATAAAGAAGGGAAGGAGTAGAGGGAGAGAAGGGTACTTATTTCCTCAGCTCTTTCCCTGTGGGGTCAGCACGGGTTGGGTTGGGTTGGGCTGGGTTGGGTGCAGTCTCTACCAAAAGCCACAGCTCCAGCCTGCTGGCCTCTGCAGTTTCTAGTAACCCCTTCCTCCCCTGCCCTTGGAGCCTCGCTATGGTGTCCCTCCTCACTGTTGCTAGCCGGGGTGATGGCACCATTCCTTGCTGGCTTCCTGAACCCTCCTCATACTCTCTTCAAATTACCCAGTTTCAAGGAGCCATCTGTTTCCTGCCAGAAACCTGCCTGACACACGGCCCTCACCTGCACCAGAGGTGAGTGGGGGGCATGCTGGGCCCTGTGAAGTGCTGGGTGCCTGTGAGGGGATAGTGTTATTCAGCTCAACTCGATTCCACCATACTCACCTCTCTCCAGCCTGACCCACAAGGGCCCAGGGCTGTTCTAAGCACTTTACACACTTTATGTAATCTTCACAGCAATAACAAACCCACAAAGTTGAATTACTGGCTGTGTTTTAAGAAGAGGAAAGCGGCTCAGCTGAAGATTTGCCCAAATTCATATAGTTAGAGGCAGGTCCGCGGTTTGAACTCAAGTCTGGACTCCCAGAAGCTGTGCATTAAACCGCACCCCTATGACTCCCACTCTGCTCTCCTCACAGGTCAAGTGAAAGGACCAAATGGGACAGCTGGTGCTTTTCAGACTCTAAAGAGCCAACACACCTCGTTGGCCTGAGAACTGTGGTATGTCCCATCCCTCCCAGAAGACAGGACCACTGGAAGGTCAGAGCTGACAGAGGCTCCAGAGATCACACAACCTCACTCCCTCCTGTGCCCAGGAAGAAACAGCCCCAAGGGGTTCCCCTTAGGTCCCACATTCCTGCAGGAACCAGAATTAGAATCTAGAATGTTTGCAGACACCCCGTAAACATATCAGCAAGAAGGATGTAGCATTCCCCTCAGAGAAGAGTTTAGAAGAGAGAGAAGGGGTGGGGATCAGGATGGGGGCTGGGACTATAGGATTTCAGATTTGGGGAATGAAAGGCATGTCGGAGCCCATCTAGAAGACTTCTCCCATAGCAACTCTGACAAGGCAGCTCTGCTTGCACAGCTCTCCCATGATGAGAAGCCCACTCTGGCCCAACGCAGCCTGTTCCATGCTCCCCATGAGTGGAGATCTAGGTCCCGTGACTCCCCTGTCCCCAAGCACACTTGTTCTGCATCTTCTCTCTGGGATCCATAGTACATGTCTGCTCCCTATGCCCCAGAGGTGGGAGACATGCTCACAGCATACTTAAGACCCTCTTCTCACTTTCCCTTGGCTATGAATCTCTGGGTGCCCTCCTCCCTCCTCTCTGTCACCCAAATCAGGGCTGTTCTCCAAGGCCCACGTGTTTCAGCCTGTAAAACCATTTACCCTACTTCCACTAATAATATCCATATTTTCCTTAGGGAATCATACCCCCATCAACTTTAAGTTTATGCATTATTATTTTTTTTTAATTTTTTTTTAAAGATTTTATTTATTTATATGACAGAGAGACACAGCGAGAGAGGGAACACAAGCAGGGGGAGCGGGAGAGGGAGAAGCAGGCTTCCCGCAGAGCAGGGAGCCCGATGTGGGGCTTGATCCCAGGACCCTGGGACCATGACCCGAGCCGAAGGCAGACGCGTAACGACTGAGCCACCCAGGCGCCCCCATTATTTTTTATTAAGGTATAATTGGCATATAACATTATATTAATTACAGGCATACAACATAATGATTCAATATTTACATACATTGCAACGTGATCACCACAATAAGTCTAGTTAACACCTTACATAGTTACAAAAATTTTTTTCTTGTGATGAGAACTTTTTTGTTTTTCAAGATTTTATTTATTTATTTGACAGAGAGAGACAGAGCAAGAGAGGGAACCCAAGCAGGAAGAGAGGGAGAAGGAGAAGCAGGCTTCCCGCCGAGCAGGGAGCCTGATGTGGAGCTCGATCCCAGGACCCTGGGATCATGACCTGAGCTGAAGGCAAACGCTTAACAACTGAGCCACCCAGGCGCCCGTGATGAGAACTTTTAAGACCTACTTGCATTGACTTTCAAATATGCAGCACAGTGTTAGTAACTATAGTCACCATGCTGATCATTATGTCCCCATGACTTGTTTATTTTATACCTCTTGATCACCTTCACCCATCTCTCCCACCCAAGTTTATGTGGTTTGAGTAAAGATGACACCCCTGTCAGCTTCTTTCCCTGGCTTCTATGATTGGTGCAGGAATGGGCACTGGGCCTGTTTCAGGACAATAAGAGTCAGACCCAGACTTCTGCCAGGAGGGTTGGAGGGGAAAGAAGCTCTTCCTACCAGTTTTATAGACAGATAGAGTGTATACATGAAACTGCAGGCAGCCATCTTGTTACCACAAAGTGGGACCCTGCCTCAGAATGGAGCAACAGTGAGAAAAGTAGAGCCCAAAGATGTGAAGAGACAGGTTGAAGACATCATCTAAGCTCCTGGATCCAACCATGCCTGAAGCCAATCCTTTGAACTCTGTAATTCCATGAGCCAATAAATTCCCTTTTCTACTTAAGTCAGTTTGAGTTGGGTTTTCTGCCTGTTGCGTCTAAGATTCCTAACTGCAACTCACTTCCTCTGCAAATCTTAGTCCTCACTTACCCTACTTTCTTCTGCCTTCCCATAACCCTTACTGTTTAAATCATAAAATTCAAAAGTCCATATTTATAACACTATGAATGCACATGCCCTGATTAATAGTCATCTTTACGAAACACTTGCTATGTGCCAGGTACCAGGTAAAGCATTTTATAAATAATATCTTACTGTAATCCACAGATGTAGCTATTTCTATCCCCATTCTACAGAGAAGGAAACTAAGATTCAGAGAAGTTAGGCTCTCACAGCCAATAACCCAGCTCTGCTGGACCCCAGAGGCAGTGTTCTGGACCACTTGCTTCTCAGGACGTAGCATGTGTGAGGGTGAGGTGGGGAGAAGATGCCATGGAGATCTTTAGTCTCCTGACACCACACCATCCCACCCTTGCTATACCCTCTTCCAGAGGTCTTTTCACTGCTCTCTGCTGCTTGCTGAGGCAGGAGAAAGGTGATGTTCAGAACAAGAAGACAAAGCGTTCTGAGGGTCAAACTGACAGGCCAAGAGGAGACAAATCACAGAAGTACAGGCTGCTGATGAGTAATGGAATAAAATAACTGGATGTAGGGCGCCTGGGTGGCTCAGTCGTTAAGCATCTGCTTTCTGCTCAGGTCATGATCCCAGGGTCCTGGGATCGAGCCCCACATCGGGCTCCCTGCTCAGCGGGAAGCCTACTTCTCCCTCTCCCACTCCCCCTGCTTGTGTTCTCTCTTTGCTGTGTCTCTGTCAAATAAATAAATAAAATCTTTAAAATAAAGTAAAATAAAAATAAAATAAAATAACTGGATGTGACCATTAAGCTTTCTCTGTGTTTCATGCTGTATTTTCCTTGGTGACCCAGGCTTTTAACACTATTGACAGACACAATCCGTGCTCATCCAACCCTTCTCCCCCAACTTACTAGACAGACATGGAGTTACATCCCGTGTATTCTATGGTGAAAAAGACACATGGTCTGTGCTCTTGGAGTGCTCACAGTCTGATGGGAAAGGCAGACCCCAAGTCAATACACAGGTAAACAGAAGACCAGGTGGAGTTCTCTGAAGAAAACAAACAGGAAACTTGAGAGGTGATGGTTCCATTTAACTGAGAGAATGAAGACTGAGGGAAGCCGGGGAAAGAAGTCAAGGGTCCCAGTCCCAATGTATCATTCAGAGATGTTAAGTAGGTAGTCAGATATAGAAGTCTAATGCTCAGAGGAGAGGTGTCTGGCCTAGAGGTTGAAAAAGCATCCTGTTAGCCTTCCAGGCCCTCAGGTTCTTTTTTTTTTTAAGATTTATTTATTTATTTGAGAGAGAGAGCATGTGGGGTGGGGTGAGGGGGAAGGGTAGTGGAAAAGAGAGAGAGAGAATCTTTTTTTTTTTTTTTAAGATTTTATTTATTTATTCATGAGAGACAGAGAGAGAGAAGCAGAGGGAGAAGCAGGCTCCCAAGGAGCAGGGAGCCCGATGTGGGACTCGAACCCAGGACCCTGGGATCATGACCTGAGCCAAAGGCAGACGCTTAACCATCTGAGCCACCCAGGTGCCCGAGAGAGAGAGAATCTTAAGCAGACTCCCTGCTAAGCACAGAGCATGGAGCTGAGAGTTGATGCAGGGCTCGATCTCACCACCCTGAGATCAGACCTGAGCTGAAACCAAGACTCAAGACGCTTTAACTCACTGTGCCACCCAGGCGGCCCCTAGGCTCTCTCAGGTTCCGTCTCTTCTTGGAAGTTTTCCCTGATAACATAATTCCTGGTGATCTCCATTTCATGCCACTCATTCATTCATTCATTCCTTCAACACATTCTCAGTAAGGTCTACTCTGCAGACTTCGTGTTGCCCTAGTGCCCTCCAAGAGCTGATCTTCTAGGTGTGGAGTCAAAAAATAAAGTAGACAGTTATAACACAGACTGGTAAGTGCTGTGTTCAAGAGAAGTGCAAGGGGCACTAGGAGGATGTATCAGTCCGGGCCTGCAGGAAGCAGACGACCATCTCAGGACAGTAATTTGAGGAGGCTCGATTCACAGAGGTGGGCAGAGAGTAGGGAAACCACAAGGGATCGATCACGAAGTACCCTGGAGCTGGAAACATTTGGGCATCATTAAGTCCCCAGGCCTGTAGGGGAGAGGGAAGGGGGTGATCACAGGGACGTGGAAACAGGGAGCGCTCTGAGATGGGGCTGATAGTCGGAAGCCGGGAGCTTTGGTTGAGGGATGCAGCAAGAGAAACAACAGCAAAAGTTTTTTTTGTTTTGTTTTGTTTTTAAGTTAAATATATCAGATGATGTCAGGTGTTACTGAAAAACAAGGCAGAAAAGGGAGTTAGGGAGGGCAGCGGAAGGGAGGGATTAGAATTTGTAAATGGAATGGTCAGGGAAGACCTCAGCAAGAAGGGGGCACTTAAGTGAAGACTTGAAGGAGGTGTATCTCCAGTTGAGTCTTCCTCTGACCCCTTCAGTCAGCCCACCCCACTCCCCCGCCCAACCTGTCCTAAGGTCAGGACCTTGTCTCCAACTTCTTTGTATTAGACTTCCTTGAAGATCGTTCTCAAACTATGGTCTTCCTAGGACAGGAATCCTGTTCCATCCTTTCTTTTCTCATCTAGTAACAATAGCAGCTGCCATTTATGAAGCACATGCGTCATGCTGGGCTCAGCTCTGGGCCCCTTTCACACATTGGGTCATCTAAGCCTCGTAGCAAAACCTGCAAGGCATAGATAAAGAAAATGAGGCAGCTCAAGTCCACTTTCCAAGAACCCCTTAGCCAGCTGGTTTCCCTAACAGGGTTCCTGCTCCATCCTCACCCTAGAGAAAGGGAAGTAGAGGACAGCCCTTAAGTTTCTGAAGGACCAAAAAAGGGAACAGAAATTAGGCATATACTTTGTGTCTCCAGTGGGCACAAGGACCAAAGGGTAGAAGTAACTAGGAGGCAGTTTTTGTTAAAACATGAAAACGTCCTAACAATCAGAGCCTTGGCTGCCTTGGAAGCAATGAGCTCCTTGTCACTAAAGGTGTACAAGAGAAGCTGGACAATCTCACGTCAAAAATGGAATATAGGGGAGGTTTAGGTAAGGGGTTTGACCAGATAACTCCAAGAGTCCTTCCAACTCAGGTTCTATCACTAAATGATTCTAGAACTCTAAGATGGTGTGATTCTAAGACTATGATTCTAAAACCCTATCTTCAGAGAACTCACAATCTAGTAGATGAGGTGGGCAAATAGTTACTTTTGATAACTGTAATAAATAGTCCTATAGAGTAAATGCAAGGCCCTAGGCAGAATGGGGAAGGAGCCCTACCTGAGCTGGGGCTGGTGCCTCACGGCTGATCTTAAGAACCATTGGCATCACAATCATTTGGGAACCTCTTTTTTTTTTTTTAATGCTAATTTCTGGATCCTCTGGAGCAGGACCCAAAAGTCTACTTTACCACAGTGAGCTCTGAGGTGATTCCTAGGCAGACTGAAATTTAACACTTCATGCCCAGGGTCAGGATGACTTCCTTGAGAGGTGATTAATCAGACTGAGAAAAAGGAGTAGATGGGTCAAAATATGCAACCACAGAAACAACAGGGAAGTAATGTGTTTTGATAAAGAATTGCAATCTTGTACAGCATTCTCTCCACGCGGTGGGTCTTTTTAAAAGGACAGCACTTCTTAAATACAATCTGAGATTCCCTGATAAGGGTATGCGCCTCAAATATCCTGGAACAGATCTTGGTTTGCAAGGGAGAAAGAGCTGGTCATGGTTTATTACTAATTATGCCCAGGCAGGAAGCTGTTAAAGACGGCTCTGATAAGGACGCCCACAGAGTCCCCGAGAGGCTGTTCCCAGTCACTGTCTACTCCTCTGCCCGTAGCCAACCCCCCCACCCCGACCCCCACCCCCGCCCTCATTTCCCAGCTGTCCCTGCTGCTTCTCTTTTCTGGAGCCTGCAGTGTCACCAGCAAGCAAGCAATAGTGTGAGGGGCCAGAAAGGGCACGGTGTTCTGGGGCAGGGACCAGCGAGGTATGACCGGACAACAATGGTCCGGGCCTGTGAGGAGCTGTTGAGACTTGGAAGGAGGGGCCATCCGCTGGGGTGAAGAAGAGAAAGTGGCACAGGGAATTCTGAGTCCGAGGTCCGTCGCTGACTTCTGTGGGGAGCCTGGGCAAGTTCCTTCCCCAGACTGGGCCTCTGCATTCCTGTCTGGAAAAGATGGTTTGTGTGAGAAGCCCATGATTTCTCCAGGGACCATCGGCTTTACTATCTTGGATTCTACACTCTCATCTGACCCAACCCACCACCGTGCGAAGCATGCATGCAGGAACTTGACCCATTTTACAGCGAGGACGCTACGGCCCGGTGAGGAGCAGTGACTTGCCCACCACCACACAGCCACTTAGGAGCAAAGCCTGATTCCAGCAGCACCCAAAGCTCAGCCTGGCATTTGGGAGATCAGCCTCAGGCTGGGCAAGCTTAAGCAAAGTGAGAGGCGCTCGGTCTCCGGTCCAGGAAGCAGGCGCTGCAGGGGACGGAAGGGTCGGAGCCCAAGCCGCGTGAGGCCAAGTAGCTGGGCGGAGGCGCCCGAAGCCAGCCTGGGGAGAAGTGGGTGTGCTGGAGGCCGGGCGGGGCCGGGGGAGGAGGCGTCCTGGGGAAGGTTAAAGGGAGCAGAGCGCGCGGGTCGGGGCGCAGAGCCGAGGGGGCGCGCCGGCTGTGTGCGGACCGGCAGCCGGAGCGCGGAGGGCAGCTGTGCGGGGGCACCGAGGAGCACAGGGTGCGGGGTCCTACCGAGAGCCCGGCGCCCCTCGGAGTCTTCCCGAGAGGCAGGTAAGGCGCACTCGCAGGGTCGGGAAGGCTGCGCTGCAGCCGGCGGTAGAAGTGAGGGGTCTTCCCGCCTCCCTTGAGAACGCCGACCGGAGGTGGGGGGCGGCTCACAAACGGAGCTGGACCTCCCCAGAACCGAGCTGCAGGGATCCCGGGGCCCCACGTGGGAGTGCGGAGCTGGGCCCCTGGCACTCCCAGCCTGAAAACCACGGGGGCTTGCAGCAGCACCCACGGGCGCCGGGACGGCGGCTCGAAAGCTCTTTCCAGGTCCACAGACAAGGCGAACACCGGCGGGGCCGTAGCGAACGCATACGCAGAAATGGCCCTCGGGGGCCCCGCGCGGTCTTCTTATTTGGCCGGAGCTGCTTGCTCCGCGGAGCCCACTTGCCCATTCGCTACTGCATTGTGCCCCGCGCCTGGGGACTCCCAAAGACACCTTCTGTTGCTTATAACGGAGGTCTAGGCTGGGAGTCAGGAGACTGGGTTCTAGTTTAGAGGCTGTGTAAACCTGTGCAAGTCCCCTACCCGCTGTATGCCTTGTACTTTCTTTTCCTGGGTCACCACCTGTAAAATAGGCCTCTCGGTCCTGTTGTCAGCACACTCCATGTGACATGAGGGGAAAGGGGTCTGGACCTGGGATTCTCTTATCCGGAAAATAGATGAGTTCAGACAGACCCTTGTGTGAGGGCCCATGAAGAATATCTCCTCGTATCCCTCCTCCCCACTCTTGTGGGGAAACTGAGGCCCAGAGAGGAGATAGGTTGCCCAGGGACATACCAGAAACCAGAGAGAACCAGAACGAACCCAAGTCTCCTCACTTCTAGTCCAGGGTTCTCTCCACTTCACCTACAAAGGTGCATCATAAATGTGTAAGCCCCTCATTATCTCCTGGTATCCATCCACTTTGCTGGTTTCCAAATGGAGGAGCCCCTTGCTCGAGGCATGGAAACTGCTTTCAGATTTTGTTGACTCCTTAAGATGATAACCCACAACCTTCATCCCTCACTCACTCCACACATCTCAAAACGCATTTCTATCCATAAACTGAATAGGTGGATGCTCCAAATACCTACCAAGAGGGAGGTAAGACAAAACCCCCAACTTACTGATGGGGAACATGAGGCCCAGAGTGGAGACGTGACTTAACCAAGACACATGGCTAGACATGGCCTAATAGGGGCCTGTCTCTTGATTCCAATTCTGGTGTGTTCTCCATCAACGACAGGACTACTGAATGGTACCCCTAAATGGAAAGGGACTATAGGGCTGATCAGAGTATGAGAAACAAGGAAGGCTTTTTTTTTTTTTTTAAGATTTATTTATTTTAGAGAGAGAGAGAGCATGAGCAGGAGGGGCAGAGGGAGAGGGAGAAAGAATCTCAAGCAGACTCTGTTCTGTGTGCAGAGCGCGAGGTGGGGGCTCATCTCACGACGCTGAGGTCAGGACTTGAGCTGAAACCAAGAGTCAGATGCTTAACCTACTGCGCCACTGTGCCCCAAAGAAAGCTTTTGAAGGAGGAAAATGTGTCTGAGAATCAAGAAGAGTCATAAGAACCTGCTGACTTCTCCCAAGGAAAGAGAACCAAAGGGAGGAGGGAGGGGCAACATAGGGATGGCTGTTCTTGGTAATCTGGAGGTGGGGCAGGGAAATAGAAAAGGAAATCGGATTGCCCAATAATTCTCTCTTATGCTTCTATGATACTTGGCAATTTCTAAAACACCTTCCCCTCTGTTGTCTCCCCCAGTCCTCATGTAAGGTAAACAGGGCAGGGATAATTATCCCCATCTCATATATGAGTTTCAGAGGAAATAAATGCAGTGCTCAAGGTCACATAGCCAAGATTGGAACCATCAAAGGCACACATGAAAGGCAAGATCATAGGCTGGGTAACTGGGAATTGGACTGTGTGTGTGCATTGGGTGGGTGTGTGTCGCCACACCCTGGGTAGGTACACAGGGAAGAGGGTGGCAAAACCACTGCTAGTGTTTTGGGGCCAAGAATGTCTGCCCTTTGGACTGAATGGGGTTCAAGTACAGGGAATGTCTGGGCTTCCAAAAAAGGCTTAGAATTCCTCCTCCCCTGAGTCACTTCTCCACCTGACCAAGATGGCTTCTTTTCTTTGAGCACCCCCCCCTTTCCCAAACCAATGGTGTATGTTTCTGCACTTGAAGTTGCTTTTTAAGTACTCACTGTAAACTGTTTTCATGAATGTGTATGTGTGTGCTGGATGGGGGATGGTCTAATAAGAAGAGGCACTGATTCATATATTCTTGAGTGCCTACTATGTGCTCAGGCCCAGGGAATAAAGAAATGTATGAGGTACAGGTCCTTGCCCTCACACCTCACAGCACATAGTTTAGCATACATATTTATAGGTATCGATACCTACACACATATATACACTTTCAGTACAGCACAGTCCTCAAATAGGGTTTTATGCAAAGCACTTTAGGAACAGACAAGAGGGAGAGACTGTCTAGGGAGTGGGGAAGGGGGGGTGTCTCAGGAGAGGGTGTACAGAGGTGACATTGGAGCTGGGTCTTGAAGGATGAATAGGAGTTCACCAGGAAGATAAAAAGAGGAAGGGAACTTCTCTGCCTAAGAAAACAGCATAAACAAAGGCAAGAAGTGTGCAAGTGCGAGGAATGTTTGGAAAATGGCCTGCAGTTCAGTATCATGTGGCACAGCGTACTGGGGAGAGCTGTGGTGAGATGGGGCTAGAGGCAGGGTCACATCCAAAGAGGCTTAAATGATGATCTGAGGAGGTTAGATTGTCCTACAGGCAACAGGGAACTAAAAGTAGAAAGGTCTGTGGACAGGATACCTATTTGTGGTCCCAGCTCTACCCCTGGACTGAGACTTGCGCAGGTGATTTCTCAGGGAGGGAGTGCTCTACTTTCCTCTGGTTGAATGGGGTTTGTACCAACAACATGATTATTAAGATCCCTTCCAGCTCAGTTTTTATTCCTGTGTCTCCTTCCAACTCTTTGTTAGGGTCCAGTCCTTTAACTCCTCTCCCACTCCACTGGAGCCCCAGTCAATGGTAGTGATAAGACCACCTGAAGGACCAGTGGCAAAACTGTGTGGTCCCAGGGGTTGTCTTTGGATCCCCTCCCTATCTTCTTTTTGTGACTTTTCCCCGCCTTGCCTCTCTTTACTACATTCCCAGGCACTTAAAACATTCATTCTGAAAGAGTAGCTGAAACAGAGCAGTGGGGAACCCAAAAGAACCAGTGGTGGAGTTTCTCTTTTCCCCAGAGAAACCTGAAAGAAAACCTAAGATGCCCAGTTCATCCTTCAGATCACAGCTTTACACCTCCACCCCCAACTTAGACACCTGTGAGTTCAAGTCAAGAACATTTAGGGATGGGGCACCTGGCTGGCTCAGTTGGTAAAGCATTCGACTCTTGATCTCAGGGTGATGAGTTCAAGCCCCACGTCAGGCATAGAACTTACTTTAAAAAAAAAAAGAACATTCAGGAAGAACCTATTAACATGCAGGAAATAGCAACAGAGTGTAGAGGAAGAGGGTGCTCCTGGCTTGTTTGGGGGAACAGGAGTACATCTGGAGCAGAAAGGACCACAGGAGATGAGATTATAAAGGAAGGTTAACTCCTCCTCCAAAACATGCCAACTTCCCCCCCTTACCAGATCCTTGATTGGTGAGAATCTGCAGTGCAGGAAAAAGCACTAATATGGAGTTAGAGGACCTGATACCTCAGAACACGAGGAGACTGTGTTTGGTGTGATGCACAACTCAGATGCCAGGGAATGTTGCCATTGGTAGTGGAAAGAGCACCCGAACAGCACATTCCCCTAAAGACCCCGGTTCTCATCGGAGTTCTGCCCTCCACTTGTCCTGCCATTTTGGGCAAGTCACCTTCCCTCCTGGAGCTTCAGTTTCCCCGTCTACAAAATGCAGGAGTTGGCCTAGAATCTAGATTCTAAATAATCTTTAAAATCTCTTTCCACGTGGTCAGTCACTATTCACCTTCCTTCTTAACTGGTCTATCTTCTGTTTCAAGTTAAGAACCCTCCAGAGCAGAGCTCCATCTCCCCCCTCCCCACTATGAACTTTATAATCAGTGACTTATCTTGATGAGTGCAGCCAAGGAGCTCAGAAGGAGGAACAAAATTCTCAGTGATGCCAACAGCCAATCCTTGGATCTAGAAGCAGTGCGAAGAGAAATCAACCTGTCCCTTTATCAGCTCTCTGTCTCTCCTGACCCAGCAGGATGCCCTTGCACCCAGGCCCTCCTTCCTACCCCAACCCAGCACCTAAAGATATGTAACAGTTGCTTCTTTGCCTCTCCTGTCAGAACCACAAACATCAGGGTCTATCCTGAGAGGTTCCTGAAGGAGGATGTGAGGGATGAACAGTTTCATGAATCTTTACTCCACTCACTGAACCCCACCTCAGAGCCCACCCTGTCCCCCACACTATCCCTCCGCCCCCACTTTCTGCACAGTCTGCCTCCTTCCCTGGCTAGATCACCTGGGCAGATTGGCTGTTAAGAGGAAAAACGAACAAGTCAACCGATTTGGCTCTCCGTTTATCTAGGCAGGAATGTTCAGTGTAACTCAGTCCTGGGGCTCAGTTACATCTTAATCTGTGAGAACGAGGTCCGCAGCCTTCTCTGTCTTGTGATTTAGGGGCTCTAGAAAGACCCCAAAATGCCTCTTCCACCAACCTATCCAACTTCCTGTAATCTCACAATGTGGTTTTGTGATCTGTACCCTCGTGGGATGTTAGAGCTGACCTTACCAGATTATGTAGATAGAACCCCTTCATTTTACAGATGCGGACAGAAGCCGAGGCCCAGAAAAGGGAAGTCACATGCCCTAAGTCACACAGGTAGCAGCTGAACCAAGACAGCTCCTCGGGTTTCCATTTCCTTCACTGTAAGCTGAAGGCGGTTAACTAGAGGTTAGACCAGATGGACTCTGAAGGTCCAGCCAGCCCCTGCGCGTCAAAAATAAAACTGCCAGCGCATCTGTGCCGTTTTCTTCTCTGTCACAAGGAGCTGTGCTACAGATAGTGTGGACGCTGTGACCGTGTTCTACCCAGTCTATCCAGATAGGTTCATTGGGAAGAACATCGTTTGTTCCTATGTAAAATATCGACCCCACTGCCAGTTGCCATTCTGCCCACACGCATCATTCCCTTGGGTCTCAGGCTCTTTCAGCCTTTTAGAGACTTCTGCTAAGATACCTGTACCCTTGGGAAAGGGAATATTTGAGTCTGCACTATTAGCTGGTACCTGAGCGGGAGTCCACACGTTAAACTGAGGCTTCTCATAAAGTCACCCAATAGAGACATCGCGGGCCTGGAGTTGAGGGACAGCAATCAGATATCCCTTGGCCACGGCACAGTTCCTGTAACTGCAACCCTAGACTGGCCTGACCCAGCTGCTGCAGGAAGGGGAAGGGAAGAGGAAGGGGGTTAGCACCCACAGCAAGGCTATTGCACAACCCTTGGGGCCCCAGCCTTGGGGGATCCACCCTGGTTCTGAAGAGTTTTCTGGGTGTCTGATTCTTTGCTTTCCTGCCTCGTCCCCTGCTTTCCAGCTCTGGGCCTTAACAGCTCCCCAATGTCAATACTGAGACCCCAGATGTGTCCAGAGACACCCTGAAGAGGCTGAGGGGCTGAGGAGCCCGAGGGCACCCACAGGGAGATTCCTGAAGCTGACTCAGAGCCATAGAGGATTTGCCTGTTCTTTGGTGAGTCTTCCAGATTCAGGTTGCCCTTTCTCTGCCCTGTCAGTTAAAACTACCTTGTAAGGATATCTAAGAAAACTGTGTAACTAAGTAACAGTGACTGCTCTGGGAGAGAGTCCTGGACCCCTGAGAACAGGAAGACTTCATCTTCATTGTATGTACTGTGTCTATGTATTTACTTCTCAAAAATGGAGAATAGATTTTAAACATTTTTTTCACCATAATAAAACTGTATGCTCAAGCAAGCCTGGAGGGAGGCAGGGCAGGGATGATGTTGTTTTTAATTGTGGTAAAAAAAATACATAAAATTTACCCTATTGACATTTTTAAGTGTACAGCTCAGCAGTATTAACTGTATTCACACTGTTGTGCAACAGATCTCTAGAACTTTTTCATCTTGCAAAACTAAAACTCTGTACCCATTGAATAACTCCCGATGATAATTGTTTTGACAGATGAGGAAACTGTCTGGACTCTGTGTCTTCTACCTGAACTATTTCAAGACCCTTGTCACTAGGCTCCCTGTCTTAATTCTTGCCCCCTCCAGTCCACACAACAGCCAAAGTGTCCTTTCAAAGCACAAATCTCTTATCATTGTATCCCCTTTTAAAATACTGTTCCATGGCTCTACCCCAACTGCAGGATAAAGTTCCAACTCTGCAGCCTGGCAGTCAAGGCTGTCCATGAGACTTGTTCAGGGCAGCCTCTCTATCCCATGTCCTATCTTATCCTTCCACACATCTGACACTCCAACCCCTTTATGCTACTTTCTTTTTTTTTTTTTTTAAAGATTTTATTTATTTATTTGAGAGAGAGAATGAGATAGAGAGAGAGCATGAGAGGGGGGAGGGTCAGAAGGAGAAGCAGAGTCCCTGCTGAGCAGGGAGCCTGATGCAGGACTCGATCCCGGGACTCCAGGATCATGACCTGAGCCGAAGGCAGTCGCTTAACCAACTGAGCCACCCAGGCGCCCTATGCTACCTTCTATTCTAAACATTCTTTTTGTCATGCTTGTTCACCTCTTTGTTTTACCTTCTCTACTTCCAAAAAACCCTTCAAGGTCTAACTCAGATGTCTCTATTACTGTGAAACTCTCTGAGCCCTGATCAGAATTTGTCCCTTCTTTCTCTAAGCCCCAGTAGTCCCTGGCTTGTCCCCTGCATTATAGATCAGCTGACAATGTGTCTCTAAGTGCAGGGACTGACTGGGTCTGAGCCTACCCAAGCTCCCGGCATGAGGCCTGCCCAAGAGTGGGCCTTCACAAATGATGACTGGCTGAATGATTAGTTGGGCCATTAATTCATTGTGCTGCTGCTACTTTCCATTGGCCAATATGAGGGAAGCAGAAGGCAGAAATTTCTTACCTGACAAGTGGGATAGCAGATGAAAACCTCTGCCTCCTGGATCTTAAGTCCATGAGCCCTTGTTCTCTTCCCTTCCTCCATCCAGACAGGGTAGTCCAAGCACCACGTAGCAGGGAGCCCCAAAGGCCTTGCATGAAATGTAGGCCAGTCCTGGGTGACTGCTCTATTTTTTAGATTCCCCTCCCCCAACTTCTGCATTCATAGAGTTGTTCATAAATATTGATCATGGTCATAACTGTCATCTTTTCTGGGGAAGAGGCCATTTGGGTAATAGTCAAGTTTGTTAACTTCGATTGGTTGACAACTCTACCTAGATAAAGGAGGGCTTTGGAACCAGTCTGTGAACTCTGAGTGTTTGGCCTATGGAGAAGTCCCTAAAGTAGCCATCTTTACTGGAGACCACTGAGGGAAGAACACCCAGCCAGTCACAAGGTAGACCCTGAGGATCAGCACAACACCCAGCCAGTCTCAGGGCAGTCCCCTAGACTTAAGGAAGAGACACAGCCCTGCTGACCAGGAGCATGTGGACTGCTGATACCCTTATCAATCACAAGAGAATAGCCACACATTGCCTTATATGTAAGTGCTGGCCAAAAGGGCAGGCTGTGCTAATAAAGCTTGTGGAGTATGGTTAAGGGGTAGGGAGCACTCGGGGCACCTGGGTGGCTCAGTTGGTTAAGCATTCATGATCTCACAGTCCTGGAATCAAGCCCCGTGTTGGGCTCCCTGCTTCTCCCTCTGTTTCTTGCCCCCTCTCATGCTTTCTCTCTCTCTCTCAAATAAATAAATAAAATCTTTTAAAAAAGGGGGGGGGAGGTAGGGAGCACTCAGTGAAGTCTTCCCGAAAGAAGTGAGTGTGGAGCCTTGTTTAAAAGGAATGACATGGTTTTTCAGAGACTAGGATACAAGGCTGTCTTTGGATATTTTTCTATATTATAGAAGTCTATATTATAGACTAAGAATCTCTGAGAGGAAGGAGAAGGAACATTTATTAAATACCAGGTACCCAGTCACTTTTTGTCACAAGGCAGGATAGTTGAGATGCCTGTGTCTTCTCTCTCTGGGGTAGGTAAAACCCCAAACCAGACTGAGTGATCCTTTCCCTCCCCCCTTCCAGCCCAACCCTGTTCTTCTTTTCCCTGGTGTCTGCAGTGATTATCAGCCTCTCCCTGCTTCCCCCACCACTTCATTTCCAACAGAATTTCCCCCCAATAGCTAGGAATACCTAGAGTGTTTGGCACATAGGATGCTTGAAAGATCAAATGACCCAGCCTCTGGCCTCCAGGTAGAGTGAAATCTATGCCATCCCCAAACATCTTGTAAATGCTGCCTGGGGAATATAAAAAAGAACTGTGTTGAAGGAGGGTTCTGGGGAATGTCTTCTGATGATGCCACACAGTCCTGCCGGGAGCTGGCCTGGGAGCCAAAGGAGCTCTAAGCTGGCCATCACAGAGAGGGACTCTTGGCTCTCCTTCCAGTATTCTCTGATCATGGACAGGCGACTTAATTCTCTCTGGGTCTCAGTTTCCCTGTGCATAAAATGGAAGGAGTTAGAGTAAATAAGCCCGAATGTCCTGGTAGCCTAAATCTCAGTGATTTATAGAATCCAAAAAAAAGATTAATATGGGTTACAGTGGTCAAGGAAGGCTTTATTCCACAAGTATATACTGAGCGGCTATTGAGTATTGTCTTAGGTGCTCGTATATAGCAGTCAGTAAAACAGACATGGTCCCTGCCTGCATTGACCTTACAGTCTAATGGAGAAGACAGACAAGTAAACAGGTAGCTAGAATAAACTGTGATGTTGGGATTTTAGCTAGGGTCTGAAGGGGTCAGGAGGGAATTCAAGCCGCAGGTGACAGAAGCTATCCCCTCTCTTTTCTGTCACCAACAGAGCATCCTCCAGTTCCTTGCCCCCTTGGATCCCTGTTGCTATGGAGACCACCAACGGGACTGAGACCTGGTATGAGAGCCTGCATGCAGTGCTGAAGGCTCTAAATGCCACTCTTCACAGCAACTTGCTCTGCCGGGCAGGGCCTGACAACCTACCTAAGGAGCGGCAGGCCAGCCTACCTGGCCGTGATGACAACTCCTACATGTACATTCTCTTCGTCATGTTTCTATTTGCTGTCACCGTGGGCAGCCTCATCCTGGGATATACCCGCTCCCGCAAAGTGGACAAGCGCAGTGACCCCTATCACGTGTACATCAAGAACCGTGTGTCTATGATCTGACCCTAGGGGGCTGGGAATGGCAGCATATCAAGACACCAGAACTCAGTTATGGACCACACCAGGCCTCAGTGTCCCCATCTGTAGGAGCAACAAGAAACAGTCCTAAGGGAGGTCATCATTAGGGTGGGAGGAGAAGGGCTGGCAGACCAGGGCCTTGTAGATGAAGATTTTTTTTTTCCAGTAAAGGTAGACTTTCTAGACAGTGGGAGCCCCATGAACAAATATATAGAAGTAGCAAAAGATAATAACCAATGACTGGCCCAGTGGCTGGAGTACTGGGGGCTAGAGGCTGGAGGAAAGAGAAAAGGAAGTTGTAGCAGAGGGAGATGAAACAGGAAGATGCCCTGAGGACACATGTCTTTTAAAGATTTTATTTATTTATTTGAAAGAAAGGGAGAGTACGCATGAGCACAAGCAGGAGGAGAGGCAGAGAGAAAGGAAGAATCAGACTCTCCACTGAGCAGGGAGCCTGACATAGGCTGGATCCCAGGACTCTGGGATCATGACCTGAGCCAAACGCAGACGTTTACCCAACTGAGCCACCCAGGCGCTCCTGAGGACACATTTTTTGATGTGTTATCTTCAATGACCATGAAAAGCAGCAGTGATTGCCGTATCACAGATAAGAATCTGAGTAAGGTGACTTATTTATATTTGTTCACATTTTATGTGTTCCAAGACATTTTAACGTTTGTGATTTTACTCCCTGTGAGGGAAGCAAAGGAGGTACCATTCTGGCCATTTGGGCCAGAGCAGGGCCATAACTAGAACCTAGGAACTCTGGTTTCCATGCCTAGTGCTTTTCAAATCTGCACCACACAGGACAGGATCCAGGCCTGAAACGTCTACAATTCTGTGGGCCCTCCTTAAGAAAAAGAATTCAAAAACTGCCTGCTTTTGCAAATATGACAAACACATATTACCATGTGAATACATTACTAGGACCCCTCCTATGATGCTAAGGAGCCATACAAGTGCAGGGCCCTGAATGGTGACCTGTTTTAGCTCCATGGGTCACGTGCCTCTCCAGCTGTGTCACCGTGCCCCTCCCAGCCACATCTCCCGCCACTCCCTCTAACACAGCCTCTTCTGATTTGATGAAATTCTGGGAGAAGTTTTCTGATACCAAATTGAAACCTGCTTCTAGAAGATTACTATCACACCTAGAAGGTTATCAAATTAAAAGGAGGAGAATATGAAAGGCAGGTACCTGGTTCAGTGGAAGGATTCTGGTACGTGAACCGGCTGGTTACTTCTCTCTCTGATCCTTTTCCCTTGTCAGCACAATGAAATAGTTAGACTTGAAACTCTCTAAGGGCTCTACCAGTTCTGACATTCTGGGCTTCACAGACATTGGGTTAAATCATAAAATTGTGTTTGTAGGTCAAAAAGCAGCTGACTATCAGTAGTTTTCATATGGTTCAGTCTAATACGTGCAATGCGGCGAGTGAATACCTTACAAGCTACAAATCCCAGGCTGGAACCTCCCATTGTTCTGTCCAGAAGGCCCTATTGAAACATACACATTTGTATATAGCAAAAACTCTGAAAGAATATTTTAATTGCTGTTATCTCGGAAGGGAAGGATTGTGGGTGATCTTCCCTTCCTACTTAAAAAATCTACGTAATATTTGATTTATTTGACCATAAATATGTTGCTTGTATAATAAGGGGAGGGGGAAGCTACTTCCACTTTGAAAAAATAAAAATAAATGCCTGTGTGTTTCTTGAATGATCACAGAACACATTCACTCCCATGAGCAGTTAGTTGTGTTCACTCCCTACAAATCTGTGCTGAGCCCCCTGTGTGCTCAAGCCTTTCCTTAGCTCTTCTTTTTTTTTTTTTTTAAGATTTTATTTATTTATTTGAGAGAGAGAGAATGAGAGACAGAGAGCATGAGAGGGAGGAGGGCCAGAGGGAGAAGCAGACTCCCTGCCGAGCAGGGAGCCCGATGCGGGACTCGATTCCGGGACTCCAGGATCATGACCTGAGCCGAAGGCAGTCACTTAACCAACTGAGCCACCCAGGCACCCTTTCCTTAGCTCTTCTTGAAGGATAAGGCGAAGACCTACTTTAGAAGATTTGACATATGGGAAGACAACAGATTCAGAAATCTGCAGTTGAATGGGACTTTAGAGACCACCCAGCCCAAACTCCCAAATAAAATAGGAAATGCAATCAAGTATAGGAATGGTCAGGCTAGGAGGATTTTAAGAAATGAGATTGAGTAGATTTAGAGGACTCAGAGAAAGGTAGAATTTGAACTGGGTTTTGAAAGATAGGACTGATCTAAATGAGCAAAGTGAAAGAAGAGAACAAGACAAAGGAAGCTTGCGGGTAGAAATGTGGTGAAACCACACTCTTAAAGACAGTGGTTTGCTGAGAAATTGAGCAGGAAGCAGGCCCAGTGTGGCATCTCTGGGACTTCAGTGTCCCTACCCATGGAAGTGGCTCCCCTCCACACAGTCCTTACACTTATAGGGATTAATAAGAGAATATAAATTCTTTTGCTTGCAAGTTGCAGAAACCCAATGTATATTAGCATTAACACAAAAGGGGATTTATTGAGGGGAGCATGGAGTGGTCAGCCACAAGTTCGAAAGAAGAGCTACAGACACCAGGGCAACTTCCAGGCCCAGAGCTACTTATTGGTCTGAATTCACAAAGTAGGGGCTCAATCTACCTCAGTACTCCCCTCCCCCCCGCCAACTGTCTGGAGTTCAATGGCACTTCCTCCTCAGTGCACAGGATATTTTATCTGCACTGGTTCTGCCCTCTGCTGGCCAGATCCCAGCACATCAGTTGAGCCAATAAGCACTCATTCAACAGGGCCTACTATGTGCCAAGCACACATCTCGGCACTCTTGGGATTCATAAGTAAAAAAGATCAAAGAAACCCCTGCCCTAACACTTAAGAGCATTTACTATATGTGAGCTGGCGGTCTAAGCATTTTATACACATTAACTCATTTAGCTCTTAATACCTTCATAACAACCCTAATTAGTAGGTATTCCTTATAATTACTTAAGTAGAGCCCACCAGTTCTTCCTCTAACTGCTGCACCACCTTCAACCCAATTTTGGCACCATGGCACACCCAACCCAGGGTGTGGATCTGAATAGTCCCCAGAAGTGAATGGGAAAGTGATCTGGGGAAATGATAGCAGAGCACTGGTGCCTTAGCTTGAGGTGGGGTTCCCTAGAAACAGTCTGAGACAGGCATTTATTGATGGGGCACTTTTCAGGAAAAACCTGCAAGGGATAAAGAACAAAGTGTGTCTCCAGTCATGTCTAGCCCTGGCCTGATCCACAGGGAACTAGTCTACATGACTGGGGCACAAACCGCACAGCAGGATTACACGCCCTTGAGGCCAGGGTGCTGGTCTTTTTTTTTTTTTTTTTAAAGATTTTATTTATTTGACAGAGAGAGAGACAGCTAGAGAGGGAACACAAGCAGGGGGAGTGGGAGAGGGAGAAGCAGGCTTCCCGCCGAGCAGGGAGCCCGACGCGGGGCTCGATCCCAGGACCCCGGGATCATGACCCGAGCCGAAGGCAGATGCTTAACGACTGAGCCACCCAGGCACCCCCAGGGGGCTGGTCTTTTATGCCCCCATATCAGTGAAGCATTGGTTGTGGGCCACTCTGGTGGGGAAGGCGGACAAGAGGAGGATTGTAAGTAGGATCTCATCAGCTGAGGGCATTTCTCTGGAGACAGGTGGCACGTGTGAGCTACTGCAGGCTAGCACAGTGGAAGAAAGCTAAACAAGGAAGTTGTCTTGGTTGGAGGTTTGCAACAGCCTGGCTCCTCAGGAAGGTTCTGAAGCTCAGTAGTCATCACAGAATTGCCCCACCTTTTGTGGCTATCATTTTCTGCCCCGTGTCACACATCATTGGCTGCTGGCCGCTACGGAGGGTACTTAACCTCCCAGAGGTGCTCACATTTGGCTGAGGCCAAATCTCTGGAGAAGGGAGCAGCTCCAAACTGATGGCAGCCAATACCCGCAGCAGCTGGGGAAGGGGGGCTCTTTGGCTCCGTCAGTGTCCACTATAGATGTGCTATTAGGGAAACGGGAGCAGAGGCAAAGGATCACATCTTAGGATCTCCTTCTGTTTAACAGACAAGAGGCACACATCAATAAAGAACCAAACAGAACCACATAGGAAACAATGTAGTTAAGTACCAGAAAATAGGGGGAACAGATATTACAAGTGATGGTCAAGAAGAGGAGAGAGAAGTATTAGTGGACGTTTCCTGGAGATTTGAAGAAGGATTTGAAGAACTTTAAGGATTTGACTAGGAGGTCCAATTCAGTATGGTCCAAAGCAGCATTTCAAGTAGGTGGATGGCTCTGCTCTACTCAGTCATTCAGGGACTAAGGATAATGACTGCCATCTTCAACATGTAGCTTCCAAGTTCACGCTGCTTGGGGCATTTCTAGATAGTGAGGAGAGAGAAAGAATAGAATTCCAGGGCCACAGATTTACTCTTAAACAAGCAAGGAAAAAGATGCACATCCCTTCTGCTCACATCCACTGACAAGGGCTTAGTAACGTGACCACAACTGGCTGCAAGGCAAGCCAGCAAATGAGGTTCCTATCTGGGCAGTCACATCCCAGCCAAATCCCTATTACTATGGAAGGGACGAATGGATTTTGGAGGACAGCTAATAGTCTTCACCCTCCCCTCCTCATTCTTACCCCCAGGACTGGCCTTGAGCAACAACAAAAAAACATACCGCCTTGTCAAGGAGAAAGAAGTGCTGTTACTCTGATTTGATCATGTTTTGGGGATGTGGGGTGGGGGTTGGAGACTTGTGGGTATAACTAAGCCTGTCCTGGCAGTGTGACTTTTGCTCATTTTTTTTCTGGCATTGGTGAGTCTTGTCTCATCTCTCCCTGGCATGGTAATGTCCAAGATACTGGTTTAGGCATATGGGAAATAGGCTTTCAGCCAACCTCGTGTAGGAAAAAGAATCCTCTTTCAGGTGCCAATAAGAAACCAAGAATATGATCTGCCTGGATGAAATCAGAGAACCCATCTGCGGCAGTGGTTAAACACTGACAGAAAATGAGCTCGTGGGGAGCAGGAAAGTCAGAAGTTAGTGATCAGGAAAGAAAAAGGGAAGAAAATCTAGTTTTTGATGAGCAACCAACCTCTGCTAGGCACTGTGCTGGGAATTTGCATGTTACCTTATTTCACCTTTTCAAAAGCTCTTAACTTTTTTTAATCGCCATTTTATTTTATTTATTTATTTGACAGAGACACAGCAAAAGAGGGAACACAAGCAGGGGGAGTGGGGGAGGGAGAAGCAGGCTTCCCACAGAGTAGGGATGCGGGGCTCAGGGCTCAATCCCAGGACCCTGGGATCATGACCTGAGCTGAAGGCAGACGCTTAACGACTGAGCCACCCAGGCGCCCCTAATCGCCATTTTATAGATGAAGGAACAGAAGCTCAGGGGCGAAATAACTTATTTAACATTCACTTAATATATGCGGCTGTCTAGATGTTAACACAGATTTGCCTGCATTCAAAGCCCATGTTTTCCCCACTGTAGCTGGTTCCTTTGAGAGTCACGTTAGATGCTTTCTTAAATCTAAACCCTCCTAATCTCCCAAAAGACTGTGGCTGGCCTCTCTGTTCCCCTTCAGGGGACATCTCATGCCTGCCCAGCTCCTTCTATCCCCAAGATGCCACAAAGAGAGGACATTGTCACAATTCTATGGGAATAGTAAGCCAATTGCGATAGCTCTTGGGTGAGGGTCCCTGATTCCCTACAGCACTGACTCAAAACACTGGAGACAAGGGGAACAGAGAGACCAGCCACAGAATCTGCTGGGAGATTAGAAGCGTTTAATCTCAAGAAAGCATCTAATGTGAATCATTGCTGTACCTCCCTTAGATGGAAAAAGGGTGGGATTATTAATTTATTTTTTTAAAAGATTTTATTTATTTATTTGACAGAAACATAGCAAGAGAGGGAACACAAGCAGGGGGAGTGGGAGAAGGAGAAGCAGGCTTCCTGCCGAGCAGGGAGCCTGATGTGGGGCTCCATCCCAGGACCCTGGGATCATGACCTGAGCAGAAGGCAGATGCTTAACGACTGAGCCACCCAGGCGCCCCAGGATGGGATTATTTAAATAACATCTGAAAAGAGCTCTGTGGGACAGCTACAGGCTTATAGGTCTGCTCTTGGTTCATTCGTTCAACAAATATTTATTAAGTACCTAGATGTAGGCAACGTGTTTGGTACTAAGAACACAGCAGCAAATATGGTAGGCACAGTCCCTGCCTTCGTGGGGGCAAGGATTAGCTCACCCGCTTCAGTTTTTCTACCAATAAAAACGTTCTATTTCTATGAAGCTTTACATTGACCCCATCTGTGCCCCTCCTCCACATAAACTGAGGCTTCTTTCACTCATCATACTGCCCTGTTTATGATTCTATAATTTTTACCACATTGTACTCTCTTGGCATGTCTTTTCCCCTCCTAGAAACAATGCAAGGGCACAGGCAGGGACCATGCCTAATGTATCTCTATGCCTCCATCAACCAAGAGAAAGCTTGGCACAAAGTAGATGCTCAATAAATTGGAGAACAAATCAACATTATGATGAGTATTGTGCTACATAATCTCTCACATGTGTATGGTGCTTCCAATCTTTCAAACTCTTTCTGTCTCCATTATCTCATTTGGTTTAGAGAGTTTGGTCCAGTGGATTCAATTAAAAGTGAATGTGAGAGGGGTGCCTGGGTGGCTCAGCTGGTTAAGCGGCTGCCTTCGGCTCAGGTCATGATCCCGGGGTCCTGGGATTGAGCCCCGCATCAGGCTCCCTGCTCCGCAGGAAGCCTGCTTCTCCCTCTCCCTCTGCCTGCCTCTCTGCCTACTTGTGCTCGCTCTCTCTCTCTCTGTCAAATAAATAAAATCTTTTAAAAAAAAGGGGAATGTGAGAGCACTTTGTAAAATTTAAATGGTGAAGCATTGTTATTGAACTCTCTTCCAGGTGCTGAGGCCACAATAATTTAGGGGACATCCTCAATGTCATGCAGCAGGAGTCTGTGCTACAATCTATGACTCCTGACTTTTATTTCTGGGCTTTTCGGCCCCGTGTCAAAGGAAAACCGACAAAAGAGAGGAACAAAGTGCTCAGAGAGCCCATGAATGTGAATGCAAACTCCCAGGAGTGGATATGGCGGTGCTCTGCCCAGATCTTTCACATAACTCAGCTACTGGGAGAGCAGCTGACAGCAACCAGCTGTGTCCCTCATTGTATGCTGCCCCGAGTCACAGATAACTGTTTCACCCAAGACTAGGACCCCTCCTGGAGGGGGCTCACAACCAATGACAGACTGTTGCAGGGATACAAAGGTCTGGTTCCATGGCATCAATTTGGGACAACTCAGGTGCCATGTCAACTCCAGAACTCCCCGTTAGGATCAGCTGAGGCTTCAGCTGCAACCACGCTGTGAGTTAGCTTCTCCCTCTGTCCACTCCTGCTTCCTCACTTCCTTACTGGGGTACTCCCCTCAAAACCCGCATGCCACTCTCCATCTCGGTCTGTTTCCAAAGGAACCAATCTTTCCCTCAAGATCTGTGCCCTAGCTCTGAGCCAGTAATGATAGAGGAATGGGAGGACAGAATATAGATGGAGGCAGTTAGTGGTTCTAACAAAACCAAAGAGAAGACAAGACAGTGATGGAGACTGGCAGTTCACTGAGTAAGAACTAGAGAGCTAGAGAAAACAGCGTTATGTTCATTGAATATGAACTAGCCACTAGAGGGCCCAGCACGACAGGTCTATAGCTCTGTTGCTACATTAGAGCAAAATTCTAATTTTGCTCTTCACTTGGCAGACACCTAGCATAACTATGTGCACTAGGGGATAACGTTGTTTTCCCAATGACCCAGCACTTCCTGTCCCTTTACCTGTTTCATGGACATCAGGTCCATCCTAACCTGTTGCAGTACCCTATTACCAAGCCCTCTGTGCCATTACATACAGATGTACTCCCATAAATCAAGGTTTCCAAAGCCGGTGTTTTTTCCACCCACTGCTCATTGTTCCCAAGGGGGGTTCAGAAGATCTGAAATGTGGAATTCCAAACAGTTGGTTGTGAAAATTCACCCAGGAATAGGTAGAATCAGCAACATAATCTGTCTAGTGCTATCCTTTCCCCAAACCCCTCTACTTCCCCAGTTTGCAGTAAAGGTAAGACATGCAGGCTTCGATGTGAAATATAGTGGCCAAGGGAGAAACAGGTTACAGGAGTCTTCACAGAAGATGAAAAAGTTTGAGAACATGGTATAATTGAATGAATTAATCAATTAATTTTTTTTCTGCTGTGGGCTTAGTAAAAAGACATAGGAAATTTTCCTCTGTACCCTTTTTGGAAGGACGGTTAGTCCTTTGTAGGTTGGAAGGCTTTCTTTACCTCAGGCGAACACATTTAGAGGTCTCTGTTTCCAACCTATACATTCTTGAAGGGAATGTTTGGGAGGGGGAAGCAAAGCCAGGAGGATGGAGGGGTGGTGGAGACCCACACTTGGCTCTCTCCCAGTATCTCTGGCAGTGATGACTACAAGGACACCTGGGGAATGAACACAAGCCATGGCTTTGGGAGCCATGCAGGAGCTCTTAGTGGCCAAGTATAGAATAGGCATAGATGCCTTGAGCAACCGGGCCAGATATATCTGACTGCAACACACCTGTTTGCACCATGAGCTACGACTACAACGGGCTGAAGACATTGCCCAGGTTTCCCAGGTTGGGTAAGCCCTGAGGTTTCTGCATCCCCACAAAAGCTCTGAAATTTTACGTCCCACCAACCTGGTAGGTGAGAGTGAACCTAAATTTAATTTGGTTTGAATTAGAGAAATTAAAACTTAATTTGATTTAGAAAAAAGTAAAGAAATCTAATGTTCTTGCATTTGTTATTGAACAAATCAAATGAGTTCTAATAGTTGGTGTTCTGATATCACAATAGCCAGTCTAGTGTGGTTAATAAACAGACAGTAATAATCTTTTGAGAGATTACCATGTATTAAGCAATGCATTATTTCATTGAATCCTCACAATAACTTATGAGGTGGACTGAGACAGAGAAGTACAGCCCTAGGTCACATGGCTAGTAAATGGCAGAACCAGGTTTGTTGGACTCCATGTCTATCCAACTTCTATAGCCACTCATTCCCTGCCACCTAGCCACGTGTTCACTGACATCTGGTCCATCACTCCCTAATTCAGTTAGCCAGATAGTCACTCAGACAACAAATGGTATTAATGCAGTTCTTCTGTTACTGGAAGAGTGAGATAGATCTACTAGTAGTTGGAAGAACAAAAGAATCTTAGAATTACAGAATGTTTGCACTGGCAGCTGGTCTAGTGGGAAAAGCAAGAGCTTTAGAGTCCAGTGGACTAGCTTGGAATCCTGGCTCTGCTATTCACTCCCCATGTGAACCTGAGTAAATAATTTGACCTCTTTCAACCTCAGCTTCCATATCTGTGTATCACAAATAATAATACACACACATTCTCACTAGACTGATGTGAAGATGAGAGATAGTATTAGAGATAATCTCTCTCTCTCTCTAAACACACATACACACACTCACGGGATCAGCTACAGAATTTATGGGGCCTAGTGCAGAATGAAAATGCAGAGCTCCTTGTTTAAATATTATGATGAATTTCAAGATGGTGATAGCAGATGGTGACGGCTGATTAAACCAAGCATGGGGCGCTTCTAAGGTCAGGACCCTGAGGGCATGCCAGGGCATGGCACAGAGTCAATGTGCAATAAATGGTAGTCCTTTGTTTCTCTCTAGATCATTGATTTCAAATCTCTCCTTTTGCAGAGGAGGAAACTGAAGTCCAAAGATGATGAAAAATGCAAATTAGTGGCAGAGCCGGGACCACAACCCAGACTTCCTCTATTACCAGTCAGTAGTCTTTCCCTCAGCATTTCCCAAGTGTGTTCTGTACAGTAATAGATATTCCATGGATAAAAGTCTCTATCAGGAAACAAGTTTGCAAAACATTGGATTAAGGTTAAATAGACATCTTTTTCAGAGCTCTTCAGAGACTTTTCTATGAGCAACATCCGTCTCAAAGACAAGGATATAATAGGGAACATTCCCCCAAAGTACTGATATGGAATCCCTTCTCAAGAGCATGTTAGAACTCTTTTGGAAATGCTGTTCAACACAGTGCTGCAGAGCAGTGGAAGTTTCCATGGATTTTGATCTGTGGGGTATGGTCATTCTTATTCTAAATTAGAAACAAATATATTCCTTCCATTAGGTCTTTCTGTCAGCATCTCTGCCCTGGCTGATTTGTGAGCCTGAGGATATAAAAATAATGAAAACCACACACTCCAGGAAGAGCAGACTTGTTTAGAGTCACCCAGTTACATTCAAAAGGCACATCCACTCTGCCCCTCTCCCAGGAGCAGGAACATACAGACAAAACATACACCATGACCCCAAAATTCTTTCCATTCTGAGTAATCTGCTCACAGCCACCACATTATAAAAGTAACAGCTAATGTCCCATATGACCATACACAAGAAGCCAGGAGGTCATGATTCTCATCTTAGCTCCTCCAGCTATTAGCCATTTGACCTAGATGGCTAATTCATCTGCTCATCCCCTTACTTTTATTGAAAACCTTCTTGAGTCAAATCAATTTCTCCCTTCTTTGACCTACCACACATTTATATTTTGTCTGTAGCATTCTCTCCCCCTCCCCAGGCCTTTGAGAATTTCTCTGAAACACAGTTTGAGAATTAGCAGACTAGATGATCTCTATAGTTCCTCTGAGCTCTGTTACTCTGTGATTCAAATTTGTATATAGTTTTGCAAGCTCTTGCCTCTACCTCTTGACAAAGTTATCCTAGCTCCTTGAGAAATGTTCCTCTTAATTTCTGGAAGACCCAGAGAATGATTCTCACATGCTGTGTTGTTGAGATGTCAGGTGACATTGATCCTTCAGGAGTCCACAGTACAGAGAACCCATTATACAGATCGTGCAGAGGAAAGACTACCTTTCTCCCCTGATCATGCTATACTTTGTCACATGGGCTTTCAATAAGTATTATTTATGCCCTTTGACTCGGAGTTTTTAGTGATGCAGCTTTTCTATATTTTGCTGATTCCTCCTCACCCCCATTCCCTTCCACAAATTACTAAGCATGTGCCAACAGTGGGGGGTAGAGGTAGGGCTGCATCGAGGCCAGAAAACCAGTCTATGATATATTGAACTTAAGACTCACTCCTCTTTGATTTTGAAGAGTCTATTCTGGACCCACATTGCCTATCTCCTCACTTTCCTTAGGATAAATTCCCTCTCAGGAGAGACCTAAAGCCCTCATGAAAAATAGACTTATGGTAAATTGGACCAACTAGCAGACCCCCCGCTGAGCAGGGAGCCCAACGGGGCTCAGGTCAGGACCCTGGGACCATGACCTGGGCCAAAGGCAGATGCTCAATTGACTGAGCTACCCAGGTGCCCCTCCAACAGGCATGTTTTAATAGCCTCTATTGTATATTAATACTGTGTCAAGCTTAGTACAAAAGAGAAAAATCCTTAGGGAGCTCAAGGCAGGTTAGCAATAAAATATCCCTCACCCTTGGGTAGCTCAGAGGAGACTTGAAGACTTTTCTCATGCTAATCACTGGATTCTCCAAGGACAAAGGAGGTTTTAGTAGAATTGGCCTTGGAAGTTACCAGAGAGACCTTGAAACTGATCTGGTAGCCTATCGGGTGGCACAAGGGCATGCTGCACCCCCAGGAGCCTGCCAGCCAAGATTCAGGATTCACCAAGAGGCAGGCCCACCACCTGTTGCGGCTCCTGGATCAGACTCAAAATTTGAGAGACAAGGGAGGGAAGAGGAAGGACCTGGGAAAAAGGGATTTATAGCTAGAAAGGTAAGACAGTGGGCTTTTCAGAACCATGCCAAAATTCATCCCAACCTAATCATCTAGCAAGAGAGATAGTGTCAGTGGTGGAAAGAACACCAGGCCTGACATCTAAGCTCTGTCTCTAACTCCCCGGCTGACCTTTGTCATTCAATGCCCCCCTGGGCCTGTGCTCCTTAGCTATGATCTGCAGAACTAGGCCAGACATTCTTTAATGTTCTTCCATTTGAACAGTCTAAGATTTTAACAGCTTCCCTAAATTAATCTTGGAAGAGTCTGCAGAGAGGCATGAAAGGGAGAGGGTGTAGAATGAAAAGAATTTCCAGTAAACCCAGGAATAACATAATATATTATACATAAAATAACAACATAACATAACACAATATAACAAGCATTATGATAAGCAGTAGAGTGTAGGAATGGGGACTAGTAACATCTCAAAAGTGGAGCTAAATTCATGATCAAGACATCCAGGGCATCGAAATGTGACTCTGTTCTATCTTTATATATAGGTGCAGATGATCTGGGAAGGAAAATAGCTCCCCTGTCAGCTGGTTCTAAAATATCTAATATTCATATATATTCCAGCAACACATGAACCCCCCATGTTACCAAAGCCAGTAAGATGGAGCTGTCCGTGTCCTTTACTGAACCCTTCCGTTTTCTCTTAAAAAACCAAGCCCTTTCTACTCCCTTTTAAGTCTGCCTTTGCTGTTTATGTTCACTTAGATAAAAATGCTGGGTGGGGGAGCATACCATGGGATTTCTTTCAGGTCTGATATTTTAGGATTCTCAGAGCAGCAGGGTTCCATGCTCCCTTCTCATTTATTTCTCCTATTGAGCTAAGCACCACAGTTAAAAATCAAAAACAAAAAACTGCAGTCAAGGGGATGCCATAATTAGCAGCCAATGAGGAGAAGGCTCCATAATCCGCAGGCCTTCAGATACTGTACCCTCCAGGCTAACTCCTCCCAGAGAGGATCAGGTTTTCTCTTGGGGTTTCTTCCTTTTCGAATTAAGCGCCACTGAGGGCTACGTTCCAGAAACACAAACTCTTCACCTAGTCTCTGGAAGACAAACAGGTCTGGGGAGATTGTATGACCTGCAGGGAGACCTGCAGGGAGAGAGTGCTCTGGGTTCCCCGGGAGAGCAGGCTAAAGCTAAGGGAAAGGGTGCGGTGTCTACGAGGACACAAGAGCAGCCACAGGAGGGCCGTACAGCCTAAAGAAATAACGGCCTGTTTGGCAGCAGACCCAATTCCAGGACATGCCACGGGCCTACAGGTAGGGAGTCTGCTAACTCACTTTTGCCCTTTAGATTTCAGCTTAAACATTCTTTCCTCTGGGAAGCAGGGTGCCACACACAGCTGTGCAGGTTGCATACTGCACATAACTAGGGTGTGCCAATTGCAGCATAGATATTACAGATTTATATATTTTTATTACAATTTTCTGGCAGTTGGCAATTAAGTATTTTGAGGAAAGGGCACCTTTTTTCCTGATTCACAGACAGGTACCATATAGGCCGGCAGTGACCCTGCTGTGGAGCTTTTCCTAACTCAGATCGGGTTTACTCTCACCTGCTTCAGAAGGACCCTATACTCCCCCTGTGTTTGCATTTACCACACTTTATTCTAATTGCCTGTTTACTGGTCTGTTTTCACACTGTTTTATCAGTTTCATGACAGAGAGACTGTGTCTTGTTCCACACTGTACCCTGGGCCCGAGAATGGTGCTTGGCTCTAGCACCATCTTATTTATTGATTGGTATTTATTGAACATCCTGGATTCAAGACCTTGCTCTACCTGTTACATACTATGTGTCTTTAGTTGGTTTTGTAAGAGAAAACGGAAGGGTTCAGTAAAGAACACGGACAGCTCCATCTTACTGGCTTTGGTAACTTAATAACAGGTCACTTCACCCTGTTATCCTTGATACAAAACATCATGTCTACCATAAAGGATCATTGTAAGAAACAATTTTTTTTTTTTTAAGAGAGACAGCACGTGCATGCAAGTGTGCGTGGGGGCGGGCAGAAGGAGAGGGAGAGGGAGAATCTTAAGCAGGCTCCACGCCCAGCATGGAGCCTGATGTGGGGCTCAATCTGATGACTCTGAGATCATGACCTGAGCTGAAATCAAGAGTTGGATGCTTAACTGACTGAGCCACCCAGGTGCCCCATGAAAAGCAATTTAAAAGTACCACTTAGTAAACTGTAAAAATACTAAGCAGCAGAAGTAAGGGGCTGGTGCAGGAGAGCCGGACCTATGAGGGGCCCAGGACCAGGAGTAGCCTTATCTCTGAACACAGTAAGGAGTCACTGCCAACAGAAAATGAAGATTTCTGGGTCGAGCAATACTTTTTCATTATGCAGCAAAGCCCATGGCTACCACTAGCTTCTGACTCCATCTCAGTTTTGCTATCTGAGAAGGACTGAACCCCTTCTTCTTAATCCCAATTTGCAAAATCTCCCTTTGCCCTGGCTTGAGTGACACATTACTTCTGTGCCAAGGGTGAGGAATACTATGATTTCTAGCCCCTATGGGAACCACATGATTAGAGTGGGGGAATCAGGGTTCAAACAGAAGGGAGGTTACTGTCCCAAGATGAAAAGATGGGGTGTCAGCCACCCAAAACAATAGATGTCCACTACAGTTTTCTAAAGATCATTCCCACACTGAGACCTGAAATGTGAACATTTGCATTCACTAGGCTTTGGTTTGGGTTCTGCTCTAGGCTCATTTTTTCATATACCTTCTCTGAGTTCCTTATAACAGCAGAAGGGTGAGAAGAGCAGGGAGAGAGACAGGCAACAAAGTAAAAATCATAGTCCACTTTCCTCCACAAACATTCAACGAATAATCAGAGGAACGAGCTCTAAGTCTAGAAAGCTTAGTTCCCTTTAGAGAACTGGTAATACTGACTTCACCTGCTCAACATCAGATCTGAAAATCCTCTGTGCTTTGGCCAGGTTGGGGCTCAAATGACAATGTTACCGAATTGGAATACTATTCAGCTAGTCTGACCACTTTCACTTTCTGTTCTGTAGCATTCCTTTCTGGTCTCCTTTCAAATACAGTTGACCCTTGAACAACACAGGGGTTAGGGGCACTGACACCCCACCCAGTCAAAAATCTGAGTATAACTTTGATTTCCCCAAAACCTAACTACTAAAAGCCTATTGTTGACCAGAAGCCTTACTGATAACATAAACAGTCAATTAGCACATTGTTAGTACATTATATGTATTATATACTGTATTCTTACAATAAAGTAAGCTACAAAAAAGAAAAAATGTTATTAAGAAAATCGTAAGGAAGAAAAAATACATTTATAGTACTGTACTGTATTTACTGAAGAAAATCTGCATATAAGTTGGACCCATGCTTGTTCATACCCGTGTTGTTCGAGTCAACTGTAGTCTAACACATACCGGTTGGAGATGGAGAAATCAGTCTCAGAGAGGGACTATTTCTAACTAACACCATATACTAAAAGGCAGTTAATGGTCAAACCAAGATCAGACTTCATGTCATCTGACACTTGTTTTTCCCATTAATACCACTTTGTTTATCTGAACATTTACAACCTGAAATATGAGCTATCCTTTAATCTCACCCTTTTTCCATTCTTTTGTCTCTCTGGGTCACCTATTCAAATGCTTTCTCTAGGTCAGTTTTATTATATCACTGTTCAGTCACCTCTAGGTCCCAGTCAACTGCTGTCATCTTATCCTTAGCTGTCAGGAATAAAATTCTAAGACCAGAGGGAACCCTTCACCTCTCCCAACTACGCAGCATTTCCTACACTACTCCTCAAGGTGAACACACCATTTAAACAAACTAGACTTGTGGCAAATTTTCAGGCATCATCTTGGCTAACTTCTACTTATCTCTCAGCTATCCATTTAGGTCACTTTATTTCAGGAAGTGAAATATATTTTATTTGGTCTCTCTCCTCAGTCTGGGTCAGAAGTACCTCCTACAAGCACCCACTGTATCCCAAACTTTCCCCAACAAAATATTCATCCCCCTGGACAGTAACTGCCTCCTTACTTTGTCTCAAATTCCCCATTCCACTGTAATTTCAGTGAGAGCAAAAACTATCCTGGTTTCCCTGTACTATTATTTTCCCCAGGGCCCAGCAAAGAGCCTCGCACATGGCAAATACTGCATTAATATTTACTGAATTAATGACTAGAACTCTGACTCCATGATTCCTAATTATTTTCATAATAGTGATCAGATAGACAAAAAGTTGTGAATACTTTATAGTTGAACATATTATGTATATGTTAAAGACTTATGTTAAAAGCAGTCCTTATACCAGCTATCATGATAATGAAAATTTTCTCTGCTCCTAACATGGAGATGCAAAAAAAAAAAAAAAAAAAAAAATCAGCAGTCCATCCACAAAAGTTTCCAAGATTCTTAAATATTTAGAAGGGTCCTGCTATTGCCACAGGCAAGCATTATCACCAGAGTCAAACACTGCCTTTTTGACATTACCCTCACCTCAAGGGCAGGCTGGACTCTCTGCTTCTGGTGTCTTCCTTAGTCTACTTGGTGTCCACATATTGAGTTCTCACTGTGAGTCAGTACCTGTTCTAAGTTAGTACATACATTATCTCATTAAATTCTTACAACAACCCTAGGAGGAAGGTTCTATTTTCATCACCTTTTCACAATGGGAATGCCAAGACACAGGGAGGTTCTGTGACTTGCCCAAAGCTACTGAGAGGTGGACCTAGGATTCAAACCCAGCTTTTGCTCTTAATCATTATACTAGAAGATTTTCTTTCTAGTACCTCTTTGACGATAACCTTCTTACTTAGACTGGCCTCCTCCCGCTCTCCAAACACATCTTGGATTTCCCAACTCCATGCATCTAGAATATCATTCTATTAAGAATTCAAAGGAGCCTTATAAATTATCTTATCAAATACTCCTATGTTATCAATAACAAAGTAGTAATATGTGTCATGGAAAGAATAACAGCATTGGAACAAGAAAAGCCTAAAGTCAAAGCTTGGCTGTTTCAGTTATCTAGGGCTGTGTAACAAATCACTTCATAACACAGCAGTTGGAACAATAGCAATTTACTACTTCTCACATTTATGTGGGTCAGCTGGGCGGTTCCTCTTCTGGTTTCACCCGAGCTCACTCATAAAGCTGCATTCAGCTGGAGAGTCTGTGGGGGCTAGAAGGCTTTTCATGACCTCACTTACATGTCTGGCTTTGCTTGGGCGCTTTCCATGTGGCCTTTCAACCTCCAGATATATGGTGGTCTTGGTGACAGGAGCTGAAAATAATTTGTGGCCATATTTAATCTACCTCACTTCCTAGTTGGTTGACCTTGGGCAATTTACTTTTTCTCTCCTGAGATCAGTTTCCTATCTGGGAAACTGTGAAAGTAATCCCAATTGTCTCAGGTTCTCCTAAGTATTAGATGAAATGATACATGCCAAGTATCTAACAAACTCCTTGTCATATGACAACTATTTATCCAATGTTAGTTTCCCTTGCTCTAAATCATACAGTTACTTGACATATCTAGGGCCTGGAGTGAACCCTTCCTCCCACTCCCCACAATCTCTGTATAGTCTGCTTAAATCCTATAGTTCAATCAAAATGCAATTCTACTCTCATTTTCTTTACAAAAATTTCCAAAATCACTAGCCTTCAATAACTGTCTATATTAGGAAATTCCAAAGTTCTGTGTATAAATGAATGGTTCTCAGCCTTTTGTTCATACCCCCATAGAAACAGTAAAGTTACATGTTAAATGACTTATTGTTATGCACAATTTATCATTTCTGCCTAGCTGGATATAATTCTACCCCTCTCTCCCCAGCTTAAGAAAGCATATGGAAATGTGGATATCTTTATTATCCTTATAATCTGCTCAAATATATTTTATAAAGGCAAATCATTTACAAAATTTGCTTCATTATCAACAAATTACTTGCAATTACTGGTCTAAATCACTCATTTGACACTAAGCACAGGCTCCTTGTGTTTAAATCTTTTTAAGGATATATCCTGTCTTCCTAACTAGATTTAAAACACTAATAAAATGAAAGACCTTGATATATATATATATACACACTTATAAATATATGCATATATATATTTATCTTGTAGTTCTATCATAGTGTACTAAACATAACAGAAGGGCAATACATATTTCCCATATACTCCCTGTTGAGGTTTATGTCAACAATGAGCATGAAGCAGCTTGGAACAGTGGGAAAGAAAACTGTATAGAAACACAGGCTCCGGGCGCCTGGGTGGCTCAGTTGGTTGGGCAACTGCCTTCGGCTCAGGTCATGATCCTGGAGTCCCGGGATCAAGTCCCGCATCGGGCTCCCTGCTCGGCAGGGAGTCTGCTTCTCCCTCTGACCCTCCCCCATCTCATGTGCTCTCTCTCTCTCATTCTCTCTCTCTGAAATTAAATAAATAAATCTTTAAAAAAAAGAAACACAGGCTCCAAGTTTATGTGCTGGCTCTAGGGTTCTGGACCAAGAAGTTACTTATCCCTTGAGCTTCTGCGGTATAATGGGAGAAAACACTGGATGAAGAGAATGGGGGCTCTTAGGTACGCAAAACTCACTCTTAGACCAGTGGGTCTCAAAGTGTGTTTGGGGGTCATTTTTTATCAAACTGCACAGGCCTGATCCTTCCCTTCCCTTACTCACTGATATATACTGGAATGGGAAGGCAAGAGAGAAATTTGGGAGATGTTCTCCTGGTGAGAACTGCTACAGCATCAGACTTTGAGTTTATTCAGTGTAGTTAACTCTAATAGTTTTATGCAGTTGCAGGGAGAAAGACTCTTTCTCCATATCTCCATAATTATTCTGCGTACTGAGAGTATTTTTATTAAATTGAACCAAGTTACTGTTTTCCCAAAGTAGGTTTCTCATCTCTAGGGGCCTGGAGAGGGAAACATAGATTCACAGGTATCATTCAGTCTACAGCCTACGTAAAAAACTGACCTTGCCAAATTCCTAACCATGTAATCATTTCCTTCAGTGCTTTTCTTTCTTATCACAGTCAACTCAAAAAAGTCCTTACATTGATACGAGTTTGCATAATGCCTGGAAGACAGCACAATGTTTGCTGTTTAACTAATCTCCAGCTGCATTGAGAGCTGTTCTCTCTGTGATAATTCACACTAACAGGTTGTTATGGTTATATTTATACCTACCACAGTAGGAGACACCAGAAGGTGCTGAATAAGTGCTTTTGGATTGACTAGAATGACCTGTACACATCTTGGTTCTTTTCCAGAGCAGTGGAGAAAACCGGATAATTTACTCCACCTCTGGCTCTTAACAGCTCAGAGAGGTCTCTTACGAAAAAGAAAGAGGATAAAACCTTAGGGAGGTTGTTAGCAGTTTAGCATTTCTGAGCCAGGTGGGAGCATCTAATTTCTCACTAAAGAGAGCAGCTTGATCTCCAGGGTGTGGCAACAACAAAGCTACTGCTAATAAAGGGCCCTCACGTTTGTTTAGCCTTTTATAGGTTACAAGATGCTTTCATATCTCCCATCTCGCTGGAGCTCTGAGCAACCTTGTCAGGCAGATGTTATTAACCTTCATTTTATAGAAGCAGCAGCTAAGGCATAGGTGGCTTATATGACATGACCAAAGTCACACAACTAGAAAATGGCACAGCCAGAACAAGTACCAAGATACTCCTCATTGAATTAATCATTAATCATTTTCAAGACAGGAAAGAAACTTCACATAAAATAGTTTAAGCAGGAGGGGCGCCTGGGTGGCTCAGTCATTAAGCATCTGCCTTCGGCTCAGGTCATGATCTCAGGGTCCTGGGGTCAAGCCCCGCATCGGGCTCCCTGCTCCGCGGGAAGCCTGCTTCTCCCTCTCCCACTCCCCCTGCTTTTGTTCCCTCTCTCGCTATATCTCTGTCAAATAAATAATTAAAATCTTAAAAAAAAAATAGTTTAAGCAGGAAATAAACTTTTGACTTACATATAGCTAGGAAAGCATAGCAGATATTGTGGTTATCTCCCCAAGATCTGTTCCCTTTGCTCTTGGTATCTCCCCTATTTCCTTCCTCATTATCCAGGCTCCCCCTCCATCCCAACTGTGGCACCATGTGCTTTTGGGGAAACTGACCTACTCCTGATTGGAAGAGAAAGGTTTATGCTCAGGTTTACACTTGTCAGCATAATCCTACTTCCTGGCCATAGTTATTGGTTCAAGGATGGGCATGTGATACTATATGGCCCAATGAGAAGCAAGGAGAGGTTTGTTGAGCGTTTCAGGAAAAGAAATTTACTGAATTTTCTGAGAAAGTACCTGGAAGCAACTGCCTCCCACCAGATGTTAGGGGAATGGATACAACTGCCTTTTTATAACTATGTAGAAATCCAGACCCTAAAACGAAGCTGACACTGTGTATGGCAAACAGGGTCTATGATACATTATTCAACTACTAGATCAACTAATTCTGAAGCACAACCTATCTCTGGACTTCGCAGTTTCGTAGGCCATGGGCTACCTTAGTATACTTCGTGGCAAGTAACAGAAAACTCAACTCAAATTGGTCTAGACATGAATGGGCTTCCTGTTACTTGCCTGTTTGCCATGGAGTATACTAAGGTAACTGAAGGAACGGAAGGGGGAGCTTAAGAAACAAGGGCTTTGGAGGCTGGAATTCAGATCTCCATGGCATCGGGACTTTCCCTCTTCATCTTGCACTCTCTCTCTCTCATTCTCTTCTACGGCAAACATGCCTCTTCCACCATGTTGCAAGTAAATGATCATCTGCCACTTCAGTGTATCAACTGGTGTGCTGACAGGAAAGAGGCCTTTCAGATTTAATAATCTGAGGAGAGTCTAATAAAGAGATTATATACAAAAATATGGGTAGAGGGGCGCCTGGGTGGCTCAGTCGTTAAGCATCTGCCTTCGGCTCAGGTCATGATCCCACAGGGTCCTGGGATGGAACCCTGCGTCAGGCTCCCTGCTTGGCGGGAGGCCTGCTTCTCCCTCTCCCACTCCCCCCTGCTGTGTTCCCTCTCTAGCTATCTCTCTGTCAAATAAATAAATAAAATCTTTAAATTAAAAAATATATATATATGGGTAGAAATACCACAAAGGATAATGTAGGGCCTCAGAGCTAGACACACTTGATGAGAAGATGTTACCTCTCTGAATGAGGAATGAGGGAAAGGTAGCAGCTACTGGAATCAGAAACCAAAAGGCCTTTGTGGAGAGAATCACCTGACATCAATTATGTCAAAGGATCAATCAGATTGCCTTCCAACCTCAATCTCTTCCTTCTTTCAGTTACCTGCTCGTGTTCCCCAATGACCAACCAGACTGAAATCGGAAGAGAAGGAAGCCTGTGGAAGCACTCCATACAGGTCAGCCTTCTGAGGCACAGTGGGCTGTAGAAGAGTGGAGGATAGATTTAGAAGGGCATAAGGAAGACATCCAGTACAATAAAGTTAGCAACCTCTGCAGAATGACAGCATTTTTTAAAATTAAGTAATCTCTATGCCCAACATGGGGCTTCAACTCACACCTCCAAGGTCAAGAGTTGCATGCTCTACCAACTGAGCCAGCCAGGTGACCCCAGAGCATTTATTTTTAAGTTATCTGAATGTCAGTACCAGTAAAAGGAGTCTGGCCCTATTTGGGGCAGTGGCTGACTTCTTGGGCCAATTGAATAAACATACAAATAATTCCTTACTCTCAACAAATACTCTGTAGAAGAGTATATCAAGGAGAGTTTTATTATAAAACATAATATCACCATGAATGAGCAGAATATTTAGATCTTACCTGGTTTTCCACTGACATTTTATTTTACTTTAATTCAATTAATTAACATATAGTGTATTATTAGTTTCAAAGGCAGATTTCAGTGATTCATCAGTCGTATATAACACCCAGTGCTCATTACATCAGGTGCCCTCCTTAATGCCCATCACCCAGCTACCCCAGCTCCCCACCCACCTCCCCTCCAGCAACTCTGTTTGTTTCCTATAGCTAAGAGTCTCTTATGGCTTGTTTCCCTCTCTGATTTCATCTTATTTTGTTTTTCCCTCCCTTCCTCTATGGTCTTCTGTTTTGTTTCTTAAATTCCACATATGAGTGAAATCATATAATTGTCTTTCTCTGATTGGCTTATTTTGCTTAGCATAATACCCTCTAGTTCCATTCCACTGACCTTTTTAATTGATGCAAGTTAAATACAATGCTAGGGCTATCATAAAGCATCTCAGATCAGTGTAGCAGTGTTATGATGGGCAATCACATTATTATTGTCATTGCTATTATTATCATTATAGATTATAGCAGTATCTTTATTGCTGCTAAAACAAAGTATTATTATTATTATTACTAAATTATAGCTTAATGGTTAGAAAAAAGGACTTTTGCTCATAACAGCAAAAGCTGAAAACTTAAATTTTCTTGTTATGTTCTCACAATGGAATATTAACCAAGAATGAAAGTAGTGACAGCAAAGTTTTAATAACATAGAAAATCCCAGAAGATAATATAGATTATTAAAATCTTTTTATAAAAATAAGAAGTAAGTAAAACAGTGTAAGTGATAAAACACCTTCTCCCCAAAAGCAATTATAAAAACAAAATATAGGTGTCTTTGGGGCCCCTGGGTGCCTCAGTCAGTTAAGCATCTGACTCTTGATCTCAGCTCAGGTCTTGATCTCAGGGTCATGAGTTCAAGCCTTGGGTTTGGGTTCCACGCTGGATGTGGAGCCTACTTAAAAAAAAAAGAAGGTGGGTGTCTTAAGGGGGAAGCAAGGGGACGGGATAGGGATAGAGAACATAAAAAAATGTAAGTTGTCTGTTCTTAGTTTAGGTGGTAGGTTCATGATGTTCATTTTATTAGTAATGATAGATAATTAAATAAATAAATGAATATGATTAGGGCTCTGCACTGGACCAAAGATGAGAGTGTTTCTATCATAAACTGATGATTATATTTCATTCAGTACTCTCTACTTAGGAACAACAACATTCTTCACCAAGAATAATGTTCATAACAGCTTTATCTTTAATAGCAAAAAAAACCCTGAAAATAACACAAATGTCTAACCCAAATAACATTAACTGAAGTCGGTGAATGATTAAACAAAACTGGCACATCTGTATAGTGGAATACTATTCAGCAATGAAAAGAAACAAACTAGTAATAAACACAATAATCTGGATGGATATCAAGGGCATTTTGCTTAGTGAAAAAAATACTAGTTTCAAAAGCTACTCACTGCATGATTCCATTTAATAACATTCTCAAAAATGACAAAACTGTAAGATGTGGATGCCAAGGGGCAGATATATAAAGGAGTAGCATTAGGGAGTTCCTTTGTGGTTATGGAACAGTTTTGCATCTTGAATGTGGTGGTGGTTACACAAATATACACATAAGATAAAACTGCATAGAACTACACACACACACACCAAAAAACCAAGTATACTATAAAGATATAGTACTCTAAGCATGTTGGTACAGACACATGAATGGACAAAAAAGATCAATGGAATGGAAAAGAGAGACCAGTTATGGATCCAAATACAAACAGAAATTAAGTATCTAATAAGATGACATTTCTAATCAGTGACAAAAAAAAAAAAAGATGGGTTTATTTAATAAAAATTATCTGACCTAAATAGATCAGAGATATTATAAGTAAAAAAAAAAAAAAAAAGCAAAATGATTAAAGTGCATGAGATAACTTTTCTTAAATAACAAGAAAGCATGAGATAACTTTTCTTAAATAATCAAGGAGAGTGGCTCAGTCAGTTAAGCATCTGCCTTTGGCTCAGGTCATGATCCCAGTCCTAGGATTGAGTCCCATGTCGGGCTCCCTGCTCAGCGAGGAGTCTGCTTCTCCCTCTCCCTCTGCCCCTCCCCACTGCTTGTGTTCTCTCTCTCTCGTGCATTCTCTCAAATAAATAAAATTTAAAAAATAATCAAGGAGAAATTCAGAAAACATAAAATATTTATATAGATGACTACATACAAATTAAAAATACCACACATGAAATAATACAATAAACAAAGTAAAAAAGATAAATGACAAGCTGGAAAATATGCTTGCAAAACATACAACAGACAAAAAATTGATTTCCTTGAGATAAAAAGAGCTCCTACAATAAGAGAAAACCAATATAAAAATGGGAAAAGACATGAACGAAAGTTAATAACAATAACAAACTAAAACACAGCTGCAAAATATATATGATATGAAATCTCATTCACAATTTTATTTTTTTAAAGATTTTATTTATTTATTTATTTATTTGACACAGAGAGAGAGAGAAAGAGTGCGTGCACAAGCAGGCAGAGGGAGGAGGAGAAGCAGGCTCCCCACTGAGTGGAGAGGCCAATGACCTGAGCCAAAGGCAGATGCTTAACCAACTGAGCTACCCAGGTGCCCCTCATTCACAATTTTAAAGATATAAATTCTCTCTGTCAAATGGATAGATAAAATCTTTTTTTAAAAAAAGATATAAATTTTAAAACTTTAAAGAAGTTTTACAATAAATTTTATTGACCAAGGTTTATTGAGAAAAAAAAAAGAAATAATTAACAGCTTAGAAGGTCAGAGACCCTAAAGCTTACAGGTAATTATCATCTCATTCCTATGTTTATTCATTCAAAAACTCACAATACTTAGCATCTGTACATGCCAGGCATTATTGGTGCTGAATATGCAGCAGTGAACAAAACAGATAAAAAACCCCTGCGCTCATAAAGCTCATATGCATTCAGGTAAGGAATAGAGAGGCATGCTGAGAGCCAGCTTTGGGTGAAGACAAGAGTAAGATGAGAGAGACAAAGATAAAATTTACCTATTTCACATCTCTACATACAAATCTCCTCATTCTCAACTGCCTGGCAATATCCTACCCATCTATCTCTGAGTTCATCTCTAATGAATCCTACTTCCTCCCTGACTTCTTCCCACTCACCCTACATTGTAAAAAAAATATTTTTACAAATTCTAAAACAGTATATAATATGGTGACAGTTTTTCATTTCCCGCAATGTGTACAATTGTGCCTTGGATGTATCAGATGTTTGATATATGAATAAATGAAGTTTTATCAAAGGCAGCATGTGGACTATGTAAGCAGTAGAGCTGTTATAAGAGAAAGCAGATGGCTTACAGGGAGGGGGCAGCAGAACAGATGACCAGGTTGCTGCTGCTCCAAGATGCAAAATATACCTCTAATTAACTGCAATAAATGTGAATCATCAATACCGTGTCAGCAAATATGAAATCATTTTCAATAGGCCATAATGTAGCTAAAGGAAATAATGAAATACGGTAAAGAGAGTCATGCACATCCATTTTTGTTTGACTATTTGAAAGCAAAGTATTAATAGGTAAGGCTATAAACACAATGGAAATATATTTAATTAATAGCTAAATGAAAATACTTTATGGTCAAAGAATTGCTTTTTAGGCTTTTCACCACCTTAACTTTAATTAAGTAAAACTCTTTTGAAGTAGAACTTAGTCTTTTTGAAATGAAATATGTCCCCCAGTGCTATTATTATAAAGCTGAAACACAACATCCTTGCCTTGGCATGTCATAAAAGCCAATTCTTTGTGTATACTTGTAATTCAAGCATGCAGTAAAGAGAGACTGCAGAACATTCAGGAATAAAAACCAAGAACAAGTGGGAAAGAAACATAATAAAAAGCCAGGATTATAATGTTCAAATACATGGTGCTGACAGCCTTAATGAATGTACTTTTCAAAGATTACGCATCACCAAAATCCCTTTTCACCAACAGGAGGCCGGGGAAACAGAGGAAGTAACACAAAAGGCAGATTTAGAATAAAGATGTAACATTAATTCAAGTCAGTGATAAATTAGAAAATAGTTCTTGAGAGTTAAATGACTCATAATCAGTTTTAAGTGGTAAAATTTTCCAATTCTTATGTAGGGGAACGCACACTGCTCTACCCCTACTTGGAATCAGCAACAACTAAAAAATAATAAATAAAAACATATTTTAAAAATAGAAAAAATATTTTTAAAATGTTTTAAATAAAAAATGGAGTGGTTCTGCATTTGTGATGGGTAAAAACCAGAATCAATTCTTTTATTTTAATTTTAATTAAAAAAATTTTTTTATGGGCGCCTGGGTGGCTCAGTTGGTTAAGCGACTGCCTTCGGCTCAGGTCATGATCCTGGAGTCCCGGGATGGAGTCCCGCATTGGGCTCCCTGCTCAGCGGGGAGCCTGCTTCTCCCTCTGACCCTCCCCCCTCTCATGTGCTCTCTCATTCTCTCTCTCTCAAATAAATAAATAAAATCTTAAAAAAAAAAATTTTTTTTTAAATAGGCTCCATGACCTATTTAAAGGTCTGGTCGTGACCAGACTCACGACCCTGAGATCAAGACCTGAGCTGAGATCAAGAATTGGACACTTAACCAACTGAGCCACCCAGACGTCCCAAAACTGAAGTCAATTCTGAAACTGTCCCTGCGGCAGCTGGAATCCAAGAGGTGGCTGTGCCAGGGTGGAGGTGGACAGAATGAACTGCCAAAAAGGGCATCCTATGTGAGGACCAGTCTTTACCAATGTGTACCAAATTAGGCCAGTTCCAAATTATCAGGCCAGGTCCAACTTGGGCACTTAATCTCAGCTTACCAGTGACCAGGGTTACCTTAGGAGATATGTTCCACAACATCCCTTGGCTGCTCCATGAGCTGGGGACTTGGTAGCTTCTGTACTCTGGAGAGGTCCTGTCAAAGACAGCTGCTAGTCTGTCACCAAATCCCTTCCTCTGAGGTCACCTCAGCAGGATAGGCTCAAGCTGGCTGTGTTCTTCTACTCAAGATATCCTGATAATAGGGAGTGTGGCCAGGGGAGATTTTTATTTAGCTATTAGTTAGATATATTTTCATTGTGTTACTTGCCTGCATGATGGATTGGCTGGATCAGTCACTTACTCAGGGGTGGACGAGGGCACAAAACCTGTGCAGTGTGAGAGAGCAAGGGACATTGTGGCTACATAAAACTTTTCTGCCCCCCTGGCCTTTAAGTTCTCCATGTCTTACTCTTATACTCCTCGTTGTTACACTATTCAGCATCAGGCCTGTATTCCCTGCAAAATAACCTAAAATGCTCAGCATATACACATCCACAGAGCCCCCAACTCTCATTGTTCCCTGACCTGAATCCATGTTTCTACACCTGTCTCAACTCTTCCTCCTAGTCTCAGTGCAACAGTCAAAACAATCTCTCCTCCCCATGAGCTCTCCAGTTGTCATGGTAACCAAAAGACAAGTGCAAAGAAAAAAAATCACATAACAAGGCTAGACACAAAAGTTGAGCTATCTCCAGGGGACTTGTTGAGAACTACTTCTTTTCATCTTGAATGCATGTAACAAATAAACTACAGTCTGTGTGGTTCTTTTTAACTGTTCACCTTGATTAGTTAAAGAAAGGTGTACGTGTTGGGGGGACTAGCTCAACCTGTTTTTTTTGTTTTTTTGTTTTTTACTATTTTTTTATTCTTATGTTAATCCCCATACATTACATCATTAGTTTTAGATGTAGTGTTCCATGATTCGTTGTTTGTGCATAACACCCAGTGCTCCATGCAGAATGTGCCCTCCTCAATACCCATCACCAGGCTAACCCATCCTCCCACCCCACCCCCCACTCCAGCAACCCTCAGTTTGTTTCCTGCGATTAAGAATTCCTCATATCAGTGAGGTCATATGATACATGTCTTTCTCTGTTTGACTTATTTCGCTCAACATAATACCCTCCAGTTCCATCCACGTCGTTGCAAATGGCAAGATCTCATTCCTTTTGATGGCTGTATAAGATTCCATTGTATATATATACCACATCTTCTTTATCCATTCATCTGTCGATGGACATCTTGGCTCTTTCCACAGTTTGGCTATTGTGGACATTGCTGCTATAAACATTGGGGTGCACGTACCCTCTCGGATCCCTACTTTTTTATCTTTGGGGTAAATACCCAGTAGTGCAATTGCTGGATCGTAGGGTAGCTCTATTTTCAACTTTTTGAGGAACCTCCATACAGTTTTCCAGAGTGGCTGCACCAGCTTGCATTCCCACCAACAGGGTAGGAGGGCTCCCCTTTCTCCGCATCCCCACCAACATCTGTCGTTTCCTGACTTGTTAATTTTAGCCATTCTGACTGGTGTGAGGTGGTATCTCATTCAGGTTTTGATTTGGATTTCCCTGATGCCGTAGCTCAACCTGTTTTAAAGAGGTTTGTTGTCAACCTCTTAAGGCAACTTGCTTTAATTGCCTCAGGTTTTTTTAAATGTCATGAAAAAGCTTCAGAAGTGACTCAAAAGTAACGTAATTCACTTCAGACAAAAAATACCCCATTTCTTGACAATAAAGAATGCTTTAAGTAAAAGCAGGTTGTCTGTACAGCTCCATCCTTGCTTATTTTGCCTTGATTGAGATCAAGCATAGAAACAATTTCTCTAAGTGTTCCACGAGCATATATCATAGGGAAAACAGACTGCTCTTGGGATAGATTTGATACCAAATATTTGAAAAAGTACTTCATGAGATCAATTATTATTTCCTCTGATGTAAAACTCTATGCACTCAAAAATAAGAATTGAGCAACTACTAATTGTCATATTAACTCATCTCTCTCAACGTTGATATATGATGTTTTGATGCCCTCCCCCAGGAAATTTTGATGCCACAGTGTGGCATTCAAGAACCCTAAGATAGTATGTATGGCCTCTCTGTCTCTTGCTTTCTCTTTTGGTATGTAACACACACACACATTCTCTCCCTTTTTCTCTCTCCTTCTAATTTTTCCATTTCTCCCTATCTTTAGCAGATATTGTTGGAGCTTCTCCATATGCCAATTCTTCCTATTCTCATGCTGGTAGAGTTCCAGTTTTGAGTAGATCCCATCTTCCTGCCCAAGGCTCTCTAGCTCCAGCTCACTGCAGGAGGGAATTATGACTGATCTAAGGCACTCATATGGTCTCATTCTCCTTGCCAGGAATTGGTTAGGTAGGTATATAATTTGGAAAATTAGTTGTGAGCAGAAAGCTGCCAAAAACCTCTGTGTTTTTAATTTCAAATTCCATTTGTTCATTATGGGTATATAGGAATGCAATTGAATTTTGTATATTAGCCTTATATCCTGCAACCTTGCTGTAATTGCTTATTAGTTCCAGGAGGTTTTTTTTTTTTTTTTTTCTCAATTCTCTTGGATTTTCTACATAGATATTCATGTCATTTGCAATCACAGACAGTTTTATGTCTTCCTTACCTATCAGTATACCTTTTATTTCCTTTTCTTATGTTATTGCATTAGCTACAATTTCCAGTATGATGTTGAAAAGGAGTGGTGAAAGGAGACATCCTTGCCTTGTTCCTCATGTTAGGGGGAAAAATTCAAGTTTATCACCATTAAGTATGATGTTAGCTGTAGGTTTTTATAGATACTACCAAATTGAGAAGTTCCCCTCTATTCCTAAGTTTACTGAGAGTTTTTATTATGAATGGGTGTTGGGTTTTGCACAATGTTTTTCCTGCATTTATTTCTATGATCATGTGCTCTCTCTTCTTTATCCTGTTGATGTGATGGATTACATTAAATGAATGTTGAGCCAGCCTTGCATACCTGGGATAAATCCCACTTGGTTATGGTGTCATGGTGTATAATTTTTTTATATACTGTTGGGTTTTATTTGCTAATGCTTTGTTGAAGATTTTCATATCTATGCTCATGAGAGATATTGGTCTACAGTTTTCTTTTCTTGTAATGTCTTTGTCTGGTTTTGGTAATAGGGTAATGCTGGCCTCACAGAATGAGTTAGGAAGTATTCCCTCTGCTTCTATCTTCTGAAATAAATTGTGGAGAACTGGTATAATTTCTTCTTTAAATGTCTGGGAGAACTCACCAGAGAACCCATTTGGGCTTGGTGCTTTCTGTATTGGAAAGTTATTAATTACTGCTTCAATTTCAATTTCCCTAACAGATACAGGGCTTTCAGATTGCCTATACCTTCTTGTGTGACTTTGGCAGATTTTGTCTTTCTAATATATGCATTTAATGTTATAAAATTTCTTCTAAGGACTGTTTACACTGTATCCTACAAATTTTGATAACTTGTATTTTCATTTAGTTCAAAACATTTTTAAATTTACCTTGACAAAACCACAATGAGATACCACCTCACACCAGTCAGAATGGCTAAAATTTAACAAGTCACGAAACAACAGATGTTGGCAAGGATGCGAAGAAAGGGGAACCCTCCTACACTGCTGGTGGGAATGCAAGCTGGTGCAGCCACTCTGGAAAACAGTACGGAGGTTCTTCAAAAAGTTGAAAATAGAGCTACCCTACGATCCAGCAATTGCACCACTGGGTATTTGCCCCAAAGATACAAATGTAGTGATCCGAAGGGGTATCAGCACCCCCAATGTTAATAGCAGCAATGTCCACAATAGCCGAACTATGGAAAGAGCCCATATATCCATCAACAGATGAATGGATAAAGAAGATGTGGTATATATATACAATGGAATATTATGCAGCTATCAAAAAATTGAAATCTTGCCATTTGCAATGACGTGGATGGAACTAGAGAGTATTATGCTAAGCGAAATAATAAGTCAATCAGAGAAGGACAATTATCTGACTGATATGTGGAATTTAAGAAACAAGGCAGAGGATCATAGGAGAAGAGAGGAAAAAAATGAAACAAGATGAAACCAGAGAGGGAGACAAACCATAAAAGACTCTTAATCTTAGGAAACAAACTGAGGGTTGCTGGAGGGGAGGGGGATGGAGGGATGGGGTAACTGGGTGATGGACATTGGGGGGGGTATGTGTTGTAATGAACACTGGGTATTATATAAGGCTGATGAATCACAGACCTGTACCCCTGAAATCAATAATATATGTTAATTAATTGAATTTAAATTAAACAATTACAATAAAAATAATAAATTTACCTTGAGATTTCTTCTTTGACCCATGTGTTATGAGGAAGAATGTTGTTTAATCTCCAAATATTTTGGGATTTTTCCAATTGTCTTTCTGTTGTTGATATCTAGTTTAATTCCACTGTGGTCTGAGAGCAGACATTCTTTTAAATGTGTTAAAGTGTGTCTTATGGCCCAGAATATGGTCTATCTTGGTGAATGTTCCATATGGGCTTGAGAAGAATATATATTTTGCTGTTAGATGAAGAAGTCTATGGATGTTCATTATATCCAGTTGACTGATGGTACTGTTGAGTTCAACTATTTCCTTACTGATTTTCTGCTTCCTGGATATATCCATTTCTGATAGAAGGGTGCTGAAATCTCCAAATGTAATAGTGAATTCATCTATTTCTCCTTGCAGTTCTATCAGTTTTGGCCTTACATATTTTGATGCTCTGTATACACAATAAGGATTGTGACGTCTTGAAGAATTAAACCCCTTATCATTATGTGATGTCCCACTTGTTCTCTGATAACTTTCCTTGCTCTTAAGTCTGTCTCTCTAAACTGTTTTGTTTTTTTTGTTTTTTTTTGCCACTCAATATGTCTTATAACTTTTTCTTGATAGTTGGACATGATGTACTGGGTAAAAGAACTGCTACAAATAGGTCTTTAGTAACGTGGTAAGGTGTGAGGGGAGTAGAAGTATTCTGTAGTCTTATGATTAGTATTAGTCTTTTAAGGAGCCTGTACCTCCTTAAATTGTGAAATTCACAAGTAACTTTCAGTCTTCTCCCCAACTTAGAAGGGACAGGATGGCTAGAGTGGGCTTAGGTTGGGTATTTCCCTTTCCCTAGGTCAGTTAACCTCTGATAAAAACCCAGCAGATTAGGCTCTGGTTAAGCAGTTTCTTCTGAGGGCAGGCCTTGTTAAGAACAGATGCTCTGGCATATTCAAAATGGCTACTTACCCCCTTGCCTGCCAGAAGCATGAGGGATTTTTCTCCAGTATTCACTATGAGAACCTAGTCAAGGTCCTGGAGGTAAAACTGGCAATAGTATATATATACCCCCATATGACTGGGTCCTCTTGGAGTTTTTGATTCTCAGACTTGGCCACATTGAGCCTCCAGTAATTCATCAATTGCAGTTTTGGTTTTTCAACCTTTGCACTGGTCCCTGAAGTTTCTGCTTGTGGGTTTCTGCTACAGTAAATTTCAATTTATATGAAATAAGCCTGTGTCTCCAGTTTGGGGGCAGCAGTTTGCATTGTAACCTCACTTCTCTGATGGACCCAAGAAAGCTGTTGATTTTTCAGTTTGTTAAGCTCTTTATTTTTTGTTAGGATGCAATGACAACTTCCAAATTCCTTACGTGCCTGACTGGAAGCCGGAAGTCAGTAGTCATCTTTTGACCATAAGGCTGAAAACCACACATTTAGGATGACAGAGCAGAAAGATAAAAAGGAGACTGGTCATTATTGATATCTCTGACTTGCTGCACTTGGATTGCCTTCCTTGGGACTTCTTATTATTTGGAAAACATAATACATCTCTCTTTGATTAAACCATTCTAGTTTGGTTTTCTACATGTAGCTAAATGCAATCATAACTGATACATACTTGGCCATTTCACTCCTAACTGATATTCCTAACTAAAGGGTGGGCAGAAAAATATGAGAGAGAGAGAGTGTGTGTATGTGTATGTGTATTGCTCATTCCAGCTTGTGATTTATATAGAATTTTTTTAAACAATGAAATCCACAAAAATAATACTTTTTAGTCCTCCCTTTGCCATATAATATTGAGTTATGTTCTCCTGTTGCTTTGAGTCCAAAATCTTTAATTTTCTTCTAATCCTAGAAATTTCTAGGATATATCAGGCTGTGGACATCTCATCAACGTAAAGTCAGTTTCCCTCCCACAGCCCAGAGCTAACTCCAAGAGATTCAATTTCCCTTCATCCACAATATGCATATTATAATAGAAGGTGAATCTTGTAGTTCATCAGGAAATGTAACATTGTTAGAGACAGAAAACTGACTACATACTACCAGTTCTTCCATTAAATAAATAGAAGATCTCTATAGAAAATAGGAAACCATAAAAAGTGCTATACCAAATTTGCACAAGAATCTAAAAGAATTAAATATATATCCACAAAATACCATAACTGAAATTAAAACTGCAAAGATGGAGCTTCCAGGTTGGTGGACACATCCAGATACTAGGAGGGTAGCACGCCCTGAGGACATCAGAGCTCCATGCTACCCCATGCCCCCATATTTTGCCCTATGCATCTGTTCGTTTGCTGTTTTTGAGCTGGAGGAGAAGGCCATGTGAAGACAGAGGCACAAACTGGAGTCATGCAGCCACAAGCTAAGGAAAAGTTATAGCCATCAGAAGCTGAGAGTGGCAAGGAAAGATTCTCCACTAGAGCCTTCAGAGGGAGCATGGCCCTACTGACACTTCAACTCAGACTTCAGGCCTCAAACTCTGAGATAATAAATTTCTGTTGTTTTAAGCCAAGAACAAACAAACAAAAAAACCCAAGGTCAGATCCCTGCTCTGAAAAGATGGCTCTCAGGCTTGGCTGCACATTGGAAACACCTGAGAAAGCTTAAAACAAAAAACAAACAAGCAAAGAAAAAAACATTTCATGCTCCAACCCAGATCACTTGAGGCATAATCTCAGGGGGTGAGGTCCAGGAATCAGTTCCTTAAAATGCTATGCATCCAGGGTTAGGAACTATTACTCTGGATCAGGGGTGAGCAAACTGTGGCCCTTGGGCCAAATCTGGCCTGCTGCCTGCTTTTGTAAATAAAGTTTTCTTGGAATACATGCATACACACAAAACCTAAGGCCCAGTTTAGTAAATTAGATTCTGAAGAAAAGAGAATTAGGAAACTGGAGAAGAGAAACAATACAGATTAGAGTGGAAATTAATGAAAAAAGAATAGAAAAAGCAATAGAGAAAATCAATGAAACCAAGTTCTTTGAAAAGAGCAACAAAAATGACAAACCTTTAGCTAAACTAACCTCCCCCCCCTCAAAAAAACACTCAAATTACTAGAATCAGAAGTAAAAGAGGGGACATTATTGCTCACCTTATGGGGGGAAAAGGGGATTATAAAGAAATACCATAAACAACTGTATGCCAACAAATTAGAGAACCTTGATGAAATGGACAGATTCCTACAAAGAAACAAACTAATGAAATTTACTCAAGAAGCAGACAAGTGAACAGACCTATAAAAAGTGAAGAGATTGAGTTAATAATCAGAAAACTACTCACAAAGCCCAAATCCACATGGTTTCACCACTGAATTCTCTACTAAAAATTAAAGGAAAAAATATGTCAATTCTTTACAAACTCTTCCAAAAGTTAGAAGAGATGAGAACACTCATTGTATAAGGCCAGTATTACTCTTATACCCAAACCAGAAAAATATATCACAAGAAAACTACAGACCAATATCTATTATGAATATGAATAGATTAATCCTCAACAAAATACTAGCAAAACAAATGCAGAAACATATAAAAACAGTGCTATACCATGAACAAGTAGGATGCAAGTTTGGTCTAACTTCTAAAAATCAATTAATGTAATAATTATAATAATGTAATCAACATAATAAAAAAGCTTACATGTACACCTCATTAAATACAGAAAAGCATTTGACAAAATCCAACACTCTTTAATGATAAAAACACTCAACAAACTAGAAACAGAAGAGAATTTCACCAATATGAAAAAAGCATCTATCAAAAACCCACAGTTAATATATTTAATGGTGAAAGAATGCTTTCCTCTAAGGTCAGGAACAAGACAAGGATGTCCACTCTTGCCACTTCAATTCAACATTGTACTGGAGGTTCTAGCCAAAGCAAACAGGCAAGAAAAAGAAGCAAAAGACATCCAGATTAGAAAGGAAAAAGTAAAACTATCTATTCACAGATGACATGATCTTGTATACAGAAAATCCTAAGAGGTTAAATAAAAAACTATTAGAACTAACAAATGAATTCAGTGGTTTCAGGATGCAATTGATGTACAAAAGCCAACTGTATTTATATATATATGCAATAAGCTATCCAAAAATGAAATTAAGACAATTCCATTTACAATGACATCAAAAAGAATAAAATACTTAGAAATAAATTTAACAAAAAAGTCTAAAACTTACACTCTGAAAACTATAGAATATTGTTGAAAGATATTAAAGAAGATCTACAATTAGAAAAAAATCCCATGTTCACAGATTGGAAGACTTAACATTGTTAAGATGGTGATATTGCCCAATCTGATCTATAGATTCAGTGCATCCAAACAGAATCCCCAGCTGACTTCTTTGTAGAAATTGACAAGCTAACTGTAAAATTTATTTAAAATTGTGAGGGACTTAGAATAGTCAAAACAATCTTGAAAAAGAACAAAGTAGGACTCATACTTCCTGATTTCAAAACTTACTACAAAGTAACAGTAATCTAGACCTTGCGGTACTAGCACAAGGACAGACATATAGATCAATGGAATATAATTGAGAGTCCAGATTAAATCTGTATGTCCGTAGTCAACTAATTTTCTACATGAATGCCAAGGCCATCCAGTAGGGAAAGAGTAGTCTTTTCAACAAATGGAGCTCATATAGCTACATGCAGAAGAATGAGGTTAGATCCCTTCCTCACACCATATACGAAAATTAATTCAAGGTAGACCGAGAACCTAAACATAAGAACTAGAACTATAAAACTCTTAGAAGACAACAAAGAGGGGATGGCTGGGTGGCTCAGTCAGTTAAGTGTCTGCCTTCAGCTCAGGTCATGATCTCAGGGTCCTGGGATTGAGCCCCGAGCCCCCTGTCATCACTGGGCTCTCTGCTCAGTGGGGAACCTGCTTCTCCCTCTCTCTCTGCCCCTCCCTGCCCCCCTCCACTCGTGTTCTCTCTCTCTCTCTCTCAAATACATAAGTAAAAACTTAAAAAAAAAAAAAAAGAAGATAACAAAGGAAAAATCTCCTTAGATTTGGCAAAGGATTCTTTTTTTTTTTTAAGATTTTTTATTTATTCATTTGAGAGAGAGAGCATGCAAGAGCACAAGCAGGGGGGAGGGTCAGAGGGGAGGGAGAAGCAGACTCCCCCCTGACCATGGAGCCCAACTCAGGGCTCGATCCCAGGACTGCAGGATCATGACCTGAGCCAAAGGCAGACACTTAATGGAATGAGCCATCCAGGCGCCCCTTGGCAAAGGATTCTTAGATATAAGCAACAAAAGAAAAAAAAAAAAAAGATAAATCAGACTTCTTCAAAACTAAAAAGTTTTCTGCTTCAGACAACACCATCAAGACTGGGAAAAGACAGGGGGTAAGGGGATGGGTGAAATAGGGGATTAAGAGTTGCAAACTTTCAGTTACAAAATAAGCTACAGAGATAAAAATTATAGCATAGGGAATATTGTCAATAACATTGCAATGATGTTGTATGGTGACTGCATTTATTGTGGTGAGCACTGAGTAATGCATGAAATTGTCACATCACTATGTTGTACCCCTGAAACTAATATAACACTGAATGTCAACTGTACTTCTGTAATAAATAAAGAAATGCAAAAAGACAGCCCACAGAATGAGGGGAAATATTTGTAAATCATTTATCTGATTTGTATCAGGAACTTACATCAAGAAATACAAATAAATCTTACAACTCAAAAATTTAAAAAAAAATTTTTTTAAATGGGCAAAAGATGTGAATAGTTCTCCAAGGATGATATACAAATGGCCAATAAACATATGAAAAGATGTCCAAGTCACTAGTCATCAGGGAAATGCAAATCAAAACCACAATAAGATACCACTTCACAGTCACTAAAATGGCTAGAATCTGGGGGGCCTGGGTGGCGCAGTCAGTTAAGTGTCTGACTCTTGATTTCAGCTCAGGTCGTGATCTCAGGGTGGTGAGAGTGAACCCTGAGTTGGGCTCCACGCTGAGTGCGGAGCCTGCTTGATTCTCTCTCTCCCTCTCCCTCTGTTCGACCCCCTCCCCCATGCACTCTCTTTCTCTCCCCCCAAAAAATAATTTTAAAAATGGCTAGAATCAAAAAGTAAGATAATAACAAGAGTTAGAAAATCTGTGGGAAAACCCTCACACACTGCTGGTAGGAATTTAAATGGTGCAGCTGCTTTGGAAAACAGTCCGGCTGGTCCAAATGATTAAACATAGAGTTACTACATGGCCCACCTAATCCATTCACAGGTATAGAGAAATGAAAACCTATTCCACACATAAACTGTACATGAATATTTGTAGCAGCATTATTCATAATAGCAAAAGACAGAAACAACCCAAACATCATCAATGGACAAACAGATCAACAAAATGTAGTATACTCATACACTGGAGTATTATTCAACCATAATTCTACAAAGATAGAAAGCAGATTACTGGTTGCTTAGGCCTGGGAGTGGGATAGGGTGATAGGTGGCTCATAGCTAAAGGACTTGAGGTTTCTTTTTGAGGTAATGAAAATATTCTTAAATTGACTATAGTGATGTTTGCGCATAACTATGAATATAACAAAAAAAAACAGAACTGTACACTTTAAATGGGGGAATTGTTTGCTATGTGAATTATATCTCAATAAAGCTGTTTAAAAAAATGTAATAAGGGCACCTGGGTGGCTCAGTTGGTTAAGCGACTGCCTTCAGCTCAGGTCATGATCCTGGAGTCCCGGGATCGAGTCCCGCATCGGGCTCCCTGCTCAGCAGGGAGTCTGCTTCTCCCTCTGACCCTCCCCCTCTCATGTGCTCTCTCTATCTCATTCTCTCTCTGAAATAAATAAATAAAATCTTTAAAAAATTAAAAATAAAAATAAAATTAAAAAATTAAAAAATGTAATAAGGCACTCACTCTCAGGCACCAATCCTGTACTTCCACAAACCTGAAAGGGAACGCCTCCTTAGATTTTGCACCCTAGGTTCTTTGCCTTGCTTCACCCTAATCCCAAGTGTGCTCTGCATCCTTCCCCCTACCTTACACAAAGAGAGCCACTTTTTGTTGTTGTTGTTTTGTCCCTTTGGAGTTTTATGTAATAGGGCTAAAAGTAGAAAATAGAAAATTGTTTACAAGATACTTCCTTTATTGACTCTATTTTTTTTTTTTTTAAATACAGAGTTCACTAGAGTTTAGGTCAAGTATCTTGATGAGCAACAAGAAAATACTTACCTTTTCAGAGAAATCACACAGCAGAATGATAGATTTCCTCAAAACTTAAAGTCTTAAAATAGGAGGGTGATGAGAGAGCAAGAGAGTCCCTAAAGATTGCTTGGTAGCAATACTTCAAGTAATTGGCAAGATGCTTGAGGGGATGACCATATACCATACCTAGACAGACGCTTTGGGGTTCATAGCCTTAAAACCAAGTTTCCTGACCACAGCTTATGAATGGTATGCAAGGAGAAAGCTGTCAGACTTCCAGAGACTACTATGACCCTAGACAATACAGATGTTAGCAGAAACCTTGATGAATTAGAGCTGTCGACTCTGTTTCCCTGGTATCATATAAAGCCTGGATGAGAGGGGAGACTCTGATATTGATGAAAATTTAATTTCTTGCTACCCTGACAGAATGAGAGCTTTGAGTCTCTTAATTTGATTTTTTAAAACAATAAATAAATGTATATTTCTTATACACTTGAGGTTTCTCTTTTAAATTTTTAATTTGGAAATAATTTCTTTTTTTTTTTAAAGATTTTATTTATTTGACAGAGAGAGACACAGCGAGAGAGGGAACACAAGCAGGGGGAGTGGGAGAGGGAGAAGCAGGCTTCCCACGGAGCAGGGAGCCTGATGCGGGGCTCAATCCTAGAACCCTGGGATCATGACCTGAGCTGAAGGCACACGCTTAATAACTAAGCCACCCAGGCGCCCCTGGAAATAATTTCAAATGAAAGCTTCTGAACTTTCCCTGACTAGGAAAACTATTATACTCCCTCTTCTGGACACACTTACACACTATTCTTTGATCTGATGAGTTCTGGGTCTCTTTGGTCACCCCTCAATTCCTAAGCAATAAGCCAAATGCAAATTAAAATAGTACAAAGATTATCCAGCTATCCTTTACCCAGATTCCCCTATTATTAAAATTTCCCCCATTTGATTTATTTCCTATTTATCTATGTTTGTATATATGTTTATATATGTGTATATATAAATACATTTGTGTGTGTGTGTGTATACACAGTATTTTTTTCTGAACCATTTGAGGGTAAGTTATATATATATCATGATCCTAAAATATTAGGTCATATATATATTAGGACCAAGAGAGATATTCTCTTTTATAACCACAGTTAGGGTTGTCGGATTTAGAGAACCGTGGGCAAATTCCCATAAAAAAAGGATGAAATCTTGCCATTTGCAAAAACATGGATGGAGCTAGAGAGTATTATGCTAAGTGAAGTCAGTCAGAGAAAGACAAATACCATTATGATTTCACTCATATGTGGAATTTAAGAAACAGAACTAGTGAACAAAAGAAAAAAGAGAGGCAAACCAAGAAACAGATTCTTAACTATAAAGAACAAACTAATGGTTACCAGAAGGGAGGTGGGTGGGGGGATGGGTGAAATAGGTGATGGGGATTAAGGAGTACACTTGTTGTGTTGAGCAGGGGGTGATATATGGAAATGTTGAATCACTATGCTGTACACCTGAAACTAATATTACACTGTATGTTAATTAACTGAAATTTAAATAAAAACTTAAAAAAAAAAAAGAACTCTGGGCAAATTCCAACAGAAATTAAAGCTTCTGAACTTTCCCTGACTAGGAAAACTATTATACTCCCTCTTCTGGACACACTTACACACTATTCTTTGATCTGATGAGTTCTGGGTCTCTTTGGTCACCCCTCAATTCCTAAGCAATAAGCCAAAGATGCTGGGCAAGGTTTCTGGTAACCATTGTATGTCATAATTTTGTTGATGAAATTGAGGACTGGTTGACTCTGGTATTGAATTAAAACTTGTATTTCTCCAGTCTTTTATGCTTGCCTTATATAATTCCATCTCTTGGAAGTTGTTGATTTAGTAGTGTTTCTCAGAATTGAATTAAATTTAAGAATTGGGGCGCCTGGGTGGCTCAGTCGTTAAGCGTCTGCCTTCGGCTCAGGTCATGATCCCAGGGTCCTGGGATCGAGTCCCACATCGGGCTCCCTGCTCTGCGGGAAGCCTGCTTCTCCCTCTCCCACTCCCCCTGCTTGTGTTCCTGCTCTCGCTGTGTCTCTGTCAAAAAAATAAATAAAATCTTAAAAAAAAAATAAAGAATTGGCTTATAAAACCACTGCTTATCAAATTTAATATGTGTAGAAATCATCATTGGATCTTGTTAAAATATAGATTCTGACTCAGTAGAATTGGGATGGGGCCTGAAATTTTGTATTTTCCAGAAGACCTTATAAGAGGACCTGCTCTGTGTAGCAAGGTTATGGCCATTTATGCCATAATCAATAGTATTTGTTAAATATGTAGGGACCTAGGTCCTATCCCAATGTACTGATTCAGAATCTCTGGGGCAGTGACCAGGAATACACATTTTAAATGAACTCCTAGGTAGATTTGAGAACCAGTGGTTTATGGGTTTGAAATGCCCTCCACCTTTTTCTCTACTTATTTTTTGTCTCTCAAAGCCTAGTGCTTGTCGCTCCTGCTGCTTGTTGCTTCCATTGACCACCTCAGGCACTGAATTCTTTAACAGTTGTCTGCAGCAAGCATTTGCTGTTTATCATGGGCTATATTTTCTCACATATATCCCGTCTCCCCAGACACATTTTATTTTTTGAAATGAACAGTTTTGTTATATACTTTCTTATAGCCTCAGCTCCTAGCATAATACTTGGCATAGAGTAAATATTTAATTAACATTTGTCATGGACAGTAATGGTGATGATAGTGAACGATTAATTTCTTTTCAGGACATGTGGTTGTTTCCCAGGCCTTGTGTGATTAAAAGAATCTGCTAATTCCATGAAGGAAACCACCCAACTGCTTAGCAAAGACTGTAAATGCCAACTGTGGCACGTTATTTTTCAGGAACTGGCACTACGATCCTTCTGTACCTCGGTGGCTTGGATTTTATTATGGTAAATGGCTTGTTAAAGGAAAGTAATACTTTGAATTTATTATGTCTTTTATCTGTGAACCTGAAAGCACTCTAAAGCCATTTATTGTTACTGTATAGCCATGCTGTAAATATTATTACACCCTCCTTACAAAAAAGCTGACTAGGGAAGGAGCTGTAAGATACTCCGCCAAATTCATAGAGCCATTTTAAGAAGGCCAAACCAAGAAAATCAGCAGCCCCTGAGTGTCTGGCAGGTAAGCCCTCCCCGGCATCTCCCAGACCTCAAGTTGTGTGATTTTGCAAGGTGAGCGTTCCAGAGGAGAGAGGCCAAAGTAAGAAGAAATTGAAGATTATTTCAATAATCTCTTCTCTTCCTCCGTTTGCCTATTGCCATTTCTCTTTGTATCCCTCTTTTGACGCTTGTGCATTGTTGCTTGTGTTATGGTTAAATGCTGACCCATCTTCCCTCCTTAACTTCCTTGTTTATTTTTTCTTTCATCTTGTTCTCTCTCCTCCTCCACTGCAACAGCAAAAAGAACTGCCAACAGACGAGATCTGAAACGAGGTTGGCACCCTGGTTCCATCACATAGGAATTCTGCCTCTTTTGAAAAAGTCCCTTCACTCTGGGGCACTTTCCTCTTTTGTTTGTAAAATAGGGATAGATCACGCCCACCTACCTCACAAGATGGTTGAAGCGATAGAACACGATTCGTAAACTGTAAAGCATTAAATGGATACCAGTGGTCCCCTCACTGCATCAGTCCAGGTTTAAATTAATTTAATTCCAGGGCCACATTGCGCAGCAGGGCAGGGACAGGGCGTGTCCGTACGGAACAGCCTGGAGGCAGATCTTTTTTCTTTGAGGAAAGGGGGGAGCGGAGCTGCTGGGTGTTGTAGTCTTTGCGGCAGCCTCCACAGATCTCGGAGAAAGAAAAGAACTACAATTCCCGTGAAGCCGTGCGGAAACAGTCCCTTGTACCCTCCCGCCTAGCGCGTGCCCCGAGCTGAAACGGGGGACAGAAGGGGTCCTACGTGCGCGCCGGGGGTCCGCGGAGCGATCGCTGAAGTGGGGTGCTGGTGGTGGCTATGGCAGCTGGTTGAGAAAAGGAGACGCGTGGGAGTGTGTGGGGACTGTAACAAGGATAGGACGCATGGCAAGTGGCAAATTATAAAAAATAACCCAACCCCTCACCACCCTAGCGAATTCTAACTCGTACTACTGCGGAGGCGACGGGAGCGCGCTCTCCGCTCGTGCCTCACGCCCCAGCGACTTAAATCGGCAGGGGCGGGAAGGGGCGGGCCCTGTGGGGCGGGGCGTAGGGCGGCGGCGGCGGCGGCGGCGGCGGCGGCCGCGGCCACGACCCAGACATCTGGGACTGTTGTTGTTCTCTCGTGGTGGGACCGCCTCAGTCCGTTCGCACAGAAAGAGACCCGGAGCTGGTTTGGTGGGAGCGGGCGGCCGCATCCCCCCTCTCTCCTGCTTCTCCAAAGCTGCAGCAGGAGCTGGCTCAGACACCCTGCGGTTGGTAGGTTTCCGATGCCCTTCAGTGAGGAGGGGGCGTCAGAACCCTGGTGAGCGCATCTCAGCCCCCCCCAAACCAGTGTCTTCGCTGACCCCCCAGGCCCTCACACCCCAGTCTGGCTGCCATGGCTGAAAATGCAGAGGGGGACCTGAACTCCAACCTGCTCCACACCCCCTACCACACCGGGGATCCTCAGCTAGACACGGCCATCGGACAGTGGCTCCGTTGGGATAAGGTGGGTACCTGGTCAGCCCGGCATCCGCCCTGTCCTCCCGCACGCCCTCCCACAAGCAGTCCGCCTTTTCCCGTCCCCACCCGGTGCTCGGCAGGCTGCAGAGGAGATGGCTCAAGCCACCGGGCGGGGACCAGCGGAGCCGGGCGTTGCCACCCACCTATGCTTGGGCTTCCTCCCCGGGACCGTCTGAGCCGGGCTGCCAGTAGTCTCTTCCTTTTGCAGTGCGCGGGATTGCAGTCTCCCTTTCTCACCCACCCCCCGCCTTTCAAGTGCGCGTTGTCTCTCGCTCTCTCAAAAAATTATTATTAATATCATCATCGTAAGTTAAACGCTTCATAGAGCTATTTCCTTTCTTCTCCCTTGATTTCCTTCTCTGCATACCTGAAAGTGGTTTTTGGTACCCTTTTTAGATGTCTCTAACCGCTCTTCGGTTTACTTCTGGTCTGGTGTGTTTCCACCTTCCGTCGCTAGGTAGTCGCTGGTCTTTTATCACTCCCTGGTATTCTCTAGTTAATCACCTTTTGCTCTTGAGAAAGGTAAGAGTTCTCTTACCTCTATATTTCCCTTGCCGAGAGTTATTTTCTGGAAGTATCCTGTTCAAAGAATCGTGTTTTCATGGTTTCATTTGATGTTCCTGATACGGAAGTGTTTTTGCCTTACCCATTCCTTTTTTTTTTTTTAAGATTTTATTTATTTATTTATTTATTTGACAGAGAGAGAGAGAGCGAGAGCAGGAACACAAGGAGGGGGAGCGGGAGAAGGAGAAGCAGGCTTCCCGCTGAGCTGGGAGCCCGATGCGGGGCTCAATCCCAGAACCCTGAGATCATGACCTGAGCCGAGGGGAGACGCTTAACGACTGAGCCACCCAGGCGCCCCTTGCTTCACCCATTCCTTTTCCTCCTCTACTTCTGCCACCCCCTCCAAGTTGTTGGGGTGATTTCATTATGTGCAGGCATATGGGATGATCTGTGAAAGCCAGAGTTAAAATGCAGCTCTCTCACTTGTGGAAGAGGCCGCTGATGTCTCCAACAGAGGAACATGATCCAAGCTTTTGCTTTGTCAAGTGCATTAAATGTATTTGTTCAAGTAGAGAAGGCAACGTATTTAAAATGGAATTAATAATAGTGAATTAAGGAATTAGTATGGCAGTATGTGAAATCATGTACAAAAGAATTTCCTAAAGGATTCGCTTTCTGAAAAAGTCTTATTTTCACTTTGCTTGGTCATTAATGCATTTAGCAAAAAATATTTATTGAGCATTGGGTAATGTTTTCTGAGCCTGTTAGGAATAAATACTAGTGGTGAGGAAATAGAAGGGGTTCTGCCCTCAACAAGCCTTCAGTTAGCAGATAAGACCAACAAATAAGTAATTACAATAAGTTAGTTACTGTTACTTGGTCATATGCATCTTAGATATTCTCTTCTTCCTCTAGAGTCTAAACCAGTGCTTCTTAAACCGTAAAGTGCTTGCAGATCACCTGGGGATCTAAAATGGAGATTCACATTTAGTAGGCCTGGGGTAGGGTATGAGATTCTGCCTCAAGAATGAGCTCCCAGGTGATACCAATGCTGCAGGTCTGTGGACCACACTTGGAGTGGGAAGACTCTAGAGTGTTCTGATTCACATACCAAATTAAAGAAATAACTTCCTTATTAAAGGATTTGACCATATAGATATATATTTTTTTTAAGTTTTTATTTGTCAGAGAGAGAGTATGAGCGGGGGGAGGGGCAGGCAGAGGGAGAAGCAGGCTCCCCACTGAGCAAGGAGCCTGATGCGATGCGGGACTCCATCCCAGGACCCTGGGATCATGACCTGAGCCAAAGGCAGACGCTTAACCGACTGAGCCACCCAGGCATCCCTAGATACATTTTTTTAAGTCAAGTGTGCAGAATTTGTGATATCCCATTAATTACCATAAGGATGTGTAAAAAGCAAATAACTTTAAAGCCATTTGTCAGAGGTCAGCTTAGCATACAATAAAAACAAATGTACTACAAGCTGACTATATAAATGTCTTCAGCATGGAAACCTGACCAAGGGCGCCTGGGTGGCTCAGTTGGTTAAGCGACTGCCTTCGGCTCAGGTCATGATCCTGGAGTCCTGGGATCGGAACGCATCGGGCTACCTGCTCAGCGGGGAGTCTGCTTCTCCCTATCCCGCTCCCCCCTCTTGTGCTCTTTCTCTCTCTCTCTCTCAAATAAATAAATAAAATCTTTAAAAAAAAAAAAAGAAACCTGACAAATTACAAATGAATGATAACCTTATCTGTTTAATATGGTTAATCATTTTTGCTTAAAGCCATCTGCTTTCGGGGCGCCTGGGTGGCTCAGATGGTTAAGCATCTGCCTTCGGCTCCCGTCATGATCCCGGGGTCCTGGGATTGAGCCCCACATCTCAGTCCTGGGACTGAGCCCCTGCTCAGCAGGGAGCCTGCTTTTCCCTCTCCCTCTGTCTCTGCCTGCCGCTCCCCGTTTGTACTCTCTCTCTGTCAAATAAAAAATAAAAAATCTTTAAAAAAAAGAAAAAAGCCATCTGCTTTCATTGGTATTTTCAGGAAATGAATGTTGTTGGACACTTATGTGTCCTTGAAGAGAAAGGAAGATTCATGAAATTTGAAAATACTTGTAGAATTCCAACACAATTTAATTTACTAGTAACTACTGTGTATGTCAAAGCTTTTGATCCCAACAATAGGAATTTGTTTTCATTGCCATGGTTGAGATCTTTTGTTCTTTTTAGGTACGAGTTTTGACTATACTTTTCCTAACGAGTCCTTCACTGATTTTTTTTTAGAAGATTGGTTGAATGAATTAATATTTATTAATTGTCTATCCTGTGCCTAGATATTGGGATGTATGGAAATATAAAAAGACTATAAAATGCATATAAACACAAAAAGATAACACTAGGGCAGTATTGGTGGCAATTAAATGTTTTATAGGCAGTCCTTATAGGAATTCAAAAGTAAGGAGTGACCTGTGGACTGGGATGATCAAGGAAGACTTTATAACATGGGATACATATAAAAAGACTGAGGGGAGCCTTCACTGAAAATGGAAGAGAAATTCTTAAATTATATTTAAAGTGCCCTCTCTATATAAAATACTAGCTAAAAGCCTGTGGAAAATACAAAAATGAGATAGATAGGAATTATGTCTTTAGAGAACATAGAAGGGAAAATTAAACAAAAGCTCACAAAGGGAGCAAGTAATAAGTGCCCTTAATCAAGGAATAAATATTAAATAATTATTTAATAAAAATAATAATTGATCCCGCTCATAATGGGAAATAATACTTTTAATTGGTAAACAAAGGTGTATTTACTGTAGATTGATAGTGTGGGTAACCTAGGCTATATCCCAGGGCACTGAAATTTAGAGTGCAGACCTGAGCCTAAGGTCTCAGGTATTAGGTATTATTTTGCTTGAAAATAGATAAAATAATAGATCAAAATTACAACATTTATTACATTACATGCTGACAACAAATATAGTCTTTTAGAAGAGAAACTGAGTTTAATACCTGATTAATACCTATTTAGTGAAAAAAAGGAACCTATCAAATGTGGCTGATTCTCAATGACTCTGCCTAGATCACCAAAATTGCTAGTTTTAGCCTTGGTAGGGTGGTGGATTTAGAAAAGTCTTCATGAAGGGCGCCTGGGTGGCTCAGTCGGTTAAGCGACTGCCTTCAGCTCAGGTCATGATCCCAGGGTCCTGGGATCAAGTCCCACATCGGGCTCCCTGCTCTGCGGGGAGCCTGCTTCTCCCTCTCCCCCTCCCCCTGCTTGTGTTCCCTCTCTCACTGTGTCTCTCTCTGTCAAATAAATAAATAAAAAATTTTAAAAAAAAAGTCTTCATAAAAAAAAAAGTATTATTTGTGCTAAACTTTCAGAATTAGTTAAAATTTAGACTTCCCAACATAGAGAGGAGCTATTCCAAGCAGAGATAGAAACTTTGTGTACTTAGAACGTTTGTTTCTGCTATAGCTTTGGGTACAGAGAGAGAAATTATTGGAAAGGTATGTAGAGACGAGGTCATAGACACATTCAGTATGTGTTTAGTGGCCTTGAATAAATAAAGGTGTATGTATGTGTTAAAAAGAAAATAATGCAACAAGACAGGGTTTTTGTTGGGGCAGTCTGGAGTATCCCACATAGTTTCTGTGGGGTGGCATTCTGTTGGTAAATTTACTATAGTTCCCTATCTGACCCTCAGTTTTTATGCCTTCAGACTTTGTTAGTCTGTCTTGTCTCAGGATGAAGTCCCCCTACTCAAGAAACTGAAACTGATGTCTGAATTCAGAATGCAATTTTATTAATTTATGGTACAGATGTAATATAAGTGGATTTGTCTCTAGTCAGGGTATTTCCTAGATGCACCATCAAGGAAGTCAAAGAATCAGAAGATTTTTAGTGATCATGAAATCAGATCACAGGGATTCAGATACGTGCTTAAATGTTTAACATCATTGGCCTGTAATAAGTAAATGCATCCATTTCTATGATGGGACTATCCTACCACTGGTACCCAACAAGTCCGAGGTTCAAGGTGTTCCTCCTCCAGGTAATGCACAGATGACTCTTCTAAACTGCGCTTTCCCTTCTATGCTCTAGGGCTAACTAAGGCTCCCACTTTCTTCCTACTTCTTTCTTTCGATGTTTTCATACATTCTATCACATTATAGACAAGTCTTGACTGGCCTAGAAGCCAGATTCTCTTTAACATGACAACTATCACCTTTTTCTGATCTACTGTAAATTTTAACTTTTTGAAAGCAGATGTAACCAAGATACTGAGTACTGCTCAAGTTTGGGTGTGTAAATGTGTGCTTGGGGAGTGGGACAGGATATAGGGCAGCGTTGTTCAGCCAGCTGGAGCAGCAACATCTCTGTATTGACAAAATGTGCAGGCAGAGATTGGCCATGGCATTTTGAGAAATAGTAAGTAGAGCACTCTAGTCTCAAAATGTAGGTCTCTATTGACAAAGGATAGAATGTAAAGCTAAAGATGAGTTAGGTTAGGTTAGGGTTATGAAATGCCTGAAAATAGAAATAAAAGACTTTAAGCCAGTGATTTTCAGATATCTAGCAGTGAAACTTTTTCAAGCAAAATATAGCCCAGGAAACTAGGGGTGAACAAATTCCCTTTTAAATCATCATTGTGTGATGGAAAATATATCCAAGAAGCACCTCTACAAAGGTGGTCTAGTGTAATTTCATTGTATAGAGACCTAAAGAAGTTGTGGTAGAGCCTGGACCAGAGCTTGTATCTGCCACCTAGTTCAATCCAATTTTTACAATACTAGTTTATATTACTTTTTTTGGTTCACATTTTTCTAATTAATTTGGTCTTTAATCAATGAAGAGTACAGAATACATATGGCTTTATTAATTTGGGGAAATATTAGTACTTACTAGTTGAATTTATTTGTGTAATGTTTCAAACTTTGTAAAATGATCTAAATCTCATTTGATACTCACAGCAACCCTGAATGGTAGGCAAACTAGGTAGTCGTTATCCCCATTTTTACAAGTAAAGAAACTTAGTTTCAGAAAGGTAAATGACTTACTCAAGGATGTATGACTTTTAAGCCGCAGAGTTAGGACTAGACTCGAGGTTACCTGACCTTTACTCTAGTTTTCTGATCATTGCACTATACTCTATAACCTGAATATTTAGTAAATGTTAGTGACATACACCAGGTTCAAGGACTTCATTAAAACCATTTTATTGGCTTTTGTAAAACCTGAGTAGGATGTAATTGCAGAATAAATGTCATGGAATTTTTTTAAAGAGCTGAATTTGCAGATCAACAGTTGCTTTGGTCTCCCTGGCAACAACATTCTCCCTCTGTCTGAGAAATTTAACATATAAATAAGGGTTTGAATTCATTTTACTTCTTAGAAATAAAACTTATTTTTTCTTTTTATTTCCAAACTTATTACATTTCCCCCTCAGTTTCCACCATTTCATCTGCAATGCATTTTTATTTATTTCAAAGAAATATATGCATAAGCATGTACAAAAGGGAACATAATAGGAAACAATGTTCCTAACCACTTCTCATTTTTGATTTGCTCCTTAGAAGCCATTTTTAGCTGTTTGTTTTTAGTTATTCTCATGGTTACCATCAAAAGACTAAATAATATGCTAGTACCAGTAGTCCTTGACTTATGTATTATTTGTCGAATACATGCTATAAAAACTCAGAGCTCACACGATTCTCTACCTCTCCTAAATTTCAATGGTTATGTTTTAGTAATTTTTTAAAAAGTTTAAATAATGTACTTAGTGCTATCAAAGTCTACAGAACAATAAGCCCAACTCACAAATCCAGAGCTCCCAATTGCCCGTTTTGTTTAAGAGGACACTGGCACTGACATGGACGAATTTCTCCAATGTGAAGAAATCCCAGATGACTATCGTGCTCTAGATCCACATTGGGCTTCAAGAAATGTGTCTATGCCATAAATAATAAAAAGCTGGAAGATGTTAGTGATACGGTGAAGATGGTATGTTTTTCTGGCAACAACATTAAAAAAAGCAAAGCAGTTATCCACGGATGGCAGAGAAGAAGGGAGGGGAAGAGGGAGGGAAGAAGGAAAGGAAGGAAGACCTGAGTAAGCAAGTTATGGTTTGAACATGAAGCAAATGAAAACATGGCATGATTTTGAACAATGAATTGATAGAGCTTAAGAAACAATTCCTTTTGATCTCAATACCTTAAGGAGACATAGGTGGGCACCCACTACAGGGATTCACAGTGAACAATATTTAGATGATCTTAACCTTGTGTTTACATTATGTTCAATTTTGAGGATCAACCTGAAGACAAAACACAAGATTTAATTATTTTTTTATTGTGGTGAAAAAACACATAACATAAAATTACCATCTTAACCAATTTTTTAAAGATTTTATTTATTTATTTGACAGAGAGAGAGGGAACACAAGCAGGGGGAGTGGGAGAGGAAGAAGCAGGCTTCTCGCTGAGCAGGGATGCGGGACTCGATCCCAGGACCCTGGGAACATGACCTGAGCCGAAGGCAGACACTTAATGACTGAGCCACCCAGGTGCCCCACCATCTTAACCATTTTTAAGTGTACGGCTCAGTAGTGTTAATTATATTCACATTGTTGTGAAATGGATCTCTAGAACTTTTTCATCTTGCAAGTCTGAAACCCACCGATTATGTAAGTCCCCTTTTGCCCCTCCCCCCAGTCCCTGGTAACCACCATTCTACTCTGTTTCTATGATTTTGACTACTTTATTTATTTATTTATAAGATTTTATTTATTTATTTATTTGACAGAGAGAGACACAGCAAGAGAGGGAACCCAAGCAGGGTGGGTGGGAGAGGGAGAAGCAGGCTTCCCGCTGAGCAGGGAGCCCATCACGGGGCTCGATTCCGAGACCCTGGGATCATGACCCGAGCAGAAGGCAGACGCTTAACGACTGAGCCAGGCGCCCTTGACTACTTTAGATACTTCATATAAAGAGATATGAAAGAGAATCATAGAGTAGTTGTCTTTTTGTGACTGGTTTATTTCACTTAGCATAATGTCTTTAAGGTTCATCATGTTGTAGCCTGTGACAGGATTTCCTTCTATAAGGCTGAATAATAGGGTATACCATATTTTTTTATCCATTCATCCATCAATGGACATTTGGGTTGCATCCACCCCTTGGCTGTTGCGAATAGTGCTGCTGTGAACACAGATGTGCAAATATCTCAAGACCCTGCTTTCAGTTCTTTCAGCTATATACCCAGAAGTGGGATTGCTGGAACAAAATGTAGATGTTAGTGGCATAAATAGGGTTTTGGCGTACTGTGCTTTGTTTCATGCTACTTTCTGTCTTTCGGAAATATGTTGAAATTTCATCTACTCCTCAGTACCCATTGACCCCTTCCCCAGTTCTTTTTGCATTAGTGGTTTAGCCCTTTTATACCTTTACTGTCATTTTAAAAATTCTCAGGAAGAAGAGGAGACAAGCATTTGAGTCTTTCATCTTCAACTGAAACTATTATTTTTTTCAAATTAAAAATGTACTAAAACTGGAAGCAATCAAGATGTCCTTCAGTAGGTGAATGGGTAAACAACCCTTGGTACATCCATACAGTAGAATATTATTTACTGATTTTTTTTTAAAATGAGTTATTAAGCCACAAAAAGAAGTAAGCCATCAAGCCACAAAAACACAGTTAAGAAACTTCACTTACTACTTAATGAAAGACGCCATTCTAAAAAAGCTACATACTGTATGACTCCAACTATATGTCATTCTGAAAATTACCAGGGAAAAGGAGGGAGTAGATGGAGCACAAAGGATTTTTAGAGCAGTAAAGCTATTCTTGTATGATACTGTAATGTGTAATACATTATGTATTTATCAAAACCCATACCTAAACTATGGACTTCAGTTTGTAGTATTGGATCAGTATTGGATCAATTACAAAAAGTGTACCATACTAATACAAGATGTTCACAACAGGGGAAACTGAAGGGAACTCCTTGTACTATCTGCTCAATTTTCTGTAACCTAAAACTGTTGTAAAAAGTAAAGTCTAGGGTGAGGATGCCTGGGTGGCTCAGTCAGTAGCGTGTGACTCTTGATCTCGGGGTCATGAGTTTCAGCCCCACATTGTGGGGTAGAGTTTACTTAATAATAAAAAAAAGTTGGGACGCCTGGGTGGCTCAGTCGGTTAAGCATCTGCCTTCAGCTCAGGTCATGATCCCAGGGTCCTGGGATCGAGTCCCGCATCGGGCTCCCTGCTCCGCGGGGAGCCTGCTTCTCCCTCTGCCTCTGCCTCTGCCTCTCTCTCTCTCTCTATCTCTCATGAATAAATAAATAAAAAAAATCTTAAAAAAAAAATAATAATAAAAAAAAGTTTAAAAAAAGTAAAGTCTATGAATTTAAAGAATATATATGTACTTCAAAGGGAAAGGATTCATATTTGAAAGCACATCCTTCTTTCCCACCTGAAATTTTCAAAATAGGTAGACTGGCTTCTTCTGCTTTTTATTTGGGGGTTCTCTTTGCCCTATCTTTTCTTTCATAAAGGATTTTTGTTTAGTTCCTTCACGTTTTCTACAGGACCATTAGAAAGCCTACGTGGATATATCTTTGATCAAAAATTATTTTCCCTCTTTCTTTCCTCCTATTTAAAAAAGCTGAGAGAGCCTAGAGAACCTAATGAAAAGGAATTTGTCTTCATTTGGTTCTTTCAGATTTTACTTGTAAAATATATTGAACTAAGCAAAGAATATAAGTATTATATTTCACCATTTCAGATTTTCATAGTCCCTCCCTGGATTATCTAAATTAGACTTCTTTCATCCTCTTGGAGAGACAGCATGATTTGCTTGTTTAATTGTTTTTACGTATTTCATGTGTCTGTTTGTTTTTCATAGATATATTTTCCCCAAAATGAAAGGTTGATTAGTAATTTAGTGCAGATTTTACTAAAATATTTTTTCATTAGTCAGTTTCTATTACCAGCTAGTACTAAGGCTGCTGCCCTCTGGTGTTGGGAGTTGATGGAGAAAATAATATTTTTCTGGTGGAAAAGAATATAGACAGGTGGGTACTATATCTAATCCTGCCTGAGATCCTTTACACCAGATAATTTAGTGAGCGCTGGATCTTACCAAACAAAACTATGACATGGTCGTATTAAATGCCCAAAAGAATATTAAAATTATAATGTAAATGGAAAATCCTATGCTTCTCAGATCCGTAGGCCTTTTAACTTTCAGCTAACCAGAAAATCTCTTTAATGTAAATAATGGTTTTATTTTGTGGTTTCTGCTTCACATTTTTCTCATGTCATTTTTCCTCTGAAATGTTTCATTATTTATACAGGTAAAATTTAGAAAAAACCTAAATGCCCACCAAAGGGGAAAGGATAAACAAATTGGAACACTGCAACAGTTGAATACACTAGATCAGGGATGAATGGATAAAGAAGTTGTGGTATAGATATACCATGGAATATTATTCAAGCATAAAAAATGAGAGAACACTACCATTTGTGACAACATAGATGGAACTTGAAGGCATTATGCTAAAGGGAAATAAGATAGACAAGAAAGACAAAGACTATATGATCTTACTTACATGTGGAATCTAAAAAAAAAACCCAAAAGACCAAAAAACACACCAAACTCCTAGATCAGATTTGTGGTTACCAAATGGGGGTTGTGTATGCAGAATTAGAGGAAGGTGGTCAAAGGGTATAAACTTCTGGTTATAATATAAGTAAGTACTAGGGATGTAATAGACAATATAATTATAGTTTACACTGCTGTATGATATATTGGAAAATTTTTAAGAAAGTAGATTGTAGGGGCACCTGGGTGGCTCAGTTGGTTGAGCATCCGACTCTTGGTTTCGGCTCAGGTCATGATCTCGAGGTCGTGATATTGAGCCCTACCTTGGGCTCCATGCTCAGTGGGGAATCTGCTTAGATTCTTTTCCACTCCCTCTCCCTCTGCCCCTCCCCCTACTCTCTCTCTCTCTAAAATAAATAAATCTCTTAAAAAAAGAAATTTCTCACAAAGAGAAAATTTTTTCCTTTTGTTGTATCTATATAAGATGATGGATGTTAACTAAACCTATTGTGCCAGTCATTTCACAATACCTTGAATAGCATGAAGGTTGGGGCGACAACACCCCAAGCAGTCAAAAACCTTCATGTAACTTTTGACTTCCAAAAAACTTAATAATAGCCTACTTTTGACCAGAAGCCTTACCGATAACATAAACAGTTGATTAACACATACTTTATATATGTATTATAAAATGTATTCTTACAATAAAGTAAGCTAGACAAAAGAAAATGTTATTAAGAAAATCACAAAGAAGAGAAAGTACATTCATAATTCTGTACTGACTTTACTGAAAAAAATCTGCATGTAAGTGGACCTGCTCAGTTCAAACCTGTGTTGTTCAAGGGTCGATTGTATATATAAACTAAACCATCATGCTGTATATCTTAATGTACAGAACAAAACAAATACAGATCTATATGTATTGAAAGGATCTCCAAGATATATTAAGTGAATAATCAAGTTATAGAACATTGTGTGCAATTCGATACCAGATATATAAAATAAAAAGAGAGAGAGCAAAACTACATAGCTATACATATGTAGATGCCAGTAAAGGTCTGGAAGGATGCATCACAACATTACTGGCTCCCCCTACAGAATGGGCCTGGGACTGAGGGTAATAGTCAAAGACGTGTTTAGCTTTATCTGTATTATTAGTATTTTTTTGAAGTAGGAAAATGTTTAATAATAATATTTAAAATACAAATAAAGAGGGCGCCTGGGTGGCTCAGTTGGTTAAGTGTCTGACTCTTCATCTCAGCTCAAGTCTTGATCTCTGGGTCTTGAGTTCAAGTCCTGCACTGGGCTCTGTGCTGGGTGTGGAGCCTACTTAAAAAAAAAATAAGATACAAATAAAGAACAATTAATGGTCAACTATCTGACGCTGCTTTTTAAGAGCCATAGAAATTCAAAGTCAGGAAGACTACATAAGCAGTAGAATTTTAGCTGTGTCTTGAAGGATAAATAGGGTAGAAATAGATGATGAATATGGGGACAGAAAATTTAAGGTGGGAGAAATAGAAGAATAAAGTGGAAAACGAAACTGTTCAGGGAAATGAAACTGGATGGGTAGTGTGCAAGAGTAATGAAGTTTTTTTTTTTTTAGCTCAAGTGTAGCACATGTGTTGGACTGCTGTGGCAGTGAAGATTACTTAAAGGAGGGGCGCCTGGGAGGTGTCTGCATTTGGCCCAGAACTAGATCCCAGGGTGGGGCTCCCTGCTCAGCGGGGAGTTTGCTTCTCCCTCTCCCAGTGACCCTCCCCCTGCTCCTGCCCTCATTCGCCCTCTCTCTCTCAAATGAATAAATTTTTAAAAAAATTCTAAAAAGAAAAAGATTACGTAAAGGAAAAAGGAAATCTCTTGTTTATTGAGTGATCATTTGCCAGATGTGTTAGTAGATGCTTTCATGTAAAAAAAAAAAATCTCTTTTAATCCTTCAAGGATTGTTTGAGGTAGTTATTCCCATTTTTTAACCCTATATATAAACTCGGGGGCTCAGAGAAATGGAGAGTATTTAAATCTGAAAAGATTTTGATCTCTGGCCTTTGGGATCCGATTCCCACCCTACCTGACCTTTATATTTGATGTAACCAGAATTGGACTCTATTGTTGGTTCTTGGCTGATTAGTCTGGCAGTATGTAATTAGGATGAGATGGGTTGGAGATGTGATCCTGGAGACTATTCTAGAATTATGGATAACAAAGTTTTACATTAGGATGATTATAGAGCCTTCCAACAGAAAGAAGTAATGAGCCTTTTTTAACAAATTGACCTCTCCTTTTTAAAAACAGGGAGAATGATAAACATCTCCTATTTTGTTATAATATTTTGCTGAGTTTGAATCAGATCTCCTTTCTAAAGAAATAAATTACAGGTTCAGTTTAAATTCCCATATCCACTTTACTGATCCCATTCTCCTCCCCTTCCACCTTTCCCCAAAGTAGCCAAGGCATATCTAAGAATACTGGAGTTTTGTCTAAATTTCCTGTTTGCTTGAAAAATAGCTTTGTTTTTCATTTAATCAAAGTAAAGATAACCCTGAAAGCTAAACAGCTCCTTTAAAAAAAAAAGAAATCACTTAGTCAAAACTATTTCAAAGCCTGAAAACACTCAAATCAAAATTGAGGTATTTTGTTTTTTATAATGCAAGTCAACAATAAAATAACATCAAATACAGCCTAAGATGTTCATTGAATAGAAATGTCATATTTTACAAAGATAGTAAGTTTCATTTGTGGTTTCTGTAAAATTAGATTCATAGTTACATAGAATTAATGATTTAAATGTCCTCTCTCCCAAACATCAAGGAACTTTTACATAATTCTCAGGAAAAACTTAATAGTAAGAGAGTTGATATTCTACTACAGTACAACTCGCACCCTTGAATTTATTTTTGTAATTTGTATGTCTTTAAAAAAAAAAAACTGCTTCATAAAGAGAATTCACGTATCTTTCAAATATTGTATTTTTAACATTCCATTATATTTTTCGAATGTTTTATAAAGGGAATTGAAAAAAACCACCTAATATTGTTTGTTATTAATTCCTACTTTATAATGTAAAACACTATGCATCTGTATTTATACATATTTCCTCTGCTTCAACCTCAGCTTTAGGGCTTTTCTATATACTTTTTTTTTAAGTCAGACTTACTGAGGTATAATTTACATTTACATAATTGACAGTAAATTTCGTTCCTTTAAGTGTTCCATTTAATGAATTTTGAAAAGTATATATAATTGCATAACCAACATCACAATCAAAGAGCATTTGTATCACTGCAAAAAGTTCCCTCCTGCCCCTTTTGTAGTGAATCTCCTTGTTCCCACCCCTGTCAACCACTGATCTAATTTTGTCCTATTGTTTTTGTTAATTGAGATATAATTCACATAACATGAAATAAAATTCACCATTTTAAGATGTATAATTCAGTGGGTTTTGGTATATTCAAAAGGCTGTGCAGTTGTCACCACTAATTCCCAAACATTGCAATCATCCCAGAAAGAAACCCCATACCCATTAGTAGTCACTTCCCATTCCTCCTCCCCCACCCCAGCTCCGGACAACCACTCATCAGTCTACACTTGCCTATTCTGGACCTTTCCTATAAATGGAAGCATACTGTTGTTGTATGTGGCCTCCTTTGTGTCTGCCTTCTTTTACTTAGCACATTTTTAAAGATTTTATTTATTTATTTGCGAGAGAGAATGAGAGACAGAGAGCACGAGAGGGAGGAGGGTCAGAGGGAGAAGCAGACTCCCTGCCGAGCAGGGAGCCCAATGCGGGACTCGATCCCGGGACTCCAGGATCATGACCTGAGCCGAAGGCAGTCGCTTAACCGACTGAGCCACCCAGGCGCCCACTTAGCACATTTTTAAAGTTCATCCATATTGTAGCATGAATCAATACTTATTATAGGTAATTGGCTATTTATATGTCTTCTTTAGTGAATCTTTTGCCCCTTTTTATTTTATTTTTTTAAAGATTTTATTAGAGAGCACGAGCAGGGGTGCGGGAGGGTCAGAGGGAGAGGGAGAAGCAGACTCCCTGCTGAGCAGGGATCCTGCCGGGCTCATTCCAGGAGCTCATTCCAGGGGCTTGATCCCAGGACCCCAAGATCATGACCTGAGCCAAAGTCAAACACTCAACCGTCTGAGCCACCCAGGCACCCTCCTTTGCCCCGTTTTAAATTGGGTTGTCTTTTTATTGTTGAGTTGTAATAGTTCTTTACTGTTCCTATAGTTTGCCTTTACAAAAATCATACAATAGGTAGACTTTTTGTGTCTAGCTTCCTTCACTTAACAAAATGTTTGTGAGATTTATCCGTTTTGTTGTATATTTCAGCAGTTTATTCCTTTTTATTGCTAAATGTTATTCCGTTTTATGGATGTACAATTTCTTTATTCATTCACCAGTTGATGGACAATAGGTTTCAACTGTTAAGAATAAATCTACCATTAAAATTCATTTACAGGTCTTTGTGTGAATATGTTTCATTTCTCTTGGGTAGATGCCTCGTGGAATTACTATTAAAAATATACTGAGAGGGGTGCCTGGGTGGCTCAGTTGGTTAAGCGACTGCCTTTGGCTCAGGTCATGATCCTGGAGTCCCGGGATCGAGTCCCGCACTGGGCTCCCTGCTCGGCAGGGAGTCTGCTTCTCCCTCTGACCCTCCTCCCTCTCATGCTCTCTGTCTCTCATTCTCTCTGTCTCAAATAAAAAAAAAAAAAAAATACTGAGAAATATAAAAATAATTATTGGGTGTTGAATTTTTCAAATGCTTTCTCTGCATCTGAGATGGTGTTTTTTCTGTTTTGTTTTTTTTTTAATTAAGACATTATTTTGTTTTTTAGTCAAGAAAAGTATGTGTCAAAATACCTAGAGAAAAACAGCAAACACTTGAAATGTATTTTGACTGCCTTATATGAGAAATATTGTTTGTTTAAAGCTTAATAGATACTTGAGTATGACTATATTATTGAACAGTAAAATTCGGCTCAATGTGTGTGCTTTGTTAAAAAAAAAAAAAGACTGGGGACACCTGGGTGGCTCAGTCGGTCAAGTGGCTGCCTTCGGCCCGGGTCATGATCCCAGGTTTCTGGGATCGAGTCCCACATCGGGCTCCTTGCTCAGCAGGGAGCCTGTTCTCCGTCTCTCTCCCTCTGCTTGTGCTCTCTCTGTCAAATAAATAAAATCTTAAAAAAAAAAAGACTGTCTATGTAATCTTAAGTTTTGAAATAAAATAGTATTTTGGGATGCCTGGGTAGCTCAGTTGGTTGGGCATCTGCGTTCGGCTCGGGTCATGATCCCTTAGGATGGAGTCCCACATTGGGCTCCTTGCTTGGCAGTGAGCCTGCTTCTCCCTCTGCCTGCTACTCCCCCTGCTTGTGCTTGCTTGCTTTCTCTCTCTGACAAATAAATGGATAAAATCTTTAAAAAAAACACAGCAATATTTTCATCTTTCACACTAATTTTGGTATATTTAGTATTATACTTAAATGATAATATATTATATTTGGAATTGTATTTTCTGCTTTTTGAGTAGTTAGAATCTTTATTTCCTGGATATGATTCTTATATTCATTAAGTGGTTATTTCTCAAATTTTATTAAGCCATTATTACTAAAGAAATCTCATTTTATATGACAAGAATAGTCATTCAAATTTATCTAAGCCAATTTAATTTATGCTATTTCTATAAATTTTTTTAAAATGAGAAATTATTTTACCTATATGTGGAATCTAAAAGACAAAACAAATGAACAAACAAAAACCAGGAACAGACTCATAAATACAGAGAACAAACTGGTGGTTGCCAGAGGGGAGTGGGGTGGAGGCATGTGCAAAATAGGCAAAAGGGATTGAGAAATACAAACTTCCAGTTATAAAATAAACAAGTCATGGAGATGAGGAGTACAGCATAGGGAATATAGTCAATAATATTGTATTGTATTAACATACGGTGACAGATGGTATAACTACATTTATCATAGTGAGTATTGTGTAATCTATTGAATTATCAAATCACTGTTTTTACTTAAAACTAATACAGTGTTGTATGTCAACTATACTTCTGTATGAAAAAGATTGAGAAATAAAATTTGTAATTACACAAAGACCCTTTAATGGGAAAAAATTATTGGTCAGCAGGAGTATATTTTGGACTCAGTAAGGAAGCATCTGGTTGGGAAAACATGTTCTGCTTCAGGTCTCTAGATTTGGCTCTTCAAGCTGGCTGACCCTCAGAAGTAAATGTTTACCCTTCAGATTTTCAGACTGCCGTTTCCTATTTTAACTTCTGTTTAGAAAAAAACTTAAATATTTTTTTCTCTGTAGTTATATAAAACTGGTATTTATTGTTTAGACACCAGCCTCTGTCAGTAACATTTTAAAATGTTTGCAGCTTGGCAATTTTAGATATATTTGAGCCACTAAAAAGTCAGTTTTGTATATTGCCTCATCTTTAGATATATAACAATATTAGGATTTGGATTGTGAATATATATTATGTTCTTTTAGATCTGGTCTAATCTTCTAAACAATGAAGGTCACATTTTAAATTGTTTTTATGCTGTTAGGTTTAGTACTAGAATATTAATAGAGTAGATTCAAGTTGTATAAAAATTATACAAATATTAGGTTTATAAAAGAAGTAGGAAAGAAGATTTATAGGTGAATTCTTCATTGACAAACTTGATTTGTTTTATAAAATGATGATTAATTACTTTCACATACTTTTATATACATTTACATTTATTACACATAAATAATACAGAAACCCCCTAATTATGAACTGAATAGGTTCAGAAAAGCTTGGGTGAGTCCAAAATAATCCTTCGTAAGTGAGTACTAGTACTTTCATTTCATGCAGGCAGAGTTGGAGTGAGTTTGGTCTGGTATATAGCTTTATTCACATTTATGAGAGTTTGTAGAAGTTTGTTAGAAGTTTTTTTGGGGTTTTTTGGGGTTTTTTTGGTAAATCAGTTCTTTCATGTTTTCTTTGAATTTGGACCTTATGGACCTACACTATGGAAAAAACAGAACTCTACAGAGTATTAGGTAAGAAGACACTTTCTTTTCTTCATTTCAGCCATATAAAGTTGCAGCAATCCATAGGATTAGAACCTAAAGGAAAATTTTGGGTAAACAGGTAAAATTTGAAAATAATGCATGGCTTTAATTCTGTATCTTTAGCTTACTGATTTCCTACTAAACAATCAGCTTTATTCCTGATGAAGTATAGAAAATGCTAGCAGTCACTAAAATCTTTTTGGATTTTCTGCAGGATTACTTTTTTGGGGTAATAAAATTATTAGGATTCTAAAGTATACTAGTTAAGAGCAAATTTAGTTCAGATTGAAAGCATTTACTTTCTAAATAATTAATTTTCATTTTATATAGTAGATCAATAAGTGCATTACCAAAAAGTATGTAAATCATATAACTTCTCCACAGACTTACAGTATAATTTTAGAGGTGCTTTCTTTATAGTTGACACCAGTTGAACCAGTTATTTCTTTTTTGGCTGATTAGGCTGCTCCTATCCTCAAGTAATGAGTGCATTGTAAATAAGAGAGCACGTTTATTTTGTTTTTTGTTTTCTTTTGTTTTTTTTTGAAGAGAGCACATTTATTAAGTGAACAATAATTGGTATTTGAGAAAGCTCCAATATATGTTTTATTAATAGCCTTCTGTGAGTGCTGTTCTAAAAAGAACAATTTGTGAAGTAAAAAGTATTCATGTAGACACACAAATAATAGTTTTTCTCAGCCATCATAGATATTTACCTAATTTTTACCATAAAATAAGTAATACATCCATAAAATATCCAAACAGTACCAAGGCTGTACAATAAAAATAAGTCACTTTTCTACCTCAGACCTCACTCCTGGTTTCCCCATCAGAGATAATCACTATTTTTAGTCTCTCATATTTGCAAGGATAATTTCTGGAATGATATAAGTATACACATGCCTCTTTTTACACAAATTAAAACACATTATATATGCTTCTGCTTTTCATTTAATATATCTGAGTTCTATGTGGAAATAGTATTTAAAAAATAATTTGTAGTTCTTTAGAATCTTCATATATGATAGCTTATAAAAATCATAGTCATTTGAAGGTTTTAACAACAAAATACAAATTCAATTTCATCTAAATGGAAAATATATGGTAATCATGGCTACATAGATAGCCCTTTAGGTATATTTTAAAACATTTGTGACATCAATATCTAATTTAATGTCTACCTATAAAATAGTGGAGAAATCTAAGTTTAAAGTAGATTTCAAATGCCTGTCACTATAATCACTTAACATTGTTTACCATAAAAATATACTTATGTCTAATGCATCATGATTCTTAATCCATTTTTGTTTTTCTCTAATTTATAGGCTTTTTCAGAACCAGGAATTAGGTTAGGACTAGCTGTGATGTTTATAACAGAGAATGGAATTTTTAGGTCCTACTCTACTAGCTCTACAGTTAAACATTAGGAAGTACTCAGTAACCTAATAGTATTCATGTCTGGTAGATCATTTTTATTTAGCTGTAATCAAAAGGAATAATGTTTTACTTTACAGTTGGAGTTTATTATTAGAAGCATTATTAGCCTGCCCTACATAATTATTTTGTTGTTTGTAGTGAGATGGTATAGGATTTAGAGCCAGACCAACCTGGATTCAAATCGTGTCTAGACCTCTAATATTAGCTCTGTGTTACTAGGCTCCCTTCTAAATCTTAGGTTCTTTATCAATACAATGGTGATAATACTACTACCAGTAAAATGCTGCAATCAACATTCTTGTATGAATAAATCTTTTTTTGTTTGGGTGAAGATATTGCTGTGGACAGAGAAATTTATGGGCCAAAAGACATATGCAGTTTAAATTTTCATAGTGGCTGAAACTCTAAAAAGACTATCCCAATTTCTTTTTTTTAAATAAAATTTATTTATTTAATTTTAGTAATCTCTACATCCAGTGTGGGTCTCAAACTCATGACCCCGAGATCAAGAGTCGCATGCTCTTCTGACTAAGCCAGCCAGGTGCCCCAGGACTATCCCAATTTCAGTGTCACTAACTATATGACACTGCCATGTACCCTCTACAGAATGGAGGTTTTTTTAGTCTTCAATTTTTGCCATTCTTATACTTGTTTTTAAATGTTAGCCCTCTTCTAGTCTCTTTGACCTCTGTATCAAATCTGGTGGTATCTTAGACATTAGAATAATATATAGTAGCCCAGGTCATCTTATTGTTTAGATTCTTCTCTTAATAGCTATTCATATTTTGGGGCACCTGGGTGGCTCACTTGGTTCAGCATCTGCCTTCTGCTCAGGTCATGATCCCAGGGTCCTGGAATGGAGCTCTGTGTGGGGCTCCCTGCTCAGTGGGGAGTCTGCTTCTCTCTTTCCCTCTGCCCCTCCCCCACTCGTGCACATGGCTCTCTTTCTCTCACATAAATAAAATCTTTTTTTAAAAAGAGCTATTCATATTTTTATGTAGCCTATGTATTTGTTAGTGTGTGCCATTTATAAGAGATTCCTTGAGTCAAGGTTTTATATGTATATTTTATATATGTATATGGCATATATATGTGTGTATATATATATATTTTTTTACACTCTATCCATTTTTAGCAGATTACAATTTCAGTTAATCAGAATTTCCATGGCTTCTCATTAGTTTGTGGCATGTACTCTGGTTACTTTAATTCCACTATAACCAGAAAACCTTTTTGTTTAAATATATATTAATACGTTTTTATTTCTTTGCAAGTACAAATATACTCTAATATTTAACACCTTGTAGGTGCCTTGGTTTATCATTCTGAATATTCATTATCATTGTATAGGCTATAGATGTAGAAGATCTAAGCTCTTAGTATGGACTAAATCTATACTATATATATATAATGGAAGGGAGAAGTTGTGGTTCACTTTATTTTCGTAATATTTGATTCTTACTCTTGAAAAGAAAATACTGGAAAATTCCATTCAAGTTTTATTCTAATTTTTATTGCATTTCTATTTGAAGTTTGTTAATTGTTTGTGAAGTACTATTTCAGCCAGGGGCATCCTTGAGCTTTATGAAAATAAGGTAAAAGATGTGATAATGAAACAGAGAATCTTAAAATATAGGTGTTGGTGTGTCCTGCTTGGCAAGCCAAGTTTGGACTGAATTTTCATTCTCATTTTTAGCTAAGTCCACATTTAATATCTAAGACCATTTTATGGTCACGTGGTTTTCTGTGACTTTAAAGAGCAGGAAGGCTTATCTGGTCACTTTGAATCACAGAAATTTAGGAAGTAGTTGGTCAGCATGTGTTGATGGCTTTTGCCCAATAGCTTCCATATTTCTTTTAAAACTTAATATAGACTCTAATTAATGTTCTTTTTTGACTAAGAGGCTTGTTTTGGATCCATTGCTCTTAAGTTTATCAATTTGTTAAAAAAAATTCTTGAATATTGTTACAAAATATGCTATGACAATTAGAGCTATGTAAATGGACTCCAGTAAGGGCCTGACTCCTTGGGGGACTCAGTAAATGGCCAGTATTGTTTTATTATACATACTAATATTGATCAGTAGCACTGTGGAATTTATAGTGTGTCTAGAACCTTGTGATATATGCGTAATACTTACTGGCTCCTCAGAAGGGCTTCATATTAGGACCCTGCTTGTGATCCTGATTAAGTCTTAATACTTTTTTATAGAATCCCAAAACAAAAGAGCAGATTGAAAATCTGTTACGGAATGGGATGAACAAGGAGCTGCGAGATCGTCTTTGTTGCCGAATGACTTTTGGGACTGCAGGACTTCGTTCTGCTATGGGGGCAGGATTTTGCTATATTAATGACCTTACAGTAATACAGTCAACACAGGTAAGTATTACAAAGTACTATATGTATACTTTTTATCACACTATTTTTTGGCTTTCTAAATTAGGTTGTGCCTTTCTAAAAAAAAACAACAACAACAAAACCCAAACTTTGTATCTAGGAAGGTACTTTCTTGTAAATAAAAAATGTAGAATAAATGCTGACCTTTGGTCTTGCACAAGATTTATCTTAGAAGTCATTTGTGTATCTTCAAGGTTATAGACTAACTTTCTGATTAAGAGTCCTTTTGGTGACCATTGTCAAACTCTTGACAATGTTCCTTTGTGTTTGAAATCAGGAAATGGATATTGACATTTCCAATTAATACAAAAAACAAACTTAGAAAAAAGAGAATTATTCATTTTGGTATATGGCCATTGATAAAGGTTAACCAGAGTATTTGGAAAATGTAGTTGAAAATATTTCTCTTTGATGTGGTTTTCCATATGCACAAGAGTTCTTTAAGACAGTGTTCATATCCATGAGAGTTCTTTTTTTTTAATTTAAATTCAACTAGTCAACATAGAGTACATCCTTAGTTTCAGATGTAGAGTTCAGTAATTCATCAGTTGCATATAACACCCAGGGCTCATCACATGCCTTCTTTAATGCCCATCACCCAGTTACCTGCCCCCCCGACCCATCTCTCCTCTAGCAACCCTCTGTTTGTTTCCTATAGTCCATGAGAGTTCTTTAAGACAGTGTATGATATGATACAATTTATTTCTCTTAGACACAGATTACTTCTTTTTCTAGTGAATCATTCCCACTGATTCAAGGAGAACTATACTTTGAGGCTAAAATGCATTTAGCATATACTAAAAATAGTTCTGGACTAGAGAATTGCTCAGTAGATATAATTCTAATCAATACTGCCAAACAGTAAATCATCCTTAGCCTTGTTCTGAGGGAATTCTCTAAAGGCAAAGGCTAATGCAGGGGATGGGGAAAAAGGGACAACAAGATGACTGAATAGGTAGGATACCTGCCACTTCTGTACCCCTGCCCCCTTTCTTTTCCTCATCCAGAGATGCATCAGGTCACTCTTTTTAATAAATTCGTCGTTTCCTTGTAAGTTTTCATTTTAAAGGAAGATTCCTTGACTTTACAAAAAGGATTGGAGGAGGTGTTTGAAAGTCAATTTCTATGGAAATGTAAATTGTTACTGGAGTTGAGATTCCATTGTGTGAAGAGGAAAAGCCTAATGGAATCTGATTCTTAAGCCCTAGCCCTTTTCAGAATCTAGTACACGGGGATAAGATAAGGTAGATTTTTATACCAGATAATAGTAGCAAGTTCTGTGAGATTTTAGGACAGCATCATCTTTAGAAACAAATAAATTGGTGAAACTGACCAATGTGGGCTATCTTAAGCATGTGTGCACGTGCACATACCCACACTCGCACACACACACACACACACGCATAGGGAGCTCATAACCAGAGTACAGAGGTGCAAGAGCACCTGACTGGAGATCCTAAGCAGCCCAAGTTCGGCCACTTGCTGCTGACAAAATCCAAAGGCAGAGAAACAGTGGCGGTGAAACAAGAAAGGAATTTATTTCAGTGAGGCCAACATCGGGAAGACAGTGGACTTAACATCTCAAAGACTGTCGGGCACCTGGGTGGCTCAGATGGTTAAGCGTCTGCCTTTGGCTCAGGTCATGATCTCAGGGTCCTGGGATCGAGTCCCGCATCGGGCTCCCTGCTCCTTGGGAGCCTGCTTCTCCCTCTGCCTCTCTCTCTCTCTCTCTCTCTCATGAATAAATAAATAAAATTAAAAAAAAAAAAACTCAAAGACTGTCTCCAAAGTGCCCAAAAAAACTTCTAAGTTTATATAAGGAAAGTGTAGGACAAAAGTAGTGGGTATGTGCAGGTCGGCAATAAAGGTCAGGTTAGTCATTGTCCTGGGGTCCCTCATGAAGGGTCTTGCTGACATTATTGGAGGGGTAGGTAGTTTTGGTTCCCATCACAGGATGCTTTGCCAACCGGGTCTTTTGCCTGATTTAAGAGATAGGCTGGAAAGAAGAGCTTAGATAGTACAGATGAAGGCCAAAATGGAGGTGGTTGAAGTTCTCTTTCAGGAGCAGGTTGGAAAGAACAATTATATTTGAAAGAGCCATGAAAGAGGGGTCCGAAAGTCACTAGGGCCTCATCTGGTGCTGCCACATAGTGTCTTAGCAGTGCCTGACATACAGTAGGTCTTCAATAAATTAGAGTAACTTAGTTTTAGTTGAATGAATGGCCTTGGGCAAGTCATTAAGTGGAGCTTCAATCTTATGCTACTCTTTTTTTGAAAAGATGTTGAAGGACAGACAAAAATAGAAAAAGTATCATTTTTCTTTTCAGGGTTGTAAGGATTAAATGTGGCAACATTTGTGAAAGTGGTTTTAAAGCACTATTACAGTATGAAGTGTTATTTTTATTTTTTTATTTTTTTATTTTTTTTTTTTAAGATTTTATTTATTTATTTGAGACAGAGAGAATGAGAGACAGAGAGCATGAGAGGGAGGAGGGTCAGAGGGAGAAGCAGACTCCCCGCCGAGCAGGGAGCCCGATGCGGGACTCGATCCAGGGACTCCAGGATCATGACCTGAGCCGAAGGCAGCCGCTCAACCAACTGAGCCACCCAGGCGCCCTGAAGTGTTATTTTTAGAGATAAAAGCATTTATTAAAGTTAGCGAATCATTCATAGGATACTTAAATGGTTCTAGTTTATTTTTGTGATGATTTCAATATTAAATACTTCATTTCTTTTTTTGTCACCATTGACTGCAAATTTTCCTAGTTCATGAAATTTTCTTTCTGTGAGATTTTAAAACTAAGGAATTACAAATGGGATCAGCCATCTATAGAAATGTTCTAATGGGTGGGATGCCTGGGTGGCTCAGTCAGTTGAGCATCTGCCTTCAGCTCAGGTCATGATCCCAGGACCCTGAGATTGAGTCCCGCGTCGGGCTCCCTGCTCAGTGGGGAACCTGCTTGTGCTCGCTCGCTCTCTTTCTCTCTGACAAATAAATAAATAAAATCTTAAAAAAAAAAAAAAAAGAAAGAAATGTTCTAATGGGATGCCTGGCTGGCTAAGTCGGTAGAACGTGCACTCTTGATCTTGGGGTTGGGAGTTCCGGCCCCATGTTGGGTGTAGAGGTTACTTAAAATCTTTAAAGAAGGAAGGAAGGAAGGAAGGACAGAAAGAAATGTTCTAATGAAAGTTTATGTTGTGGGCGCCTGGGTGGCTCAGTTGGTTAAGCGACTGCCTTCGGCTCAGGTCATGATCCTGGAGTCCCAGGATCGAGTCCCGCATCGGACTCCCTGCTCGGCAGGGAGTCTGCTTCTCCCTCTCCCACTCCCCGTTTGTGTTCCCTCTCTCGCTGTGTCTTTCTCTGTCAAATAAATAAATAAAATCTAAAAAAAAAAAAAAAGAAAGTTTATGTTGCTGATTAAAAATGTTTGTGTCATAAACAGGTCAAATCTTTTGGTTGGCTTCAGTGTTATGATTTAGCAGGACCTAAAATGGTCAAAATTCTGTTGTCTACAGCCTTAAGGCAAGATTTCTTTTGGTTCTTCTAACAATTTGTTTTTAGCATACTGACTCTCTTGTCCCCTCTTTTTTCCCTAACGTTTTATGTATTATATTGGCTTTCACAGTTACTTAATTGATATTTCTGTGGTATTAAATGTGTCTGAAACTGGAGGAAATAAATGTTTGTCATCTCACATCTGAGGATTGAACAGTATTGTTCCCACACTGGTAAACATGAGCATAAAGGCGGAAGCCAGTTCCCTTTGAGCCGATTAGCTGCACACTACACATAAAAAATAATAGATTTTAAGTTGTGGAAAATGCAGGTATTAGTCAGGAACTAATCTTTTGTGTTTATCTGCTTCAGGGAATGTACAAATACCTTGAAAGATGTTTCTCAGACTTCAAGCAGAGAGGCTTTGTTGTTGGGTATGACACCCGGGGTCAAGTAACTAGCAGCTGCAGCAGCCAGAGGTACAGTGTGAATTGTTTGAGAGATTAAGTTGGGTTGGAATAAAACCTTAAAAAAAATTAGTAGTAAGCTTTCTGAAACAGGAAACTGTCAAATAGAAATGTGATCACATGCTAATGTTTATTTTAGAGCTGGACTAGAAGCATTTTAAAGGTTGTATTATAACCTTTAGCTCTTACAGGCAGGATTAAAATTTTTAAATATTTAGGGTTAGTATTTAGAATGACATCATAGTTTATGTTATGATTTTTAATATTTTGGCCAACGTATTGGGTAGGAGTGATTGTATAGCTTGTATTCTTTCATTATACTCACATTTAATTAGTTTTAGGGTATTTTCATACATAGGTAATCATGAGATAGTGATACTTTTTTTTCAGGGTTTAATTATGCATTTTTGTTGATCAAAGTCTCTTATTTCACTTTACTCCATTCTTTTTGCCTTTTGCGGGTTTTATTTCTTAGTAAAGGAGGAGGAAAAAGGAAGAAATTAAAATATCAGTTCTATTTCTTATTAAGTTCCTTTTTAAAAAAATCTTATTTCACATTTTTAAGTTGGAGCATGAAGCCTAAATAACCAGTGATTTTAAGAATTGGCTGTATTAGGCTACTACATATTCAGAACAATTATAATATGAAACATTTATTTTGTGGAGGGTTGGGTTTTAAAATGTATGGTAAGCTAAGGACTAAGTAAAATCTCTGTCTCTCTCTTTTTTTTTTTTTTTAGACTTGCTAAACTCACTGCTGCAGTCTTACTGGCCAAAGATGTTCCTGTGTACCTTTTTTCAAAATATGTTCCTACACCTTTTGTAGTAAGTGTGACATGTTATTGATTGTACAGTTTGTTGCTCTTAAAAAGATTTCTTAATTCAACTGGGATTCAAATCTTTGTCATGCTTATAGTTCTATATTAAGTGATAGGAAGGACGAAAGGAAGGAAAACAAATTTTGCTCTGAGTTTATTTTCATTCAACAAGCATGTGTTGACCCACCAAAGATTTTAATCTATAACAAGATGACAAGTCCACAGTCATGGTCTGATATTTTAATACTCTTCTTTCAGAAACTGGCTTATCAAGCAGATAAAAATGGCTAAGGAGAGATTTGAACATACTATTAGCATGCTTGATCTGAGTGGGGGGTGTGCGTGAAGATACTGCATTCAGTAGGATATTCATTCTTATCAAGCAGGGTCAAAAAGGAAATTTCCGTAAATACCAGAGAACTGCTTGTCAAACCATGGTCCTGGACCTCAATGCAATGAGATCAGAGATAAGAAACTCACAAAACCCCGTATGTTTGGAATTTTTAAAATATAAGTAATTCCTGGATTAAGGAAGATATAATAATGAAGATTAGAAACTACAGGCAGTCCTTGCTTTGCATGGTATTGTTGGACTGTAAAGATAACTATAAGCTGAAACCATGCACAGTGATCCTTAATAATCAATGGGAAAATTACAACTGTTCTGTGAACTTTAAAGTTTTTTGTCAAAACATTAAGAATACCCTATTCTTGGTTTAAAATGTCTAAGGGAAAGAAAAAAATAGTAAAATTAATACTTATTTAGTACACTATAATTAAAACATTAAAAACATTGAGAATAAAGTGTTTTATTTCTTGGTAAAAACTTTATCAAGAGTATGAACAGGACAGGGGCATCTAGCTGGCTCAGTTGGAAGAGCATATGACTCTTGATCTTGGGGTTGTAAGTTTGAGCCCCATGTTGGGTGTAGAAATTACATAGATAGATAGATAGATAGATAGATAGATAGATAGATAGATAGATAGATAGATAGATAGAGAAAGTATACCTTTGGGGCACCTGGGTGGCTCAGTCGTTAAGCGTCTGCCTTCGGCTCGGGTCATGATCCCAGGGTCCTGGGATCGAGCCCCACATCGGGCTCCCTGCTCACTGCTTCTCCCTCTCCCACTCCCCCTGCTTGTGTTCCCTCTCTTGCTGTGTTTCTCTCTGTCAAATAAATAAATAAAAATCTTAAAAAAAAAAAAAAAGAGGGGTGCCTGGGTGGCTCAGTTGTTAAGCGTCTGCCTTCGGCTCAGGTCATGATCCCAGGGTCCTGGGATCGAGTCCCACATTGGGCTCCCTGCTCAGCGGGAAGCCTGCTTCTCCCTCTCCCACTCCCCCTGCTTGTGTTCCTGCTCTCGCTGTCTCTCTCTCTGTCAAATAAATAAATAAAATCTTTAAAAAAAAAAAAAAAGAAAAGAAAGGATACCTTTATAACAAAAAAAAAGTATAAACAGTATGTGCTTTTTGTTTTATAACTTAATATGAGTGAGCATCCTTTCTATGTCTTGGTGAATTGTCACATTCCCTTATAAGTTTGGATCAGCTTCCCATATTTTATCCACTGTACTTTCAATGTTACGATTTTTCTCTGAGAGTTCCTTAATGTGAAATTTTTTTGCCAATATCACTTCCCCTGGGACATCTTCATCCTTTTCATCCCAACCACATTCCTCATTTATATCCATATGTTCACCTACACTAAGCTCATCTGGGTGCACATCTAGAGTCTCTTGAATGACAGCTATGTCAACATTCCCAGCTATGTTTTTCTGTAATTCCATTTATGTTTGATTCAAATTTCCCTTCCATTGTTGTCACTTTTTGTTCCTTTTCTACACTGTCATCTTTTTTGGCCAGTTCCGTCTTTCAGTTATCCATTTTTGCAAACTATCCCATGGATTTATCACCAGGAGTTAAGGAGGCAACACAACTACATGCTTTGCTGTCTGTTGAGAGCTGATAACAGATGCACAGATCACTGGCAGACTTTAACAGAGTGACATGATTGGTCACCGATCATGATGGATCTCTTATATACATACATATTTGTGGACTGAAGAGGTAGCAAGTTTGCACTTGATACAGTTTCTCACAGTTAATATACCATGGTAACTGAAATTTGAATGTGTTGTTGGAAGACTGTGTTGTTGGGTGTTATTTAACTAAAATATGGTATCAGAAATTCATGTGTATTGGAACTGCAAAGCAAGGACTACCTGTATTTGAAACTGAGCCACAGTGAAAATAATAAATAGCAAAAATTATAGACTATAACTAAAGCCCTACTTCAAGGGAAATATATAGCCTTAACATATTAGAAAAAGGGAAGATGAAAAAATAACGAGCTTAGTATGTTATAATCAAAATAGACTAAATCTAAATAAAGTAAAAGAAAATAGTGAAGGTCTGAGGAAAAAATCAATTAAATAGAAAAATTTTAAAAACAGGGTATGACTAAAAGCAGAAGTTGACTCACTGAAGAGACTAATAAAAATAGACAAACCTTTGGCAAGGATGCTCAAGAAAAAAAGGTAAGACAAATTAAAAGGGAGCATAATACATACAGTAGAGATTAAGAAAACCACAGTATTCTGAACATAATGCAAATAAATGTGAAAGCTGAGATGAAATGGCCAATTTCCTAGAATAATTGATACATCGAAACTGATAAGAAATAGAAAACCTGAAGAGACCTGTAATCATTAAATAAATTCAACTGGTATTTTTTTTTTTAATCTTCTCAAATTAAAAATGGCAGGTACAAATAATTTTATAGGCAAGTTTTCTCAAATGTTTGAGGAATAGATAATATCTCTATAAACCATTCTAGTGATTCATTGGAAATGTGTTGAGTGGCTCAAAGAATTGAAGGAATCACTAAGCAATTAGCTCTAATGAATGACAGAAAACAGAGAGGTTCCAGGAATCTAGACCATGTCTGTAGGATTCTGCCATTGGGTTGCCACCTTCAACTACCATCAATTCCTGTGTGTTGGCCTTCCTCTCTCATTACAGGTAGATTTGCTCTAGTATGTAGGGAAGATATTTTTAGTGGTCCTCCTTAGCAATTCTCTTTGACTAGCTGCGGAAGAAACATCTTGGGGAAGGACTCTGACCAGGCTTGGGTGGTTATGAGCCAGTCTCTGAATCATATCATCAAGGGAATAAGTTACTCTGATCAGACCTGGATCTTTTGTTCCCTATGGCCAGGAGAAGAGAAATCAGAAGTGATGGTAGAAGGGTAGGGGGTATATCCTAGGCTGACAAATAATAGCTACTACAGAGAAAAAGGTAAATCCAACCTGGAAATTAATTTTGGAAGAGAAGGTGGTGACTTGACCTATTATGTTATAAAGGTCATGGAGTATATATAAAGATCTTCAAATTGGAAGTCAGTAGACTATGTTGTTCTACCCTTGAATCTTCTCCCTTACGATTTTATAATGTGTAAAATATGATGGATTAGATGATTCCTAAATTAACTTCCAACACTAACATTTTTAAGATTATATTCATCACTCATATTTCTAGAGTCTGGCATATAGTAAGTGTTCCTTAAATATCTGTTAAATAAACAAAAGAAAAAGAAAAGTTTATAGGACTAAGGTAAATTAGACTAGGAGGAAAAAGCCATTCAGTCTATCAGTTAGGTGGCTATTGGTGACCTAACAGTTAGATGGCTTTAGCTATATCGTACCCAGTGTATCTGGAGTTGATTGTTGAAGTTTTAGGCTCTTTATGTCTTAATGTCTTCTCCTGTTATTTACTCAGGTTATTCTTATGTCAAATGTGTAAGTAGCTGGAGAGCAAAATGGAATTATGGTGTTACTGTTTTTTTCAGCCATATGCAGTCCAGGAGCTCAAAGCAGTTGCAGGTGTGATGATTACTGCTTCTCACAACCGCAAAGAAGATAATGGATACAAGGTAAACCTTAGACTCCTGATCTTTGCTTATTTCACAGTTCTTATTTTTTTAAATAATATGTGCTTAGTATATTCTCATCGCTGAGGAGCAGGCTTAGATGTGGGGGACAGGCAGATAAAAACATGAAAGCCAGCCCTCAAAGGATGTTTCCCTAATGACCCTTATTACTTCTCAACATGGACACTATGAAAATCTCTTCAGTGGTCTTTTTGCTTCTAGCATCTTCCTGCCCTTGATTTCCCTATCCTATCCCCAAATTCACCCTATCTACCATTTTAGAAACAAAATCATATTGTACTGTGAACTTAAAGAATGAGAGTTTGCAGGAGGAGAGCCAGAGGAACAGTACCTTGATCTTACTCTCCTTTCCCTCCAGTCTTCTACTGGGATGCCCCATCGGCCATAGGATCCATGTGATGTGTCAGCATCCATGGCAGAAAGCAGGGTGGAGAAGGGTGAAAAATGGCAAACAGAGGATACAGCACATTATTGAGCCGGTGTTTGGAGCTCCTGGGTGATGAGTGCGTGGCCTTTTATTTGTTTTTCTTCTTGTATGGAAGGTCTTTCAGGTACACTGAGCTCTGTTTTACTAGGGAAAAGAATATTTAATACTAATTTAAGATTTGGGCCCTGGCTAGCTAAATTGGTAGTGTTACCATGCACAGAGGCAAAGAAGAAACGATTATTCAGTTTGGGACATACTAAGTTTGAGGTATTTGTGGGTCAACCAGGTAGCAACACCCTGTAGGCAACTGGATATATAGATCTGTTGCCTGGGGGAGAAATCTAAGCTGAAGTTACAGATTTGGGGGCCATCATATATATTAGAACATGTAAGGGTATTTGGAAGTCTTTTACTCAGATAAGTGGCTTATCTATCAGATAAGATAGATAGTAGATAGTAAAAAACAAGCCCAAAAGGGATTGCTATGGAATATCAACTTTAAGGCAAGGGAGAAAGAAGAAGTGCTGGAGATAGGAGAAAGACCAGGAGAGATCAGTGCCATCAAAACCAAAGGGAGAAAAAGAGAATTGCAGGGAAGGAGAAGTTGACTGTCAAAGAGAGCTGACAACCCAGATCTCTCCTCTGAGCATCAGATCAGACTCCTAAATCCAGCTGTGTCTACTTGATATCCATTGGGATGTCTAACAGACATTTCAGAACTACTGTCTCTAGAATAGCGATCTTAATTCCCCCACAGCCTCTCACATACACACCCCAATGTGTTCCTCCCCCATTCTTCCTGGTCTCTGTAAATTGGCACTACCACCCACCCAAACAAAAACGAAAAATTATTCTCGATTACTCCTTTTCCTTTGCTCCTAACATTTAACCCACAAACAGGTTCTACGAATTCTACATCTAAAATGTATGTTGGAGGGCGCCTGGGTGGCTCAGTCGTTGGGCATCTGCCTTCGGCTCAGGTCATGGTCCCAGGGTCCTGGGATTGCGCCCCATGTCGGGCTCCCTACTCAGCGGGAAGCCTGCTTCTCCCTCTCCCACTCCCGCTGCTTGTGTTCCCTCTCTCACTGTGTCTCTGTCAAATAAATAAATAAAATCTTTTAAAAAAATAAAATAAAAGGTATGTTGGGAAATGGGAAAGGTTCCATGATACATAAGTCATTTCTCATTTACTTCAAAAATTTTTAAAAGAATAAAAATTATGGGAGACTTTATTCGTTAACAGTGGGGTAAAGAGCTATATACATGAAATGAGTCATATAAAATTAAATGAAGTGCAAATAAAAGCACTGCTACTAGAAGACATTCTGGAATGGTTGTTTAATAAGGGTATTATCCATTTGATCTGTAGCAAATGTGATTTTATTTTTGAAAAGAAAAGCAGTGTGTTTTACTTTTTTTTGTTTTCTTTTGCTTAAGCACTTCATCAATTGCTTTATTCTGTATCTACGAAGTAATCTGCAATCTCCTTTGTTCTTTTAAAATTTTGATTTTTATAAAATTGCCAAATAGAAGTGTTTCAGATATATAGTTTGTACCTGTATTTTTTATTTTATTGCCTCATGTTCTTGTAAGTCATTCTTAATTGACCGATGATTGTAGACCTTGCCTGAGTATTTTTTCTAATAAAACAAAGCAAATCACATTTAGCTTCAAAAAAAAAAAAAAAAAAGGTATGTTGGAATGTGTTTGCTTCTGCTCACTTCTTCTGCCTCCACCATTCCAAAGCATTGTCATCTTCTGTCAGAGATGCAGCATCCTAGCTTGTATCTTCCCCGCTCCCATTGTTCTTCCTAAAATCCATTTTCGGGTTTACAGGACTGTCTCCTGCCTACCTCTCCAACCTCATTTCATTCATTCCTGTCCTCACTGCGTTCTATCACACTCCCGCTTCTTCCTGTTCCTTCGTCCTCCAGTCCCTCTCCCATCTCTGAGCCTTTGTAAATGGTTTTGCCTCTGCTTGCATTGCTCTTGCCTTCATCTTGCAGATTTGTTTATTTATATCCTTCAGGTTCCTGCCCAGATGTTATTTCCTTGAAGAGACCTTCCCAGGCCACTTATCTGAAGTGGCTTTCCTCAGTGACTTTCTCATCATCTTGTTTATTTCCTTCACAGAGCTTATCACTGTTTCTGATTATCTGCTATCTTGAGGATGAATTGTTTCTTTATTGACTTCTTTGTTTGACCTTCTCCAACCCTGTTCTCCAATATAAACTCATGGGTGAAGCGACTTAGTCTGTTTTGATGTTCATTGCTGGTAAACATATTTGTCACATAGGAAAGCCTCAAAGGTTTTTTTTTTTTTCCTTAAAATATAAGCACAAGGTAAAAAGGATAAAAGTTAAATAGTATATAAACAGTGAAGAGTATCTCTCCCATTCCTTTCCCCACCCCCCGTACCCCATTTCAGAAGCAAATACTATTTCTGGTTTTAGTTACCCCCCAGCACTTGTAATCATATATCTATTTGTCACTCCCACATTTTTTTTCCATAAATGGTGGAGTACTATATGGAGTGTTCTGCGCCTTGCATTTTTCACACAACAGTATGAAACAATCTTAGAGATCATTCTCTCAATCAATCAATTGATAGGATCATTCATCTTTAAAAATCTATATAACAAATCCTGATTTATTTTATTTTATTTATCTTTTTTAAAGAATATGTATTTGAGAGAGAGAGAACACAAGCAGGGCAGAGAGGAACCAGAGGAAGAGGGAGAAGCAGGCTCCCTGATCAGCAAGGAGAGAACACATGGGTGGGAGGAGGGGCAGAGAGAGAGGGAGAGAGAGAGAGAATCTCAAGCAGACTCCAGACTGAGCGTGGAGCCCCACATGGGGCTCAGTCTTACGACCCTGAGATCATGACCTGAGCTGAAATGAAGAGTCGGACATTTAACCGACTGAGCCATCCAGCCTCCCCATAATCCTGATTTATTTAACCAATCCTCTGTTGGTGAACAGTTCATTTATTTCTGATTTTCTGCTACTTATAAACAGTGCTACAAAGAATGTTCTTCTACATATGTCTTCGTTCATATGTGCAAGTAGATTTATATAATAAGTACAGAATAGTAGTTAGGACTATGGGTTGGGTTTAAAACCTATCTGTAGGACGCCTCGGTTAAGCGTCTGCCTTTGGCTCAGGTCATGATCCCAGAGTTCTGGGATCAAGCCCTGCATCTGGCTCCCTGCTCAGTGGGGAGCTTGCTTCTCCTTCTCCCTCTGCCACTCCCCTTGCTGCTCCCCCTGCTTGTGCTCTCTCGCTTGCTTACTCTCAAATAAATAAATAAAATCTTTAAAAATAAATAAATAAAACCTGTCTGTGCCGCTCAGAGCTTTGTGACCCTGTGCAAGTTCATTTCTCTGTGCTTTAGTTTCCTCATCAACATACTAGGGATAATAATAGAACCAAGGTTATAGGGTGAGAGTGAGGATTAAAGGAGATATTGCATGAAAAATGCCTAGTGCCCAATAAATGTTAGCTGTTGCTTTTATTCTTTTCATCTTATATTTGCATTGTTCAATATCCTAGCCACTAGCCACCTATGGCTATTGAACATTTAAAATATGACTAGTCTGAATTGAGGTGTACTGAAAGCGTAAAATACACACCAGATTTCAAAGACTTAGTATGAAAAAAGAATGTAAAATATTTAATGAATTTTATATTGATTACATATTGAAATGATAATATTTTGGCTATATTGGGCTGTATGAAGTATACTACTGTTAATTTCAACTGTTTCTTTTTATCTTTTTTAACGTGGTTACTAGAAAATTTAAAATTGCATAAGTGGCTTGCATTTGTGGCTCACATTATATTTCTATGGCACTGTTGATCTATAGGATAAATTTCTAGAAGTGAAACTTTTGAGTCAAAGAGATATGAAAGAAAATTTGTCACTCTCTATTCAAGGTGGTTGCACCAATTGATACTCTCACTAAGAGTGTATGAGGGTCTTTATCCCATACCTTCCATATTATCATTTTGGTCTTTGCCAATCAAATAGGTGAAAATATTATGTTTAATCTGCACCTGTTTTATAAGTAAGGTTGAGGATCTTTTCATTTATTTGCATGATACTTGTTTTCCCTTTCCTCAGATGTCTGTAAAAGGTTTTGTCCATTTTTCTCTTGGGTTGTTGCTCTTTTTCTTAGTGATCTGTGGGAACTCTGTATATGTAAAAAATAGCTCTTGGTCATCTCTTTTGCAGGTATTTTCCCCCCATATCCTCATTTGACTTTGACTTTATTTATATTTTTCCATGCACGGTATTATGATATTTTTTCCATTTGGGGAAAAAAAAGTTATTTTGGCATTTGTATTGGTATCATATTTCATTTATAGATTAATTTAGGAAGCTTCAATATTTTTATAATATTTTTTGAGTCTCTTTATTCATGAACAGGATGTATCTTTCTATTCTTTCAAGACTTCTATTACATACTTCAGTAACATTTTAAATAATTTTTAATAGGTCTTTCATATTTCCTTTAAGAATTTTTTTTTTTTTTTTAGAGAGAGAGAGCGGGGGAGAGGGAGGCACAGAGGGAGCGTAAGAGAGAGAATCCTAAACAGACTCCATGCCCAGCGTGGAGCCCAAGGTGGGGCTTGATCTCACGACCCTGAGATCATGACCTGAGCTGAATGAAATCAAGAGTGGAATGCCTAACCAACTGAGCCACCCAGGCGCCCCTTTTCATATTTCTTTTAAAGTTTGTTCATGGGTATGTTTTGTTGCATGGATTTTTCTGTTATTAAATCAGATAGGGATTGTTTCTGCTACAGGTTTGGAAAACCCACAAAAATGGTTTAAGCTGATAGGAGTTTATTTTTCACACATAAAGTCCAGAGGTAGGTGGCTGCTGGCAGGGTTCTGTAGCTCAGTGTTGTTGGGCCTTTCATCTCTGCAGTTTTTTTGGCCTTTCTTTCAAGTGTGAACATTGTATAATGGTTGTACCTCTAGGCATCATATCCATATACAAAGGCAAGAAGAAATGGGAAAGGAGAAAGGCTAGGCGTTTTTTCTCATGTTTTATAAATTTTCATTCATAGGCCTTTAGGGCCTATGGATAAAATCTTTATTGTGCCTTGGAATGTGGGAACATCACTCAGAGCAGTTTTTGGTTGTTTTTTTAATTTCTGCAGGAACCAGGAGTTTCATTGACTGGGAGCACTTTCTGTGTTAACTGAGACCTCAGATTTGAAAGTTTTTAATACCCCAGAAGAATAGACATGCTTCCTCAACACCTTTCTATAATTAGTGGGCAGAACTTCTATTCTGTCTTTCCACGGATGGCGGGGGTGGGGGTGGGGGGAGTCTCAGATCTCCCAATTTCCTATGTTCCACATGGGCATTACAACTCAAAAACCAGATAAATGGACAGTTCCCAAACCCTGGGCAGTCACACCATCAGCTCACAGCATTATGTCACTCTGGTTTTCCTATTTTCCCATTGCCTGGAGTTTCCCTTTTCTTCTTATGAACTAAGCTATGCATTTTAGATAATGTTTTTCTGACATTAGCTAACATTTTAAGGTGTTTGTATAAAGAGTAAGAATTTTCAGGTCATCTAGTCTACCATCTTGTTTGGCACAGAGCTTAGTACATAGTACATATTCAAATTTATTCTTTCCTTCATTCACAAGGCAAAAGAGGGTAGTCCTGTCATATATATGGTAGAAGTCATTATAGATATTCTCTAAGCAAAGTCCCTTCTAACTTTGAGATCCTATGAATTATAGAAATACATTTTCTTGCTTTTCTTTGTTAACTGTTTCTAATGTCTTGTTGATCAAGCTACTTGACAAACTGACAGCTTAATGGAATGTATTTTCATTCATTAAGTACTGAAAACAAATATACTGAAATGTATATGTAATAATTAACATGCCAATTATCTTTCCTGATACAGACTTAATCTGGTGTGACATATATTCTACTTTATATCTGAAAAATAATTTCTTCTTTATTGCAGAACTACTTTATAATGCTAAAATTTTATAGTATCAAATTTTACGGATATCCATGATTTCTTAGATTATTTTTAGTATATAGTTATAGATCTAAGAGTATGATTGGATACTATGGCATATGCATATTAATATGTTGTCATTAATGATGCCCTGATATATTTTACTTGTGTTGTTATTAAAGTATACTTCTAAAAGTGAAAATAATACATGATCATTTTTTTAATTTTAATTTTATTTTTTCAATTATTATTTTTTTTTAATTTTTTTAATTTTATTATGTTATGTTAGTCACTATACAGTACATCATTAGTTTTTGATGTGGCGATCCACGATCCATTGTTTTCGTATAACACCCAGTGCTCCATGCAGTACGTGCCCTCCTTAATACCCATCACCGGGCTAACCAATCCCCCCTCCCCCCTCCCCTCTAAAACCCTATTTGTTTCTCAGAGTCCATAGTCTCTCATGGTTCATCTCTACCTCCGATTTCTGCCCCCCTTCATTTTACCTTCCTTCTCCTAATGTCCTCCATTGCTGTTCCAATAGTAAGTGAAACCATATGATAATTGACTTTCTCTGCTTGACTTATTTCACTTAGCATAATCTCCAGTCCCATCCATGTTGATGTAAAAGTTGGGTATTCACCCTTTCTGATGGCTGAGTAATATTCCATTGTATATATGGACCACATCTTCTTTATCCATTCATCTGTTGAAGGGCATCTTGGCTCTTTCCACAGTTTGGCTATTGCGGACATTGCTGCTATGAACATTGGGGTGTATATGGCCTTTCTTTTCACTACATCTGTGTCTTTGGGGTAAATATCCAGGAGTGCAATTGCTGGGTCATAGGGTAGCTCTATTTTTAATTTTTTGAGGAACCTCCACACTGTTTTCCAAAGTGGCTGTACCAACTTGCTTTCCCACCAACAGTGTAAGAGGGTTCCCCTTTCTCCACAACCTCTCCAACATTTGTTGTTTCTTTCCCTGTCCATTTTTGCCATTCTAACTGGTGGTATCTCAATGTGGTTTTGATTTGAATTTCCCTGATGGCTAATGATGATGAACATTTTTTCATGTGTCTGTTTTGTGTGTCTTCTTCAGAGAAGTGTCTTTTGATGTCTTCTGCCCATTTTTTGACTTATTTGTTTTTTGGGTGTTGAGTTTGAGAAGTTCTTTATAGATCTTGGATACCAGCCCTTTATCTGTAGTGTCATTTGCAAATATCTTCTCCCATTCTGTGGGTTGCCTCTTTGTTTTGCTGACTGTTTCCTTTGCTGTTCAGAAGCTTTTTATCTTGATGAAGTCCCAAAAGTTCATTTTTGCTTTTGTTTCACTAGCTTTTGGAGATGTATCTTGAAAGAAGTTGCTGTGGGTGATGTCAAAGAGGTTACTGCCTATGTTCTCCTCTAGAATTTTGATGGATTCCTGTCTCACATTGAGGCCTTTCATCCATTTTGAGTTTATCTTTGTGTATGGTGTTAGAGAATGGTCGAGTTTCATTATTCTGCATGTGGCTGTCCAATTTTCCCAGCACCATTTATTGAAGAGACTTTTTTCCATTGTATGTTATTTCCTGCTTTGTCGAAGATTATTTGACCATAGAGTTGAGGGTCCATATCTGGGTTCTCTATTCTGTTCCATTGGTGTATATGTCTGTTTTTGTGCCAGTACCATGCTGTCTTGGTAATCACAGCTTTGTAATATAACTTGAAATCAGGCAACGTGATGCCTCCAGCTTTGTTTTTCTTTTTCAACATTTCCTTGGCGATTCGGGGTCTTTTCTGATTCCATCCAAATTTTAGGATTGTTTGTTCCAGCACTTTGAAAAATGTCATTGGAATTTTGATCGGGATGGCATTGAAGGTATAGATTGCTCTGGGTAGCATAGACATTTTAACAATGTTTATTCTTCCGATCCATGAGCATGGAATATTTTTCCATCTTTTTGTGTCTTCTTCAATTTCTTTCATGAGTGTTCTGTAGTTCCTAGAGTATAGATCCTTTACCTCTTTGGTTAGGTTTATTCCAAGGTATCTTATGGGTTTTGGTGCTATTGTAAATGGAATCGTTTCTCTAATTTCTCTTTCTACAGTTGCATTGTTAGTGTATAAGAAAGCAACTGATTTCTGTGCATTGATTTTGTATCCTGCCACATTACTGAATTGCTGTAGGAGTTCTAGTAATTTGGGGGTGGAATCTTTTGGGTTTTCCACATAAAGTATCATGTCATCTGCGAAAAGAGAAAGTTTGACTTCTTCTTTGCCAATTTGAATACCTTTTATTTCTTTTTGTTGTCTGATTGCTGTTGCTAGGACTTCTAGTACTATGTTGAACAATAGTGGCGAGAGTGGGCATCCTTGACGTGTTCCTGATCTTAAGGGAAAGGCTCTCAGCTTTTCCCCATTGAGGATGATATTCGCTGTGGGTTTTTCATAGATGGATTTTATGAACATGAGGAATGTTCCCTCTATCCCTATACTCTGAAGAGTTTTAATCAGGAAAGGATGCTATAAATTTTGTCAGATGCTTTTTCTGCATCAATTGAGAGGACCGTATGGTTCTTCTCTCTCCTCTTATTAATGTGGTCTTTCACATTGATTGATTTGCGATTGATTGAACCACCCTTGCATCCTGGGGATAAATCCCACTTGGTCGTGATGGATGATCCTTTTAATGTATTGTTGGATCCTGTTAGCTAGGATTTTGTTGAGGATTTTGGAATCCATATTCATCAGGGATATCGGTCTGAAATTCTCCTTTTTGATGGGGTCTTCGCCTGGTTTGGGGATTAAGGTAATGCAGGCCTCATAGAATGAGCTTGGGAGTTTTCCTTCTGTTTCTATTTTTTGAAACAGCTTCAGTAGAATAGGTATTATTTCTTCTTTGAATGTTTGGATTCCCCAGGGAATCCATCAGGCCCTGGACTCTTGTTTTTTGGGAGTTTTTGCTCACTGCTTCAAATCTCGTTACTGGTTATTGGCCTATTCAGGTTGTCAGTTTCTTCCTGTTTCAATCTTGGCAGCTTATAGGTTTCCAGGAAGGCCTCCATTTCATCCAGAATGCTCAGTTTATTGGCATACAGTTGTTGATAATAATTTCTAATAATTGTTTCTATTTCCTTGGTGTTAGTCGTGATCTCTCCCCTTTCATTCATAATTTTATTAATTTGGGTCCTTTCTCTTTTCTTTTAGGTAAGTCTGGCCAGTGGTTTATCGATCTTATTAATTCTTTCAAAGAACCAACTTCTAGTTTCATTGATCTGATCTACTGTGTTTCTGGTTTCTAATTCATTGATCTCTGCTCTAATCTTAATTATTTCTCTTCTAATGTGTGGCTTAGGCATCGTTTGTTACTTTTTCTCTAGTTCTTTAAGGTGTAGAGTTAGTTGGTGAATTCGGGATTTTTCTATTTTTTTGAGTGAGGCTTGGATGGCTACGTATTTCCCCCTTAGCACCGCCTTTGCAGTATCCCATAGGTTTTGGACCGATGTGTTTTCGTTCTCATTGATTTCCATGAATTGTTTAAGTTCTTCTTCTATTTCCTGGTTGACCCAAACATTCTTGAGCAGAGTGGTCTTTAGCTTCCAAGTGTTTGAATTTCTGCCAAATTTTTTCTTGTGATTGAGTTCCAGTTTTAAAGCACTGTGGTCTGAGAATATGCAGGGAATAATCTCAATCTTTTGGTATCGGTTGAGACCTGATTTGTGACCCAGTATGTGGTCTGTTCTGGAGAAAGTTCCATGTGCGCTCGAGAAGAAGGAGTATTCTGTTGTTTTAGGGTGGAATGTTCTGTATATATCTATGAGGTCCATCTGGTCCAATGTATCATTCAAAGCTCTTGTTCCCTTGTTGATTTTCTGCTTAGATGATCTGTCCATTGCTGCGAGTGGAGTATTGAGGTCTCCTACAATTAACGTATTGTTATCAATATGACTCTTTATTTTGGTTAACAGTTGGCTTAAGTAGATGGCTGCTCCCATGTTGGGGGCATAGATATTTACAATTGTTAGATCTTCTTGTTGGATAGACCCTTTAAGAATGATATAGTGTCTTTCTGTGTCTCTAACTACAGACTTTAGTTTAAAATCTAATTTGTCTGATACAAGAATTGCTACCCCAGCTTTCTTTTGAGGTCCGCTGGCATGGAAGATGGATCTCCATCTCCATGGATGTATCTTTAGGTTCAAAATGAGTCTCTTGTAGACAGCATATGGATGGATCTTGTCTTTTTATCCAATCTGCAATGCTGTGCTGTTTTATGGGAGCATTTAGGCCATTCACGTTGAGAGTGATTATTGAAAGATACGAATTAATTGTCATCATATTGCCTGTGAAGACGCTGTTTTTATAGATTGTCCCTGTAACTTTCTGTTGTATATCACTCTTGGGGTCTTTCTCCTTTTATAGAATCCCCCTTAATATTTCTTGCAGGGCCGGCTTAGTGGTCACATATTCTTTCAGTTTCTGCCGGTCTTGGAAGCTCTGCATCTCTCCATCCATTCTAAATGACAGCCTTGCTGATAAAGTATTCTTGGCCGCATGTTCTTCTCATTTAGTACCCTGAATATGTCTTGCCAGGCCTTTCTGGCTTGCCAGGTCTCTGTGGATAGGTCTGAGGTTATTGTGATGTTCCTCCCTCTGTACATAAGGAATCTCTTCCCCCTAACTGCCCTTAGGATGGTTTCCTTGGTTCTAAGATTTGCGAGTTTTACTATTACATGCCAGGGTGTTGGCCTGTTTTCCTTGATCTTGTTAGGGGTCCTCTCTGCCTCTAGGACACAAATGTTTGTTTCATTCCCCAGATTAGGGAAGTTCTCAGCTATGATTTGCTCAAATATATCTTCTAGTCCTCTCTCTCTCTCCACTCCCTCCGGAATTCCAATAATTCTGACATTGGAACACTTCATGGTGTCACTTATTTCTCTGATTCTATTTTCATGGATTCTGAGTTGTTTTTCCCTGGCTTCCTCTTTTCCCTTTTTATCTATTGTCTTCCAGGTCACTAATTCGTTCTTCTGCCTCACCTACCCTAGCTGTTAGATTATCTAGATTAGATTGGATCTCATTGATAGCATTTTTAAGTTCTGCCAATCCAGCTTTCATTTCTGCCCTTAGAGACCCTATGTTGCCATTAATTGATTTCTTCATTCTAGCTATTGTCTTCACAATTGCTAGCCTGAATTCCGTCTCCGATATCTTGGTTATATCTGCATCCATTTGTAAATCTGCAGCATAAGTCGTAATCTCTGAGTCTTTCCTGTTTTGGGGGTTCCTCCTCCTAGTCATTCTATTGATGGGTGGTTAAAGGAATGTATAGAGTCCAAATTATTGACCAGAACCCAAGCAAGATGCACCTGTTTTCTAGGGACCTTAGGGCTGCTGGCCTCTTGTTCTCCCAGCCTGTCTTCTGGGGGAAGGGCCTGCCATGCTGTTATTCAGGCAACCCTATTTGGGCAGAGTTGCCCTGCCCCCCTGTGGCGGGGGATGGGCTCAGTGGTAACCAGTTTTGGGGGCTTTTGTTTTCTGGCGGCTTTCCCTGGTGGCTTTCTGCGTCTCTTCCGCAAGTCAGAGCAGAAGAGACCATTTCCAACCCTCTGCCTCAGAGCAGAGAGATCGCAGTCTGTTCTTCAGTGAGCTCTCCAGGCCACACTATCTCCGTTCTATCTGTGCTGCTATAAACTGCAGCGTCCTGGGTTGTGCGCCCTTCCGCAGCACCCCAGTCCTGCCTCCAGGTCAGGGCACATCTCTGCCTTTTGTGCTTCTAAAACCGCCAGCTGCTCCCAGTTCACAGGCGTGACCCTGCCGCTCTGGTTTCCGTCCCGAGGTCTGCCCTAAAGTCCTTTCCCCGCTGCTATCGGTCTGCAAGTCTGTGCCCGTCCCCAGCGCGGGAGGCTATCGTGCACCAGTGGTGTAGGATCCCCACGGCCAGGCTCCCTCCCGCTGCCATTTATCCTCTGATATCTGCCCGCGGAACCACAGCTACCCACTTGGTACCTCGAAACCAACTGCCTGCAATATTCTGTTTGTAGAGATCCAGATCTTCTTACATCTCAGGCTGATTTCGTGGGTGCTCAGAGTGGTCTGGTAGATATCCAGCTCAATTCCGGGGACCAGTTGGAATAGGGTCCCCTTCTCCTCCGCCATCTTTTCTCCCCAACACATGATCATTTTATTGAAGAGTACCTGTAGCATCATTATCATCAACATCCTTTGGTATTAAGTTGGTCCCATGTTGATATTTTCTACTTAATTAATTTGGGATACTTCTTTATAAAGCCAAATATCTCTACTGTAGCTAAAAATATCTGGGCAACATTTCACGTACTTATAGCTGTATTTACCTCTCACCTAGGTTTATTGGGAAACTGGTGCTCAGATCACATCTCCTCATGATAAAGAAATTCTGAAATGTATCGAAGAATGTGTGGAACCTTGGAATGGTTCCTGGAATGATAATTTAGTGGATACCAGCCCACTGAAGAGAGATCCTCTGCAGGACATTTGCAGAAGATACATGGAAGATCTTAAAAAGATCTGTTTTCACAGGTATCCAAATGGGAATGTAGGGATAGCATTACCATATAATAAGATTAACAAATAAAGAAATAGAGATAAAAATGTGTTGTCTGTTCATTATATTAAAAGTATAGCTAAATAGTACCAATCACCATAGTTAAAAGGTGGAAATAACCCAAATATCCATCAACTGATGAATGGATAAATAAACTGTGGTATATCTATACAATGAAATATTATTCAGCTGTAAAAAGAAATACTGATACATACCACAACATGGATAAACTTTGGAAACATGCTAAGTGAAAGAAGCCAGTTACAAAGGACCACATATTGTATGATTCCATTTATATAAAATGTCCAGAGAAGGCAAATCTACAGAGACAGAAACAGACAGAGGCTAGTGATTGCCTATGGCTAGGAGGAATGGGAGTGTTAGGGGGTGGCAGCTCTGGGGTAGAGTTTCTTCTGGGGATAATGAGAATGTTCTAAAATTGATTATAGTATAATGGTTGAATAACTCCATGAATATAGTGAAAGCCACTGAGTTGTACACTTTAAATAGATGAATTGTAGAGTATATTAAGTACTTCTTAATAAAGCTGTTAAAAAATTATAGCTAAATATATGTATTCTCTATATGAGATTAGGAAATTTCCTCTAAAATTTGATTTTGCCTTATTTCCATATTTTCATAACTGTTCCATAAATAGCTAACGCTATTGCTAGAAAGCCGTTGGCTTGCTGAGTATCTGTTCTTCATCCTAAAAAATAAATTTTAGCTTCTTCTCTATAGCTTATTTTAATTATATCATAAGCACCAAGTTTTATGATATCGATTGAATAATTCTTTTCCTTTACAGGGAATTAAACTCAAAGACCACCTTGAAATTTGTACATACATCTTTCCATGGGGTTGGACACGACTATGTGCAGTTGGCTTTCCAAGTATTTGGTTTTAAGCCTCCAATTCCAGTACCAGAACAAAAAGATCCTGATCCAGACTTTTCTACCGTTAAATGCCCAAATCCTGAAGAAGGAGAATCTGTGCTGGTATTTTTTTTTCTCTATTTACATTATTATTAGTGTATTAAACTTCATCAAATAGAAGTCATTGACAACTCAGAGATTACTTACAAAGACAGAAACCACCTTCGTGGACATCATTTAAATTCTATTGGAACCATATATCCTGTTATATTTGAAATTTCTGTGATGGATATCCCTACTTCTAGGCTTATTTTAAATTTAGTCAAACTGTATTCCTTCTCAAATTTATGTCAACTAACGTAGTGCCTACATGTAGGATTATTAACATTGAATTTAACCTCTGGAATACAATCTGGTGATTTGGCTCACTGTTTCAGGAACTTTCTTTGAGACTGGCAGAGAAAGAAAAAGCCCGTGTAGTGCTAGCCACAGATCCTGATGCAGACCGGCTGGCAGTGGCAGAGCTTCAGGAGAAGTAAGTAAAGCTTCAACTTCGAAAAAGAGTTTTTGATTTTAAGTCTTACAGGCTCATTGGAAAATAATAAAAAAATAAGAAAATAAATTTCCTGTAAGTCCACTATCCAAAAATAACCCCTAGGTTGACATTTTGATATTTCCTTAAGATATATTTGTTTTTATAAAATTGTTATGCTACATATATTTTTATATTTTGATTGTTTTCCACTTAATATTGTACCATGAGCATTTTTTTCAGTCCTTAAATATTGTTTAAAATATGATTTTTAAAAAGGCATGATAGCCCAACAGATTGCTTTATCAATATAACCGTTTTCTAATCTTGGTCCTTTGGATTGCTATGTATTTTTGCCCTTATAATGTTGTGACAAATGTCCTTATATAGACAGGACATCATATTATAACTTTTCTCTCATTAAGTAGGAGAACAATAGTTACAGTGTAATAATTTTTCAACAGACATTGTTGCCATTTCTACCCTAAGTTCACTGCTGGTGAGCTAGAAATAATCCTAAATGTTTTCTCAAGAATCTCATATAATAGCTTTTGGATTTTCCTATGTGAGGGATGGTAATTTATACGTCTTAGGGTCAAGAAATTTTAATGAGAAGTTACAAAAGTCTTGACTTGAATCTTCATTCTCTCTACAGTGGTCATTGGAAAGTTTTCACAGGGAATGAATTGGCAGCTTTGTTTGGGTGGTGGATGTTTGATTGCTGGAAGAAAAATACATCAAGAAATGCTGATGTGAAGAACGTTTATATGTTAGCCACCACAGTCTCTTCCAAAATTTTGAAGGCAATTGCACTCAAAGAAGGATTTCATTTTGAAGTAAGAACAGAGAAAATCTGCGTGCTACTTTTCTCAATCAGTTTCTAAGTGTATACATTAAAGCCATCTCCCCACCAAAACTGACTTGTATTGATTCGATTTATAATCCCCCCCTTTTTTTTTAAATTCTGTTAACACTTGCTTAATCTTTTGACAGTTTAGACACCTTGAGCCAAGTCCATCCATCCAGTATGTGAATTTCTGGAACTGAGATAAGATATTCTTTAAAAATTGCATTAATGCTTATTATTCCATACAATAAAATCTGGTTTTCATACTGAGAAAATCTGGCTCCTAGTGACCTCATCAGTAACAGAAACTCCATTCCAAAAAATTGTAGGTATCATCAACCATTGTTTAAGCTCTTCAAGTTCAGTCTTAAGAAACTTAGTCTTCTAAATTGTAAATTAAGATCCAATGATTCTACATCCAAAAAACAAATAATAACTCTCTCTCAGCACAGATCATTAACTTTCGTGAGCCTTAGAGAGTTAAGCTGACAATTTTTATAGCTTCTGGGACTGATGCCAATTAAATTGCTTTTCCTCCGCCATCTTTGTCAAATATCAGTGCAAATGTCACACCTGTGGGCATTTTTCTTGAGCCACAGCCACGCTACAGGTCTTAACACTAATTGGCTGAATAAAAGAAAATTATACCTAATTTAATGAAATAGAACTTTCAATCTCAGGCTTTAAAAAAAATACAAATAGCAGGGTGCCTGGGTGGCTCAGTCCATTAATTGTCCAACTCTTGATCTCAGCTCAGGTCTCAATCTCACGGTTGTGAGTTCAAGCCCTGCATTGGGCTCCACACCCAGCGCAGAGCCTACTTTAAAAAAAAAACAAAAACAAATTGCTAAAGAGAAAAAATTGAAAATTTATTCAAGCCCAAGATTCTGAATTATGGTAATGTTAACATTTTCCTCAATATCTATGGCAAAAAAAAAAAAAAAAGTATAAAGAGCACAAAAGAGAAAAAAGAACATGATTGTAAAGACTAGTATTATAAATTTGCTTCCTTGTGTTTGTTGTTGGTTCTGGGGAGGGTAGCAGAGGTTTTGGTTTTTATTTTTTCCCACTGAGGAAGTAGAGAGGTGAATTGGGAATCCTAAGTTAGTAATGGTGAGCTCTAGAATCAGTGTCTATTACATGCTCTTTCTGTTGACTCTAAAACAGTTCATGTCTTTAAAGTGAATAGTAGCTCATCTGATGAAAAGTCCTCGAATCCAATTATGAAAGAAGGGCTTAGTAACTTCCTTGGTTTTAATTAGTCTATGGTATTGTGGTAAGGAACACTTGATTCAAGCATACACTGTGATAATGTTGAAAGTACATCATTAAAAAGCTTTATGGCCTTTGATTACTCGGGGGGACTAAATCACAACCTTCATAGGTTCTCTTATATTAGTACTTATAATACAGCCCAAATGACAGTTTCTGAGAAGCAGTGTAAGTGAATCCTGGCTCCATCTCATACATACAGCATGGTCTTGGGCAAATTCACTGAGCCTCTGAGCCTCTGTTTCAGCAAGAGTTTTTGTAAACAAAAAAAAACAATGATATAAAGTGCCTGTTAACGGTGCTTGATAAATAGTAGATGATCATAATATATGTGTGTATTTATGTTACTTTGTGACTATATGGATCACCACTTACAAATGTTGGATTATATTTGGTGTAAATCACCTATTTCTGTGCTCAATAAATAGTAGGTTATCAGTCGTGGCAATATGAATCCAAGCACTTCTGGCTATGTGCTCACCATGATATAAATCTGTGTGGACCAAAAACCGTAAGAGAAGATCACTATGAGAGTGTTACGTGCATTTAGTGACAGGCCTTTCTCTAGATATATTTATGAGGAGTCATTTAACTAGAGTGGCCTTCTCTGCATTTCAGGAAACATTACCAGGTTTTAAATGGATTGGAAGTAGGATAAAAGACCTCCTGGAAAATGGGAAAGAAGTCCTTTTTGCATTTGAGGAGTCGATTGGTATGTAGTAAATATTGAAATCTTTGAAATTTGATGAGAGCATTTTTTAAAATGTAGTATGTTTATGAAGAGGAATTTTTGTCTTCTGGTTTTGCATTTTGAGTTGTAAAAACCACAGAGAACTCAGAAATATGTAGATGCATTTTTCATGGTGGGGTGGGGGGAAGACTCTGACTCTTAAAAGTCCCCTAAGTACCTTTAGTATCACTGGGTTTCATCCATTAGTAGGCTCTTAAATTCGTTGGTTCTTCTGAAGAAATGTAAAACTATTGAAATTATTATAGGCTTAAGTTTTCCCCTTTTTAAATAACGTGTGGCTCAGTCAGTTAAGCGTCTGCCTTCGGCTCAGGTCATGATCCCAGCGTCCTGGGATCAAGCCCCATCTCCATCCGGGCTCCCTGCTCAGTGCGGTGCAGGGAGCCTACCCACTGAGCAGGGAGCCTGCTTTTCCCTCTCCCTCTGCTCCTCCTTCCTGCTCCTGCACGCCCTCTCTCTGTCTCAAATAAACAAAAATCTTAAAAAATAAAATAAAAATAAAAATGTGTTTTAATTCTTAGGTTTTCTGTGTGGCACTTCGGTTTTGGATAAAGATGGGGTGAGTGCAGCCGTAGTTGCTGCCGAGATGGCAGCTTACCTGGAAACCATGAATATAACATTGAAACAGCAACTGATTAAGGTTTATGAAAAGTAAGTTCTATTATTATGAACTTCTCATTTCAATTGCCAAATTTCTCATTTTTTTGGTCCTACTTTTAGCTTTCTAAATTTGGTTTTGAAAATAGTCAGTCCTTTCTAAAAAGTTCAAAAACTGAACTAAAGACTGCCACTTTCTACATAGTACTATAATAGGCTTATCTTTATTATGTACTTCTCTGAAGAGTTATCTGAAATCTGATTTTAACACTTTAAATCTTTGTGCAGATATGGTTATCATATTTCAAAAACTTCATATTTCTTGTGTTATGATCCAAGTACCATCAAAAGTATATTTGAAAGGCTTCGCAATTTTGATTCTCCAAAAGAATATCCAAAATTCTGTGGGACATTTGCTATATTGCACATACGGGACGTTACCACTGGCTATGATAACAGCCAGCCTAATAAGAAATCAGTAAGTACCTTTTTTTTTTTTTTTAAGTTTTTTAACAATTTGTATTACTTTGTACTATAGTAAAATAGTGGAAGTTCAAGCCTGTGAATGTCTTTGAAACTAGGATCCATTGCTTTTCTCCAGAGCAGTTATAATCCCACTGACAGGCTCCCTGCCTCTGATCCTGTCCTCCTCTCTCCCCAAGTGTATGCTCCTCCCTGGAGGGTGGGGAGGTGGGAAAGAGAATTAGACAAAAAGAGAAAGGAACAGAGAGAGGGAGAATGTGTGATGTTGAAAATAAAGTCTGAAAGCCTTTTGTTTCAAAGCTCACCGTTACACCTTTCTATTTGCAACTTCCCTTTTCAACCTTAGTCCCTATACCTGCATCCAAATAGAGCAACTTACAGTTTCTTATATGCATACATTTTTATTAAAAATTTCTGTATTTGGGGACACCTGGGTGGCTCAGTCAATTAGTCGTCTGCCTTCGGCTCAGGCCATGATCTTAGGGTCCTGGGATTGAAACCCAAGTCAAGTCGGGCTCCTGGCTCGGCTGGGAGTCTGCTTCTCCCTCTTTCCCCCTGCCCCTCCCCTGCCTCGTGCTCCCTCTGGCTATCTGTCTCTCTCAGATAAATAAATAAAATCTTTAAAGAAATAAAAATATAAATTTCTGTATTTTTGCTCAAGCTATTTCCCCAGTCTGCCTCTCCTTCCTACTGCTGCAGGTCCACATCTTAGGCGTTATTTAAGACTTCAGGCAGATGTCACCTCCTCCACATACCCTCCAGGTCCCATAATTAGATATCTTCCTCCTGAGGTTTCATTATATATTGGGCCTGACTCTTGTCATTTATCACTTTCTATTTTGTGTTATCATTGTTGTCCATGGCAGATCCATTTCTGACATACCTCCATGCCTGTCAAAGCTCCTGCCTACATGGTAGGGGCTCAACAAATATTTAAATGCCATAAATTGCTGATCATATCTATTTGGTTATTGTTAGGATTATTAGCCTTAACTTCCATTTATAATATCCTGATGTTGTCTCTGATGCTAGGGGCATAATATATTTTGGGAAATCTGCAATTTCTTGCATAGAATAGAGCTCATATTCCTTTTGTGTCTATTCATCTAATCAACAAATATTCGTTCCCAGTTACTGGTATCTATCTTTCTATCTTTGTAAACTACTTGAAGAGAAGAACCAAATTTTTTCTTCTTTTTATTTCACTAATGTTGTTGTGCTCAGAGTAGTTCTTGGTGTGATGCTTTTTTCCTATTAACTCCCTTTAAGGTTTATGATAGTCCTTATTCAAAGTACTTTTCTATCTGTTCTCCATAGATGCTTACAACAATTTTGTAAGGCAGGTACTGTAGACATTGTTAATTTACCCCAGCAGTCACATAGTAAGTGTCAAAGACCTCCTGAGTGTTTTCTTCACACTCCAGATTGCTTTCTGTGTGTTCAACAGGCATTTATCAAAGCCCTTCGGTGCTACAGATATTGGCACACTGGAGAAGGAGCAATGAGAAAGGCACTGTTTCTGCACTCAGGAGTCTAGTGGGGAAATGGAAGTAAGCAAGGATTACTTTACAAAATGATAAAAGGACCAGGGGGTGCATAAGATGCCATGGAAGAGCACAGATGCTCAGATCTGGAAGGCTTACAGAAGACATTCTAGGGGACTTCTGTGAGCTGAGTATGAGTAATAGGAGTTATCCCGATGGAGGAGGAACGGTGAGTATTCAGGCAAAGGGAACAGCAAGTGCTAGGTCTGGAGGTAGGAAGGCATATTCTCCTCCAAAGAACCACAAAGAGTCCTCTACAACTGTAGTGTGGAGTTCAAGGAGGAATGGCACACACGGTGGGTTAGAGAGAGGCAAACTCCCAGGCGGGAAGGTCAGTTAGTACTCTATTTCAGTAATAAGATGAGACATGATGGGAGCCTGAATTAAATACAGTAGCAGTAGTGATGGAGAGAGTTGGACAAAGTTGAGTTAAATAAAGACTAGAATAGACAGGACTTGCTAGCTGATGGTCTGCGAGTGAAAAAGAGGGGAGCAAGGTCTCTGTCTTAAGCAGCTGGTGTATGGTAGCACCACTAACTGAGGGAGGGGTTTCAAGGAGAGGACCAGGCTCTGGACACCTGATGAAAGGCACCACCTCTGTCCTATACAACCACCACAGTTCCCCCAAGATACCTTCACAGACTGACCTGTGGTCCAGGAAGGGTACTAGTATGAATCCGTATGTTCAACGTCAGTAAAGCTTCATTTCCTTTTTTAACTTTTAGGTAAAAAATATAAAATTTTTTTTGTACCCCAGTGGATTATTTTGCCTGTCCTCTAGGACACGTGCACTCTGCTTTGGAGATGATTGATAAACTGTCTATGAAAGTGCTTCGGGGCACCTGGGTGGCTCAGTCAGTTAAGCGTCTGCCTTCCGCTCAGGTCATGATCCTAGGGTCCTGGGATCGAGTCCCACATCGGGCTCCCTGCTCCTTGGGAGCCTGCTTCTCCCTCTGCTTCTCTCTCTCTGTCTCTCATGAATAAATAAATAAAATCTTAAAAAAAAAAAAAAAAAAAGAAAGAGTTTCGAACTTATAAAGCCCTTTGCAAATGTAGAGGCAGTTTGGACTTTGATACAGACAGACCTGGCTTCAACTTCTTGCTCTGCCACTTTAGCTGATTACCTTGACCAGGTCATTTACTCTTTTTGAGCCATGTCAGTAAATTGGCAGTAATATTTACCCTGGAAGATTGTTGCTGAGGCCTGGAGATCGTGTGTGTAAGGTATATAACCCAATGCCTGTATGATTATAAATGTTCAGTAAATGGCATATTTATGAATTATTATGCATGTAATCTTTTGTATTTTATAATTTTCAAAAAATATTTTTAATTGTAAAAAACACGTAACAAAATTTACCACTGTAACTATTTTTGAACATGCAGTCCATAGTGTTAATTCTGTCTACCTTGTTGTGCAGGAGATGTCCAGAACTTTTTCATCTTGCTGAACTGAAACTCCATACCCATTAAACAACTCCCCATTTCCCCCTTACCCCACCCCTTGCCAATGGCCTTCGACTTCCTGTTTCTATGAATTTGACTCCTTTAGGTACCTCACATAAGTAGAGTATATTTTACAGCTCTTGAAAATGAAAAAAGGTACCGAGTGTAACTCAGCTGTTGTTCACCTTGTGCATAGGTGCTGCCTGTAAGTAAAAACAGCCAAATGATTACATTCACTTTTCAAAATGGCTGTGTCGCTACTCTTCGGACAAGTGGTACAGAACCAAAGATAAAGTATTATGCAGAGATGTGTGCATCCCCCGAGCAGAGGTAAGAATTGGCTTTTTAAATATATATACACATATATATTTAGATTTATATATTTTTATATATATATGTATAGGCTTTATTGAGATAAAATTCACATACTATACAGTTTACCCATTCAAAGCATACAATTCAGTGGTTTTTAGTATATTCAGAGTTGTGCAAAGATCACTACAATCAAAATTTTTTTTACTAGAACAATTTTAGAACATTTTCATCCCCTCAGAAAGAAGTCCCATACCCATTAGCAGTCACTTGCCATCTTAGCCCTAGGCAACCACCAATCTACTATCTGTCATTATTGACTTGCTTATTGTGGACATTTCATATAAATGGAATCATACAACATATGGCCCTTTGTGACTGGCATCTTCTACTTTAATGTTTTCAAGGTTCATCTGTGTTGTAGCACGAATCACTTTATTTTTTTTTTTTAATTGTTTTCTTGGCCTAATACTATTCTGTTGTATAGATATAACACTTTTTTTTTTTTTATCCTTTTATCAGGTGGTGGACATTTGGGTTATTTCCACAGTTTTAATATTACAAATAACCGTGCTACAAATGTTTGTGCACAAGTTTTTGTGTGGACATGTTTTCATTTCACTTGGGTCTATATGTAGGTGGAGAATTGCTGGGTCACATGGTAGTTCTATGTTTAACTTTCGGAGGAACTGCCAGACTATTTTCCAAAGCAGCTGGACCATTTGGGAATTGAATTTTAAAATTTTAGTGAATTTTTATTACTGGGAAGGTTTTGTGAGCTTTAACTATTAAATGATGAACATAAAGAAATGATCAACAAATAATTTCTTTATTTCTTACATCTATTGTGATTTGACTTAATCTGCCCAATTTATTTCCTTTTAAGAGTATGAATTGCCACTAAATTGACTTTAATAAACATATTCAAAGGCTATTTAAACTCATTAAAAGTAGTACCTTCTATAATGTCACTGATCAGTATATTTTGGGGAAAGAGATTTTTTAGAATTGCCTTCCGAGTCCAAGGTACATTATTTTGTATGTCCCTAAATCTTTGCATTTAAGAGTAGATTTTATTCCCTTTGGGGGCAAAAAAAGACATCCTGAAGTCATTCAGAGTAGAGTTTAAAGGAAACCAAATTGGGTAATGCTATATTTGATTAAAAATAAAGGATGATTATTACGGTAATAACAAATGACCATGAAGGCAGTTGAAAAGAGGCTTTCCTAGAAATGTTTTGGGCAACAGCAGTGATGCCTTGAAGCACATACGTGTAAATGTCCATTTATTTTTTTAGTCCCATCACTCCTCTGTATCTGAGTCATGCCATATCATCCCCTAATATCTATGGGTGTTCTTCAAAGTATTTCAGGAAGCCATTTTAGCAGAATACCTGGTATTGGTGTTCTGGACCATTAAATTGCCTGACCCAGGAGAAAAATCTGTAGATACACCAAAACTCATCCATGTATCGTGTACCAAGGAACTCCCTTTAATGCAGTTCAACTTCAGTTTGTGATCATGGTGTTTTCTTGTGTGTGATTTTTTCCCCACCTTTGGTCTTGTTTTGTTTTAACTGAGTGAACTTCTTTTTGGCTTACAAAGTGTTTAATCGTCCCCTTTTAAAATTATAACAATTTAAACAAAATTTAAAGTGTTGAAAATCAAGACTTGCGAAACTCTTCATCTTTCTCTTCAGCGACACTGCCTTCCTAGAAGAGGAATTGAGGAAACTCATTGAAGCTCTGATTGAGAATTTTCTTGAGCCCAGTAAAAATGGACTGATCTGGCGTTCTGTTTAGTGCACACCAGAACGCCATGACTTTGCACTGGCACGTAGAACAGAACAACCCGGAACTCCATGCGTTGAAGTCATGTTAGTGTTCTCTATCTCATCTGGCCAAGTATCTTTGTACTTTGATTTGCTTTCCTTTGGTGGGCTGACGCAACAAACTATAAATTCGAAAGGAAATGGTCTTGAGAGAAAGGATTCAAATTTTTTCATAATCTTGAACAAATGTCATTGCATTGAAAGTATTCTCGTAACGCGTTGTTCTTCCTTTAACAGAAAAAAAAAAAACCAATACATAAGTGAGTTTTCTTATTGAAGTGTGATTGAGCTTAGTTCCATTATTGTAATTGTGTATAGCACGGTTTTTTTTAAAAGGCAGATAAATGTTATATAGTTATAGAGTTAGTTAAAGAAATTAGTCTATAAAATTGACAAGAAAATGGCATTGCTGCCAGCATAGTGTGGGAAAGTGTCATTATTACGTCATAGGTATTAACTTACAAAGTAGAGTATTTGAAATCGGGTATTAGCATTTCTAGCTTAGAACAGATGTTACCATATGTGGTTTCAGGTGCTCTTGGTGCAGTGTAAATTTATTGTATGTATTTAAAATTCTGACGTTTACCAAACGTGAAACAATAGTGGCCATGCTCCTAGTGGCTTCGTTCTTGTCAGATTTCTTGGTGCCTTCTCAGGGTATGGTGTGAATTAAAACAGTGTTCCTGCATGGAATATAATTTAGTCAGTTAATTTTCAGACAGTTATTTCAGACCAAACTACGTAGGTGCTTCCCCTCTATATCAGATCAATTTGCCCCTTTAAAAATCTTATGAATGTAAATAAAAATCCTAATAAAATCAGACTCAATGTAACTGTGCTTAAGGATCTTCTTGTAAGAATTAATGTCAATAATACAGCCTTCAGGTAAAGAAAAAATCTGAACTGAGAAAGGAGCTCTGAATTTATTTAAAAATCTGACTTTGGAATTACCTTTTTATAAGTAGATTTATTCCTTTATCAGATGAAGTAATGCTAATTTTACTAAGAAATAAAATATCCAGATTTTAGGTGTTATCTAACACTAAAACTACATGTTTTAAAACTAAAGTCCAGTTTATTCTAATATCATGCTGGCTACTGTAGAATTTCTGATCCCAAGAGTATTTCTCTTTCAATGTGGACAAAAATTTTTGCATATTTTTTTCAAGTAGGCTCCATGCCCAGCGTAGAGCCCAGTGTGGGGCTTGAACTCATGACCCTGAGATCAAGACCTGAACTGAGACCAAGAGTTGGAGGCTTAACTGACTGAGCCACTCAGGTGCCCCTCAGTGTGGAAAAAAATTTTGGAAGGTCACTTTTGGTTGATTCTCCAGTCTTCTAAAAAAGTCTTACGAGAGAAGTACTAATTTAATTTAATTTAATGTTATTTTATTTTCTTAAAGTGTATCCTGTCCTATACAACTCACAGAATACTTAAACACATGTGGTATAGTTAAGAGGTAACAATAACAAGACCTTGGGTGTAATTGTACTAAACAAATTGCTAATGGGACATAACTGGCATTAGAGTGTTTATTTCCTAAATAATAATAATAATATAACATTTAAACTGATTAGACTATTTAGTAAATAATGGTATGGTTTGTTGCAGCTCTATCAGCTAACATTTGGTTGAACCCATATAGTGCAAATATAATTTTCAAATTATTGTATTGCCACTATAGTTAATTTATTACTTCCTTTCCTATAGCTAGATCTCATATGACTGTAGATAATAGACAGCTAGCTAAGTGTAGAGCACTATACTTCTGAATGACTTTGTTTTTAAAGGCTTTGTACTGAAGAAGAAATGTGCAGACTTTTTTTGTTTTATTTGCTTTTAGGAATGTAGAATGTAATTTAGGAGATGGCCTATATTCTACCAACTAGTATGAACAATGCTATATATATGAAAAATATGTATATTTGGCTTAGTATCTGTGTTTCAGTGACCGAAGAACAAAGTGGAGCTAAAATGATATGCTAACCCATTCATAATCACTAAAGCCATGTCATGATTGTCATTCTATTATAAAGAGAACAGTTTTGAGTGCTTTAATATAATACAACATTTAATATAATATGTCATCTTAATCAAGGTGAAAAGTTATTAAAGCTTAGATTCTTATCTCAAAAATGTAAAAATCCAAGGTTAAAATCAACAAAATGTTACAAATGTTCCCGATGTGTATAGATTAAGGGAATTATTTGGTTCTAGCCAAGCTCTCAAGTCTATATTAGCGTGATATTGAACATGAACTTGACATAGTGGTGTACAGTTGCCTAACAGGGTAAATTTAGTAACCCAAGCCGACCAGGAAAGACAAGAGTGCTGGACTGTAGGTCTCAGCCTTGGGCTCTACATTGTTTAGCTTTTTCTTTATGAACAATATCATGAAAATGAGTCCATTCTCATTGAGTGTGTAGATTAAAACTGGGCTTTTCTAGAGTTTTGGGGAAAAGGAATGAACTAGTGGGCAAGATCAAAGCATACACTGAAGATAAACAGTAGAAATAAAGAAACAATAAGAAGGGTCAATAAGATGGCACAGGAAATGCTTCTTGTGAAGGGCGAACTTACCTCTCTAAAAGTAGGGACTCAACTGTGGGCAAGTTGTTTACCCATGTGCATTTGTTATAATGATGAGCAGATAGATAGTGAAACTTTTGGTTTCCTTTATTAGCAACCACTAAAAAGAGACCAAGTTGTAGGAGGTGAGAAAAAGTACCCCTCTTACTGATTCAATTCCTGCCAGGAGCTGGGGAGGAGAGGACATAGCAGAAATAAAAAGGAATACAACAGAGATTGTGAGAAAAAGTTCAAAGAATTCAGATCATTTAACTCTGGAGGGGAGAAAGCTATTGAGATAATTTAATAAGTCTTAAGTTATTAGTTGAATCTTTTATTAAAGGACTCAAAGTAGGAAGTAATATGACAAACTGTTCTCTATCTTCAGTGAGGACAGAAAAAAGAATAAGGACCTTTTCAAAAAAACTAAATGACAAATTTAAATATTAAGGGATATACTAAATGTCTTTTAAAGGTTTCTTCCGAAATTTTTTTTTAAAACTCAGGTTGGAACAATGATGATGTCATAGAGAGCACTGAAAGTAACATTTGAGTTTCGCTCCCTATCTAGAAGAATTTAGCTCACAAGAGAGTTTTTGTATATGTTGAGTAGTAGATGCATGAGTGCAGTCTTTATTCACTGCACAGAGACCTGCTTAGATATTATTTTTAGTTTAACCTGGCAAATTGAGACTTGAACACCATTTTGTTCATCTTGAAGAATGTATAGCATTATAGGATATTTGAGGGTTTTGTTTTTTGCATGTAGTAACTTCAGCAGACAGAGAGGTTCTAAGAGATTGGATACTTTAGGAATATCCTTATATAGAAAATAGGCCTCTTGTCTCTTTAGGAGGTTGCTTCTGGAGTGGATGCAACAGAGATATTAGCTGGTGTTTAATGGAGAAATTGTTCTATGAACTGCTGCTACTGGTATTTCTTTCCAGTGTTTTCCACTGATGTTTGTGATGCTTGAAAAATCCAAATTTTGCTTGGATAAATTTATTTTATGCCTTTTCCTCTCTACCTCCCTCCTTCCCTAGGTGCCCTCCTACATTTTGTTACTGTGAAAAGCTATTGCTCTATTACCTCACTGATAAGAAATCTTAACTGTATTCATTCAGAATGCTTTAAACTGATTCATAAACTATGTTTGGATTTTTTTTGACTTTTGATTATTTTGTCATTATTGTGAGAATATTTAAGACATTGTAAGAAGTAATTTTAAATCTATTTCATAGCCTTTTTGGGTCCGTCTGGATACTACTATATGCTAATTTATTATGGCCTTCTATAATTCACTTGTTTTTCTGAGATTGCTCTAGAAATTGATGAGGAAAGAGTCCTACCAATCAAAATGGATGGTCAATTGATCTCACATTTTATTTCAGGTGTCCTTGTACTTGGGGCATCCAAAGCACAAAATCTGAAGAAATCTTTTTTCACATTTGTCCCCCAGAACATCTTACCATAAGCCATAAGAAGTCCAGGTGGAAAGAAGAGAACCTTTCATTGCAGGACTTGACACGGCATGACTTTCTTTAGTTCCAGTTGAAAAAACCAAATTAGGTTTTACCATTGGTTACTTTAAAATATTAACCATACTGTTACGTTCATTAAACCATCTTTTCTCTTTGTTATTTCAAGACTATATACCTTAAAAAGAGGACATACAAGAATGAGTAAAGTGACCAAGATAAGGGCACATGGCATGCTAAAGTTTGCTTCTCAAATTTTTTTTTTTTTTTTAAGATTTTATTTATTTGACAGAGACACAGCGAGAGAGGGAACACAAGCAGGGGGAGTAGGAGAGGGAGAAGCAGGCTTCCCCGCAGAGCAGGGAGCCCGATGCGGGGCTCGATCCCAGGACTCTGGGATCATGACCTGAGCCGAAGGCAGACGCTTAACGTCTGAGCCACCCAGGCGCCCCGCTTCTCAAATTTTTCCACCAGCATAACCCTAAAGCAGAGGAACATGATGAATATGTGGGAGAAGGGACCCAACCCAAACTCAGAAGCAGTCTACTGCTCATGAAATTTCGTGTTCTGTCATTAAAATGTAAGCTGAATTTTGCATTCCCCATAATAAAACTGTTTCGATGTAAAAATGATTCCTTCAGTCCTCACAGAAGCTGGTGCTGCTGGAAAGGAGCACCGTGTTGATCATAGGGCCTCTCGATGGTCTCCCCCTCCCCTCCTCAATTGCTGCATCTGCCTGGTGGTACACACACCGACCTTAACGTGAGAAATAGAAACATAGAACATATCTAACCTGTTCCCTGCATTTTAAAAGCTGAACTTTGAAAGTATTACTGCCAGGCGCCTGGGTGGCTCAGTTGGTTAAGCGACTGCCTTCGGCTCAGGTCATGATCCTGGAGTCCCTGGATCAAGTCCCGCATCGGGCTCCCTGCTCGGCAGGGAGCCTGCTTCTGCCTCTGACCCTCCCCCCTCTCATGTGCTCTCTCTCTCTCATTCTCTCTGTCTCAAATAAATAAATAAAATCTTTAAAAAAAAAAAAAAGAAAGTATTACTGCCAAATTAAACTGACCTGAAACAGTTATGTTATCACCGAACCTCATTGTCAGAGGTGTTGGCCGGTTTGTTTTCATTAATTCATTGGCATTCCTTGACTGAGATGGAGCATCTGACTATCAGCTCCCTGAGAGCAGAGATCATGTTTTATTATTTTTCATATCCTCCCACCCTCCCCCAAGTATAGTACCTATTATAGAATGCTTCGTTGGTGATAAAAGGAATTAGGGGATTGTATTTTAAAGCAGCCAATAGTTTAAGAAACAATCAAAAATGTTAATTTTCTGGTTCAGTTTTTTTAAACAATTCTCATTACTGAAATTTATAACAAATCATCTTCATTAAGCACCAACACCCTTAAATACTCAGTTTCTTTTGAGAGAGCAGAGCATATTTCCTATTTGGAAAATTATATATAATGCCTAGTATTTTACACTCAAAGCAAGGTGTTGGCCAAGTAGGCCAAGAAAGTATCTATGTAGACTTAATATCACTGGGTATAGGTGCCAGTTTGAGCCTCCTAGTGCTACCTTCCAAGTGAGTCACAACTAACTTGATACGATTTGATATATTTTTGTCCACTGTTATGATTCATCATATATCTCACAAGAGGCACTCAAGCAAGAGTCTGCATCTGTATATATTGTAAGGCCTTCTTGTTTCAGGCTAAAATAAACTTTGTATACGTCACTGAATATGCCAGATAAAATATATGCAGTTAAGAATGAATTATTTTTCTGACTGTGTAGCAGTAGATCAAAAATGTGCTCTTGTTTTACCAGTTTTTTGTCAACATTTCTCTTTTTTTTTTTCTGATGAAAATGCCAGGGTGTATCATAAGTACTGCCTGTGAGAATTTGCACTTGAAGTGTTTGTGTGTGAATTTCTTGTGCTTTTAGCCAAATGAAGTGTTATCAGTAATAAACAGCCTCTTTATAGGCATGAGTTTCTGTGTAATTTTTATTATCTTAGTTACTGTGTGGTTCATAAAGTTTGCTATCCAAGTAGAACATGTTTTTGAAATATATGCATGGTATACCTAGAATCTACTTTGAGCCTAAATGTACATTCTAGCTTATTATTTGGTAAATATGTATTGATTCGTTCGTCAGAAGTCCCAGAAGAAGGGGCACCTGGGTGGCTCAGTCGGTTAGGTATCTGCCTTTGGCTCAGGTCATGATCCCAGGGTCCTGGGATTGAGTCCCACATCGGGCTCTGTTCTGCAGAGAGTCTGCCCCTCCTTCTCCCTCTGCCCCTCCCCCCTGTTCATGCTCTCCCTCTTGCTCACTCTCTCAAATAAAAAATAAAAAAAGAAGTCCCAGAATATTAATATTAAAGTCCTTTCCATCTTATTTTTGCCTTTCATTCCTTCAGTTGACTTAATTTGACTTAATTTGTCTACCCATGTTAGCTAACATAATAAAAAGTTAAATATATATATTATAATAAAAATCTGTTATTCCCCATCCTTCCTCCCTGTCCTCCCTAAACTAGCACTTCCTCATTTCTGTTAGTGATGTGACCATTCTCTTATCTTTATTTTCCTCTCTAGTTCTAAGGTTCTAATCATTAAATAGCCCAGTCTTGCATGCAATTTGCTTTAAATCAAGTCTTTGACCTTTATCCTTGTGCTTCATTATTTCATTTTATCAATATTTATTGACTTGGAAATATGTTGGTACCAAGGGCACTCTAGAAGGCTAAAAAGTAGGAAAAAGACACAGCAACCATGTTATTGCTGGAACAGTCTGTTCAGGACACTGTTCCCACTACCCCCACTCCACCAGATCACATTTATCTATTCCATATGTCTTTGGATTCAAAGCATTAGAGAGAAGGCCCAGCTGGCTAGACTTCTGTCACAAGCCTTCCTCCTAGATGAAACCAGAAACTAATAAAGGAAGGATTTGACCCCCCCATCCCAGCTTCCCTCTGAATGGTAGTAGTAATTGAAGGGTAGTAATTACCCTTCAATCAAGACACAGTGGGAGAGTGGGGCGCCTGGGTGGCTTAGTCAGTTAAGCATCCGACTCTTGATTTCAGCTTAGGTCATGATCTCAGGGTTGTGAGACGGAGCCTGGCATCGGGCTCTGCGCTAGGCATGGAACCTGCTTGAGATTCTCTCTCTCCCTCTCCCCCCTTAAAAAATAAAATAAAAATTAAAAAAACACAGTGGGAGAGAGTTAATTGACCAATTGGAAATTATGGGGAAGGCAAAGGAAGAGGGAGGACATCTTAAGCACAGAACACAGCATGAGCGTGCCGAGAACTCTAAGTGGTTTGGTATTGCTATATTGAATAAGGGTGTGAGTGGAGAGGGCCCTGTGTGTTCTGCCGTGGAGCTTGGACTTCAATCAGCAGGTGAGAGCACAGAAAGGCATAAGCAGAAGGTCTCTGAAGCAGTGGTGGGGGTGGGGAGTTGGTATGAGAAAACCCACCCTTGGAAAGAACCTTAAAGGTCATCTTATCCAACTCTCATCAGTTCCCATAATCTGATTACCAAATGGAGATATCTCTCTTAACCTCTCCCGTGACAGTTTGCCAAGACAAGTTGTACCCTTTTAAAGAAAGGCCAGTAGCGAGTTCTTTCTTGTGTTCAGCTGAAATCAGCCTCCGGCAGCTTCTACACTTTGGTTGTACTTGGAAGCTCAATCTTATTCAAAACCTCATTTCCTTTTCACTCAAAGTCCTTTCCCCTCAGTCTAAATATGCACAATTCAGCGACTGTTCCTTGTATGGCCATCCTCTTACCTTCCTGATCACCACCTGGACAGTTTTCAAAGAGCCGGATCCAGCATTAATAGACTAGAAATGGTGGTACCAGCCCAGAGTAGTAAAAGGTGGATTTCCCCCTCATATGGGAGCAGCACAGCAGACATGGCAGGGAGGGGGGCTCTGCCTGTGGCGCTTAACGCCTCTTCACTTCGCAAACAACTCCTCCCCTAACCCTCAACTCAAGCATCATGGCTTCCAAAGAGCCTTTCCTGCCTGTTTCCCACCCCCCCATCCCCACCCCCCACCTGCCACCAGCCAAGCTGGGCAGGGGCCCTGCTCCATACTGCCGCAGCTCCCTTTGCTGTCTTCTGTGCTGGCACATCCCACACCAGTCCACACCAGTCCAGTACTGCTTGTGTACTGGACTCTCCCAGTCAACCAGTCAATTGTGAGCTCCCGGAGGGCTGGAACTGACTGACTCAAGGCAGAACCCCCAGTGCCCAGAACGGAGCCAAGCAGAGAATGAGCGCTCAAGAAAAAAAAAAGTTCAGCTGAAGTGAACCGAATCGGAATTTGAGCTGAGTTTTCAAAGGCAAGTAGGCTGTGAATAAGCAAAGGGGAGGAGGCACACATCGTAGATGAGTGCATTCCACTCAAGGCAAAGAAATAAGTGAGTGAAGACTGGGAAGTCCTTGAGATTTGCTAGAGGGCTTCCAGCCAGATTTTGGCTGCAGCAAAGTCATAAACCGAAGGAAGAAAATCAACCTGAGGCTAAATAAGGCAAGCTGGCATGGGGGAGGGTTAGGAGAGATGTATTCCCTTGTGGGCAGGGAGCAAGGGCAGAAAAAAAACAGCAACTGGATCAGTTTTTTCGTTCGCCAGTCCCACGACTGACGGGACTGGTGGACAGGGATCCATGTCCCACGAGACAGACTCCTCATGTCTGCTCGGCAAGGAACCCAAATTCAATGCAAGCATTTCTCTTTACAATTAGGGAAGCTTGAAGGTCAGGCCAGGGATCCACTGGAGTCCACAGAGTGGATTTCTACAGAACCTAAGTGGTCTTACTCCCACTCTGCTGCTTTTGCCCCCATGCCCTGAGGATGGCTTTCAATAAATCTTACTTAGTCTTCAGTCAGAAAGGGCCCTTCCTACCTCTATTCAGATGAAAACTAAGGTCCAAAGAGAAGTGGATCCCCTGAGTCACAGAACTGGTCAATGGCAAATCTGGGACTAATACTTAGGTCTCCTGACTGGTTCCAACTATCGTTCTGAGAGTGTACAATGAGACAGAGGCAGGATAACCTCAACAGACATTCCCATTCAAGAACGAGAAGCGTGAAAGGTCCATAGTCTTCCTTAAACAGAGCAATTCTGACTCTAGCTAGACAAACGCTGTCCGGGCCTCTAGCCTGGAAGAAGGAATCTTCCTTGCTCGGGCCTGGGTTCTACTCCCTGGGAGTGACTCCCTAGTCCATGGATCTCTGTGCCTCTTGGCTCTGCCCTCTGGACCATCCTTCCTTGTCCATCTCCTTCCTTAGCTACTACTGAAGCGGTGGCGCATGCTGGAGCTGACTAGCAGTGTGAAATATTTCTCAGTCCCTTTCAGTTCAGGCTGTTGGTATTTTCCCATGTACAACTCATTTAAAAATTTTGTGGGGGGACGCCTGGGCGGCTCAGTTGGTTTACTGTCCAACCCTTGATTTCGGCTCAGGTCATGATCTCAGGGTCGTGAGATCAAGCCCCATGTCTGGCTCCACGCTGGGTGTGGAGCCTGCTTAAGGTTCTCACTTTCCCTCTGCCCCTCCCCTGACCCTCTCTCTCTCTCCCTCTCATAAATAAATAAATAAATAAATAAATAAATAAATAAATAAATAAATAAATAAAACTAAGAATTTTGTGGATTTTCTATGTATCTGATTATGGTTGACTCTGTACTCCAAATGACATACTCACAATTGTTTTTGAGACCTCTCCCTCAATTTTATCACGCTATTTTGGATTAGGCTTCTGTGGATATTGCTCTTGGGATTCCAAGAAGTCTTTTTGTCTAGGAATCTACAAGACATCACTAATTCTTTCAAAGGGCTTTGTAAAGTGTGTTACGGCTACACCTTTGGTATGATCTACATCTCTGGGCTATTCCTGTAATAACCCTATGCTGGCTAGAGAGCCTCAAGATGAAAAAAGTTTTATTTTTTTACCTACTAAGTCCTGCACCTCTCTGTTCCCTCTAAATTCTTTTTGCCATTTCTTTCTTTAGCTTGTACCTCTCTTCCTGTTATGAGGTTACACAGCTAGGAACACCCAACTGACACTTTCAACACTCTGCCTAGAGATCTCCTTAGCCAAACAAGAACTTTCTGAGTATTTTCCCCCACTTCTTCCAAGTTACCATAGGCAACACTTTGGCCAATTGTTTTTGCCATTATAAAACACAGATTGCCATTTTTCCAGCCTCCATAACAATTTCCTCACCATTTTTCCAGACTTCACTGTTTGCTTGCCATTTTTCTAATCTCCACCCATCCCTGATCCCAAAGCCAAAGCCTAGAATTTGGGGTTTTGTTAAAGGTAAGCATTTCACTTGTAGACACCAGTTTCTGTCAACTTTTGCTGTAAAACAAACTATCCCCAAACTTAGTGGCTGAAGACAACTATTACACCTCTTACAGTTATGCAGTTTGGCAATTTGGACTGAGGTCAGCTGTCTGGCTCTTCTGGTCATAGTGGGGTTCACGTATCAGATGGAGGTCTGCTGCCAAGTTGATTGGGTGCTGGTTAGTTTAGGGTGGCCTCAGCAGGGTTGGCTGAGCTCTGCCTCATGTGGCTTCCATATTCCAGCAGGCTAGCCCAGGCTTCTTCCCATGGGTGCCTGGGAAGGGCTCCAAAAGGGAAGGCCAAAGCAGGCAGGCCTCTTGAGGCCTAGGCTCAGAACTGGCACACTGTCCCTTCTGTTGCATTTTATTGACTAAAGAAAGTAATAAGGCCTTCGCAGATGCAAGGGGAGGGGAAATAAGACTCCGCTTCTCAAGAAGGGAAATGCAGAGGTGCCTGGGTGGCTCAGTCGTTAAGTGTCTGTCTTTGGCTCAGGTCATGATCCCAGGGTCCTGGGATCGAGCCCCACATCGAGCCCCACATTAGGCTCCCTGCTCGGCAGGAAGTCTGCTTCTCCCTCTCCCACTCCCCCGCGTGTGTTCCTTCTCTTGCTGTGCCTCTCTCTGTCAAATAAATAAATAAAATCTTAAAAAGAAAAAAAAAAAAAGAAGGGAAATGCAAAGTCACACAGTAAAGGGTGTGGATACAGGGCGGAATGAGGATCATGGCTATCTTTATAGCTATACCGTACCGCCTCAGAAGCAAGCCTCATCATGAATTTGGTGTGCATCCTTCCCTTCCATATCTTTATAATTATGTGAACACAAAAATACATTGTTTTCCTGTCAGTTTTATGTGTTTTTAAATGAATGACTTCATATATACTAAAGAATTTGTGTAATGGAAATGTAAGATTTATAAGGAATAAGACTTTTGTAAGAGAGAAATAGAATTTTGACAATACATTTTAATCTCCCTGTGTATCCTTCCTAACCATTCATTTCTCATCTGGACTATGCAGTAACTTCCTAGCTGACCTTTTCTACCTCTGGTCTTGCTTCCTCCAATCGGTTCAACCCACTGTAGTCACAATAATCTTTTTTTTTTTTTTTTAAGATTTTGTTTATTTGAGAGAGACAGAGCATGAGCAGGGGGGAGGGGCAGAGGGAGAGGGAGAAGCAGACTCCCCGCTGAGCGGGGAGCTCCATGCGGGGCTCAATCCCAGGACCATGGGATCATGACCTGAGCTGAAGGCAGACGCTTAATGACTGAGCCACCCAGGTGCCCCCACAATGATCTTTAAAAAACAAAAATCTCGGCGCCAGCAAATGCGTGACAAGGGTGGTGGATTTGAGTTTGCTTCTAAGTTCCACCAGGGGGCACTATGGGAATGCCTCAGGTTTCTCCTAGAAATCAATGTTAACTTCCTTGGAAAGACCCTATCCACTTTGAAGGAAATGTAATTTTCAATAGTGGTGCTTGTTTGATTTTGTTTGCTTTGTTTTGTTTTGTTTTGTTTTAATAAGCTCCTTATTCAGTCCACTCGAAAGATGGGCACCTGGGTAGCTCGGTTGGTTAAGCAACTGCCTTCGGCTCAGGTCACGATCCTGGAGTCCCGGAATCGGGTCCCATCGGGCTCCCTGCTCATCGGGGAGTCTGCTTCTCCCTCTGACCCTCCCCCTCTCATGCTCTCTCTCTCTCAAATGGATAAATAAAATCTTATAAAAAAAAAAAGAGCTGTATCTCAGCCATCAGTGAGTTTGAAGGACTGAAGTAACCCCTATTGGTGTCCACTTTATATCTATAATGGAATCATCACAAGAGCTTTCAAAAACATGATTCAATTTATCTTCCACATCAACTGTTGGGAGCCAGAAAAGGGATTGTTGTTATTATTTCCATCTTAAAGATGGTAACTCTAAGGGTCAAGAGGTGAAGTAATTTCTCCAAGGAATTACAGTTTTAGGTATCTAAGCAGGGACTTGACTCTGTCTTCCAAATTCAAATGTATTTATTCACTAAAACTATATTGAGTTCCAGGCTGTGTAAAAGATGATAGAAATACAAAGACATGCCCTCCAAATGTCTTAGAAGCAAAGATTGTCAAAGCTAGAAGAGAATTTGGGAAATCACCTAATGAAGTGTTCTCAACTCAGACATAGATAAGAATCTCCTCAAGAGTCTGTTAAAAATGCGGATTCCTGGACTTTGTACCCGCCCCCCCCAGCACACACAAACATTTTGATTCAACAAGTCTGGGTGGGAACTGGAAATGAACTTTTCCATAAGAACATCCCTTCTTCCCCCCCATGATTCTAATGCAGATGAACTGTGGACTGCATTTTCAGAAACATCAACCCATTGGTTTAATCCTTTCATAATATAGAGGAGAAAACTGAGGAGAAGTGAGTAGAAGTAGTCCCCCAGAAACTCTCCTTGGATGCAGTAAGGGAGGCTGACCCAGGAACTGATAATGAGCAGCTTGAAGTAATGATGTAATTAAGGAACGCCCAAGAACTGGACACCCTGGGTTAAATTTCAGGCTTTACCATCTTGCTAATGAATCACTTAACCTCAGGGAACTATGATTTTCTCAATTGTAAAATGCGGGATAGCAATATCTACTCCATTGACTTACTGTGAGGAAAAATGGAGATAAATAGTAAAAGGGTTTGGCAGAGGACTGGCCCACAGAGGACCCTTGATAAAGAGATGGATTGATGGGATTGTTTTGAATGCTCTTTCTACTCCATTTATTCTATTTCTTTAACTGAGTAACTACTATTGCCAGGCATTCTGCTAGGCAGTCCTGCCTACATGAAGCTTGTGATCTAGTAGAGCAGATAGCCATTAATTATAGAAATAAGAAATCACTGTTGTAATAAATGCTACCAAAGGAAAATGCAAGGTGTGTTTTGAATCATATGGGGATTCAAACCTAATCTTCAGACAAAATGTCCTGAGGAAATGACTCAAAGGTTGAGTAGGAATTAGTCAGAAATTACACACGGATCAGGGAAGAGGTTGGCAGGAGCAGGAGATGAAAAGGCCAAAGACCAGAGTGGCTGGTGTGGAGTGGGCAGGGGAGAGGGGCATGGCATGAAACTGAGGATGATTACTATTTCTGGAAAAGCCTTTCTCTTATCGTGCCTTGATATTTATGTGAAAATTTTGATCTGTTCCTTGACCCTTTTATTTCCACTTCAATTTTCTTTCCACTTTTGCACTATAAAGCCTAATAACTAGTAACATTTCCTCAAAGCTGATATTGAAGTCCCACCATATCTGCAGGGGATACTTTCCAAGCCCCCCCAGGAAATGCCTGAAACTGCAAATAGTACTGAACCCCATATATATTACGTTTTCTCCTATACATGTGTACCTATGATAACATTTATTTTATAAATTAGGCACAGTAAGAGATTAATAATAATAAAATAACAATATAACTAATAACTAATAAAAGTTATGTGAATGTGGTCTCTCTCTCAAAATATTGTACTGTGCTCGCCCTTCTCGTGATGATGTGAGATGATAAATGCCTATGTGAGGAGATGAAGTGAGGTGAGGGCATCAGCCTGTGACGTAGCGTTAGGCTACTGTTCATCTGACAGCGCGTCAGAAGGAGGATCATCTGCTTCTGGACCACCATTGAATACCTCAAATGAATGAAACCGCAGAAAGTAAAACTGAATAAGGGGGACTACTGCATATATCTTTCAGTTTTTGACATTCAGAAATAGGGATTGTCTACGAATACAGGTTTAAAAATAAAAAAACACTTTGCTAGATACCAAGCAGGAACATACATTGAGCTCTTACAAATTTAGCTGTGCTTGGAAAGTATCTATTCTCTTGTCACATAGTTATTTGAACTGCTAGTACAATTTAGTTAGATTTTCTTTTGCATTTAGTTAAACTTGGAAACTTGTATTACTTAGAGTGACTTTAAAATTCCTCTCTGGTGCAGAATTAAAATAAAATATTATCATGGAGGAAACTCTAGTTATGGGAAGATGAAATGGACACATTCTACCCTGTCTCACCCACTGAATGCAGCTATGCAACCTGGACAGAATGCATGGAAATGGCATTTGAGAACTGGGAAAAGTAAATGACAGCAGGTAAATTTGGGAAGAAGACCAGAATTTGAGGCAACACGGAGCTGGCTTTAAGTTTCCACTTTTCCATCCTCAGTAGCCCCAAACCCAGAATTGGGACCCTGGGTGAGGATTGGGAGAACTATAGGAGAAGCCCACACACTCTGGCTCAAGAAGGGAACAGAACTCCTCACACTCAGGGGCACCTGGGTGGCTCAGTTGGTTAAGCGTCTGCCTCTGGCTCAGGCCCTGATCCCAGGGTTCTGGGATCAAGTCCCGCATTGGCAGGAAGCCTGCTTCCCCCTCTCCTACACCCCTTGCTTATGTTCCCTCTCTTGCTGTGTCTCTCTGTCAAATAAGTAAATAAAATCTTAAAAAAAAAAAAAAAAAAGAACTCCTCACACTCAGAGGGGGGATATCTCATGTTTCCCTTTTGTTTTCTCTTTCCCGTACCCCATACTTCTCCCCCCGCAATCTCACAGTAGCAGCCCCAATGGTAGTGATGGTAGTGAGGTTCCTATGGCCGTCTAAAACTCAGTTATTTTATGTATTACATGTACATACTTGGGACCATCTCAAATAATGCTGTAAATTTTGCTTTCAGCATCCCCAACAGGGTGGGGAAACCCCCACCAATTTTTTTCTCTCTGTGTCCTCCTGCCACTTGGCCCCAGACATATGTAGTCATGAGAAGCACACAGCAGACTGGAGTTGTTTGAAGCCCAGGTCTCTGGCCAGAGAACCAAAAAGGGAAGTCTCAGGGGACTGGAAACTATCAGAGAGATTGCAGAGAGGGAAAAGCTCAAGAGATCCACCCCATAATTTCTGGACTCACCTCTTAGCTCTGCATGCATAGATCTGACACTAAATTGCATGCCATAGACCTAACTACTGAGGTATGGGATAGACCACTGTCCAGATCCAAAAGTGGCACACAACTGGGACGGATCTGAATGGCACTGCAAAAACTTTGAAAACTGAACTGACATTGAAACCATGGCCACAGAAGGCAGATCAAAAGTTGTTGCCTGGGGCGCCTGGGTGGCTCAGTTGGTTAAGCGACTGCCTTCAGCTCAGGTCATGATCCTGGAGTCCCGGGATCGAGTCCCATATCGGGCTCCTTGCTCAGCAGGGGGTCTGCTTCTCCCTCTGACCCTCCCCCCTCTCATGTGCTCTCTCTCTCTCAAATAAATAAATAAAATCTTTAAAAAAAAAAAAAAAAGTTGTTGCCTGAATCCAACTGAGTTAATAAATGCTAACAAAAAAATATTAATATTTTCCATAAGACTTAAATAAGATCTAGACACTTACATATTCAAAATATCTAGTATTTAATCCAAAATTACTCTGCATATGAAGAACCAGGAAAATCTCAAGTATGAGAAAAGGCAATCAACAGACATCCAGGAAGAGATAACAAAAATGTTGAAAATTGTTGAGGACTCATAAAATGCTCCAAGAAGTAAGGATGAACACTCCTTTTTTTAAAAAAAGACTTTATTTATTTATTTGACAGAGAGAGAGAGAGCGCACAAGCAGGGAGAGTGGCAGGCAGAGGGAGAGGGAGAAGCAGGTTCCCCGCTGAGCAGGGAACACAATGTGGGACTCGATCCCAGGACCCTGGGATCATGACCTGAGTGGAAGACAGATGCTCAATACATTGAGCCACCCAGGTGCCCCAAGGATGAACACTCTTGAAAAGAATGTAAAGGTGGAAAGTATCAACAAAGAAATAGAAAATATAGGGGCGCCTGGGTGGCTCAGTCATTAAGCATCTGCCTTCAGATGCTTACATTTCTGGAGTTCAGAATTGTAAATTTCTGCTCCGCAGGAAGCCTGCTTCTCCCTCTCCCACTCCCCCTGCTTGTCCTCCCTCTCTCGCTGTGTCTCTCTGTCAAATAAATAAATAAAATCTTAAAAAAAAAAAAAGAAATAGAAAATATAAAGAAGGACCCAATGGAAATGTTACAATTGAAAGTAAAATAACCAAAATAAAAAAACTCATTGACGGACTCAATAGAATAGAGATGACAGCCAAGAATCAGTGAACTTGAAGACAGATCCATAGTAATTATCTAATCTGAACAACAGAGAAAAAATGTTTAAAAAAATGAACAGAGCCTGAGGACTTATGAGGTAGTATGTAATTCATGTCATCAAAATTCCAGAAGAGTTTGTAAAAGAAGTATTTGAAGAAATAATATATGAACATTTCCCAAATTTGACAAAAGACATAAGCCTACAGATCCAAAAAGTTCAATGAACCCTAAACAATGACCGAGTGAGGTGAGGGAATAAAGGCCCAGCCATTCAGGCCTGACGCGAGACAGCTCTGACGTGAGACAGCTCTGACATGAGAAACCAGCTGCAGCCCTCCTGCCACTTTGATCAAAGCTTGGTCAGGCCTCTTTGACTTCTTCCTCTGCCCTTCCCTCCTTCCTGTCCCCTTCACAGATTTGATCTGTAATAAATCTCCTGCACCCCAAACTCTATCTCAGTGTCTGCTTCTGGAATACCCAATCTGTAACATCAAAGCAGACAACAGAAGTATAGAGCAGAGACCTGAACCCAGATAGTGTAGATCCAGAGTCCCTGTCCTCAGTGGCAACCAGAGGCAGATTTGCCATGAAGCTTAAGCTTCAATGCCCCTAATTTGTGTAAACCCTTTCTGAGGCCCTCAGGATTGGGAAGATGAGTGAGCCTAGCAATGTTGCTATATGAATTTGCAAAATTTGCCCCCAAAAGCTGTTTTAACCACAGTTGGTTATGTTATCTCTTTCCACTCTTCCTCTCAGCTACACTTTCCCTCCTAACACATCTCCTGATGGATAGAATGTAGAAATGGCTGTGGACCCTTGTTTGCAACTGAGTAGTCATCTCAGCCTGCTTTCTGCCCACAGAAGTTTGGGGGTTATAGTAGGCAGAATAAAGTCCCCCTAAAGATGCCCATGCCCTAGTTCCCCAAACCTGAGACTTTGGGGGTGTGATTAAGTTAAGGATCTTGACATGGGGAGATTATCCTGGACTAATCTTGGTGAGACTGGTGTAATCACAAAGGTCCTTAAAAAGAGTCAGAGAAGGAGATGTGACAGTAGAAGCAAAGTCAAATAGAAATTTAAACATGTTACGTTGCTGGTTTTGAGGATGAAGGAAGGGGCTACAAATCAAGAAATGCAGGCAGCTCATAGAAACCGGAAAAAGCAAGGAATAGATTCTCCTCCAGAGCCTCCAGAAGAAACAGTCCTGCTGACGCCCTTGATTTCAGCCCAGTGAAACCCATGTCAGACTTCTGAACTCCAGAAATGTAAGATAATAAATTAGTTGTTCCAAGTCACTAAGTTTGTGGTTATTTGTGACAGCAGTAATAGGAAACTGATACAGGGGTCTGAAGGCAACTTTTTTCTTTCTTTCCTTCTTTCCTTCCTTCCCTCCCTCCCTCCTTCTTTCCCTCCCTCCATCCCTCCCTCTCTCCTTCCTTCCTTCCTTCCTTCCTTTCCTCCTTCCCTCCTTCTTTTTTTTTTTGTATTCTCTTTGTCTTTAACCCAAACTGGCAGGGCTTCTTCTGATAAAATTATCTTACAATTTTTTTTTAAAGTGTATGTATGTATGTAATCTCTATATCCAACATGGAGCTCGAACTCACAACCCTGAGATCAGGAGTCACATGCTCCACTGATGGAACCAGCCAAGTGCCCCTCATCTTAAAACTTTTGTTGATTTCCTATAAATCTTAGTGGAATTCACTCCTTTAGACAAAAGCCACATCTATTATTTCTTCCTGGGCCCTTCTCTAATCTGGGTTGAGAGTCAGGATGCTGTGGTACAACAGTGTTAAGATTCTTAGAAGCAGGGCGCCTGGGTGGCTCAGTTGGTTAAGCGACTGCCTTCGGCTCAGGTCATGATCCTGGAGTCCCTGGATCGAGTCCCGCATCAGGCTCCCTGCTCGGTGGGGAGTCTGCTTCTCCCTCTGACCCTCCCCCCTCTCATGTGCTTGCTCTCTCTCATTCTCTCTCTCTCAAATAAATAAATAAAATCTTTAAAAAAAAAAAGATTCTTAGAAGCATTTTTGCCTAGTTGAAATAGTTTACTTTATGGTGTCTTAAGACTCTTTGAGGCTCTCTTGTTTACCAGAGAGACTCTAAAAGAAATGCCCTTAAGATTCTTTGAAGCTTCATAATTCTGCCTGGAGACTTCTTTAGTCAGATTCACAACGTAATTATTAGAATGTCTTCTATTTTCACATTCCCTGCAGGACAAGGTTCATTAACTGTTCTTCCAGCTTGGAACGGCATTCAGGTGCCCTTTTCTTCAGCCTACAACAATGTTTTCCCTCCTGTCCTTCAAGCCCTCATCAACAGTCTCCTGGCGGCCCTTCCAGATTTGCTTAACAATCTTTGTGAGGGCCTTCAAGACTTTGCCAAAGCCAATAACACATGGTTTAAGTTAAGCTCCGTCTTTATTCCCTCACCTCACTCAGTGACTGCATGCAGGCTGCCCAAGGACGTTTTGAAATGGCCTCAGGTAAGGTGGCTCTCTGCTGCAGGACAGATCCTAAGGAGCTGACTGCTGGAGACTCTTCTGACTGCACCCCCTTCCCGCCCCTGGAGCCACGTAGCAAGTCCTTCCACCAAGGGGGCTCCGGGTGGTGCATCTCTGTGTCTTCCAGGAGCAGTACTATGCTGGAGCTGGCTCTGATCAGCTCATTAGAGCTAATTGTTAGCTCTTTACTGTGTTCAGTGATATCTAAGCACCTTGACATTGCCATTGTGGGAGAATTTACACCATAGAAATCAGCAAATGTCACAAATCAGGACTTTTCTTTTCCTGGAGAGCAAATTTACCAGCATACCTCTGAATGTAGTCTATGCATAAATAACGTTGAGTGCATTATTTAGCCTCTCTGTGCCTCAATCTTCTTATTTGTAAAATGTGACTAATAATACTATGTATGCCATAGAGTCAATATGAGAATTAAATGAGCTAATACATATAAAATGCTTGGACAGCGCCTAGCCACAGGAAGCACTCAGTAAGTATTAACTATTATTTTTACTGTTGCTGTTGTTATTACTGTTATTGCCACCTTAAACTTTCATTGGATTTTCATAGAAGATAGGCTAGATTTTTTAGTATGTCATTCAATGATAATATCATCTGACAGTTCCAACCACAGTTCCATTATTTCTGGAACTCAAACTATTTTTCCATCTCCAAACCTTGGTATACGTAGGTAACTTCTGCCAGGTAAGCCCATCCCTTCCCTGCCTATCATCTTCCAGACCATTTCTTTTCATCCTTTTGGACCTGCACACATTGCCTCCCCTGGGAAGCCCTCCCCACCACCTCTGCCGGGCATGGACTCCCTCCTCAGTGTTGCCATTGCTCAATGCACAACCCTCCCTTTTCCTGATAGCACTTTACTGTGGTAACCTGTTTACATCTGTTTTTCCTTGTGAGCCCGGGGTTGGATGTGCTATTTCTCCGTGTCCTCAGCACAGTGATAGAGGTGCTAAATATTTGTTGAATGAATGAATGAACATTGCCTGGGAAGGTGGGGAAAAGGATAAATAGCCTAGTAGGATAATAATAATAATGTTTTTGCTTAAGTGGCCATAGGTATGTGGTATAGAGCAATGACCTAGGACCCCAGTTTTAGGTTTGATAGGTCCTAGATTTGTCATGCAGCGACCCTAATCACCTTCAACCTCTTTACCTTCCGTCAGAATTCTGCCTTTCATGATGGCTCAGATGTCAAGTCTTCTATGAAGTGTTTCCTTCCCTCTGCTCCTCCCCAGCTCTCCACGCTCATCGTCATTAGCAACCACATCATTTACTCTCCTGGACTTCCCCATCAGAATCCAGTAGTGTTTCTGTATTTCCACCCCCGATCCAGAGGGGTGAGTGTTCGGGGGATGGCGTTGTTCAGCCGTAGACCAGTGAATTCGTCCTCCCACCCCCGCGCCTCTGCTTCCCCGAGCGTGAACCGGGCACCGCGGAAACACCTTACCAGGGCTGCACTTTGGTGGAGGGCGGGCGGACCCTGAGGGCGCACGCAGCCCCCACGCCGGTGGAGGAGCTAGGGGGCAGGCGAGGGGGAGAGGGAGAGCGCCCCGAGGCTTCAGAGCAAAGAGGGAGGGAGGGCGGAGGCGGGGCGGCCGGGCAGGCCAGCGGCCGGGCGGGGCGGGGCGGAGCGGAG